>NC_063344.1:38855396-38891493 GCF_021869965.1 Rhincodon typus
AAGCTGACGTTTCGGGCCTGGACCCTTCTTCAGAAATTTCTGAAGAAATCTTCATTTCTGATGAAGGGTTTAGGCCCAAAATGTCAGCCTTCCTGCTCCTATGATGCTGCTTGGCCTGCTGTGTTCATCCAGCTCTACACCTTGTTATCTCAGATTCTCCAACATCTGCAGTTCCTACTATCTCTCAACAAGTTTTCAAACCCCTGACTAAAGTTACAAGTGACTCTGGGAAGTAATGTAATGACTAAGGGGATCAAGCAGGCTTAGGAATAATATTGTTAGTTTAGAGTCTGACTGCTACTTGTTCCTTAATAAAGTTGTGACAGTTTGCATTGGTACCAACCTGTGATTGTAGTGATTTGACAATTCTGATACTGTGAGATACCTGGTAAATTCATTTATTATCTGTTGGTCGAAGTGTCGGATGGGTCCTATAGCACTCAGACAACAACAGGTTCATTCTTCATGGAGCCATAACTAATTCCCAGGGTAGTATCTTGCTAATCCTAACTGACTGTTTGAGAGCAGATTGCTGGACTGCTCCGAGACCCTGCAAGCCTCTTTGAGCACTGACCTTTACAACCAATGAATTCATTAAATTTCTTGCATCACTAATGTCAGATCCTCAAACCAGATTCTCCATGTACACTGGCACCGAATCTCTTAAGATGGGTCTTGAAGCCCTCTTGGTGCAACACAAAAACATAGCTTATCTTTTTCTATACACCTCTTGTACAAATGCATTGCCATTTCAGAAAATCTGAGAGATTGCTGCCTTGTGTGTTGCTTTATTTGCTGTACATCTTCTTGTAGCCACTTGCTCCACACAATATCAATAGACAATGAATATAGCTGTCCTTGTAAGAGGGGTACAATGCCTCTAAAATATGCAGATAATTGCAAATTGTAAGCCCTGCCCTTGAAAACAGAACTGCCTGAATTTTGAGATAGTGGGAACTGCCGATGCTGGAGAAGATGCCTGAATTTTTCCCCTTGTGTTTTCAGTCTACATTATCACAAGTGACAATTTTTAAAAAGACATTCTTCGCCACCCTTTTGAGAAGTTCAGAAACTGGAAACACACTTACTTGAATACATGTAATTTGATATTTTTCTTTTCATTTTCAGAATGTTTCTCTCCGCTAAACTGTGTGAAGGACAGTGCAGAACTTCGAAAAGACTGACTCATTGCTGAAGTGGGTGGATAGAATGAAATTCAACATGAAAAATTGTGAGGTGATACACTTTAGCAGAAAGAGAGACAATATGAAAGAAAGTGTCCACTCTAAAGAGTATGCAGAAGCAGAGACACCTGGTTGTATGGACATAAGGTGACAGAACAGCTGCAGACAGTAAGCAATACATCATACAGTATCCCTGACTTTATTAAATGGGATATAAAGAACAGGAGCATGGAGGTTATGCTGAAGAACACTGACCCTCCATCCAAGGCAAGATATTGCTGACCCCCTCTTCCTGCACTACCCTTTTTCCCCCAATGCACTACTATCTCCCCATTTATATATTGAGTTCTCGTCTTCACAATTGTATATCCCAGTGTGCTGCCTCCAATCCTCACAATTGAGTTTCCCAGCTTGCGTCTCGCAGCAGTGGAATCTAATAACCCCTCTTGACTTTCAGCAGAGCAAAACACAGGACTGGCCATGGCTATCTCCTTAACCAACGTGGATGGTCAGTCCTGACTGATGAGTGACCAGACTCCAGAATGATCTCCGTGCAGCTCCCAGACAGACTCCCTGTGACTCCTAGACCTACAGGGCTGATTGTGACATTAATGACCGCTTACAAATTCATGTATTCTGGGATGTATAGCCCAAACATTTTATGGCCAGTTTAGTGGGTAGCTTGGGGGCAAGTACCATGACATTATACTATTGTATGTCTTTCACTACCAAATTACTCACTGAGATCAATAGTTTGACCTTTGGAGGAGCCAAGTAGCTCAAAGCACAATATCCAGATTCACACATTTAAATGCAGATGGACACATTCCAGAAGTTGCTGTCCAATTTATTCTATTATAATGGTGAATCCTGACATACTATTATTATTAATTCAAAACTAGAACATTCAATTGTGTGTTAAAAATGCTATGACAGGAGCTTATCGTATCAGTCCAGATAACTACACCATGAGGTTTTGGTCATTGACTGGACCACATTCATCACAGTAAATCTGGAAGGTGGCAGTCTCCTTGTCAAAATGGGAATTCTAAATCAATGTTATTTTTCAGTATGTTTTGTAATTCATTTCCACTTATGCACTTTTCTTGGTAAATGTATACAAATAGACAAATCCCTGTGTGCTAACTGACAGAGATTACAACTTAAAACATTGTAAGTTTAATGGATGAATTGCAGGGTAATTAATTTTTGTTTGAATTATCAATTTTTTTAAAGCAGCTGCTCCAGTTTATAATCAAAGCTCCAGGTCAGTGCTACCAATATACTGATAAAAATAGTATACTTTGAATGAGTTGAAGTTAGTCATCCAATGTACTGTACATGCACTTCAGCTGCCTTTTGAGAATTTGCATTTTGAGAAAGGTGAAAAGGAAAGACATTTAAATAATCAAAAGTTTCATGAAAAATCTGTTTAATTAAAAATAGAATCCATAACCAATCGTACCATGTATACATTTTGTATATAAACTGTATATTCCTCTGATAGTATCCATATATTGTATTTTGAAAATGTTAGATTTTCTTATGAGCACTAATACAAATTTCAATTAAGTCTTGTAACTTGCTCAAACAGCATAATTACTATAATGTAAGTAACATTGTTGTTTGCTCATTTAACAGCGCCCTTCCCTCCTGATCAGAGTCAATCAACCCAATTTGTGATTTAATTTAAAGTGGCAAATTACATAAGTAATCATTCAATTATAAAATTTAACAAAAATATACACAGAATCACAAAATAACTTTTTTGTTGTGTGGTGAAAACTGTATGTGCTGTAACAAACAAATCAAATTCAAATCAATTGTAACAATCCCTGTCCTCTAAAATATATGGTACATTTACCATAGAAATATTTCGAAGTCTCTGATTTATGAAGGCTTCTTATGTACAGATGCGCTTCTCTTTATGCTCTTCTGTCTTTTTATTGAGAAGGCTGGTTCAAATTCAATGCCTCAAGGCAGAATATATCTGTTACTAAATGAAAAGTCAATTATTTACCTGAAGTATGTTCTATGTCAACACGAATGTGTTTCATGGTCCCACAAAACTAAGTTTGCCTGCTGTTAGTAATCTCCTCCTCTTCTGGTACAAGCCATAACTCCACATACTCTTACAGCTTTTGTAATTTTAATTGAATTGTTCAAAACTGGCTCTTGAATGAACATTGGTCAACTTTCTTAATTTTGAGATAACAAGGTGCAGAGCTGGATGAACACAGCAGGCCAAGCAGCATCAGAGGAGCAGGAAGTCTGATGTTTTGGGCCTAGACCCTTCTTCAGAAATGGGGGAGGGGAAGGCATTTCTGAAATAAATAGGGAGAGAGGGGGAGGCGGATAGAAGATGGATAGAGGAGAAGATAGGTGGAGAGGAGACAGACAGGTCAAAGAGGCGGGGATGGAGCCAGTAAAGGTGAGTGTAGGTGGGGAGTTAGGGAGGAGATAGGTCAGTCCAGGGAGGACGGACAGGTAAAGGGGGCGGGATGAGGCTAGTACGTAGGAGATGGGGGTGGGGCTTGAGGTGGGAGGAGATGATAGGTGGGAGGAAGGACAGGTTAGGGAGGTGGGGACGAGCTGGGCTGGTTTTGGGATGCGGTAGGGGGAGGGGAGATTTTGAAGCTTGTGAAGTCCACATTGATACCATTGGGCTGCAGGGTTCCCAAGTGGAATATGAGTTGCTGTTCCTGCAACCTTCGGGTGACATCATTGTGGCACTGCAGGAGGCCCAGGATGGACATGTCATCTGAGGAATGTGGGGGGAGGTTGAAATGGTTCACGACTGGGAGGTGCAGTTGTTTAGTGCGAACCGAGCGTAGGTGTTCTGCAAAGCGGTCCCCCCGATGTAGAGGAGGCCACAACGGGAACAGCGGATGCAGTATACCACATTAGCAGATGTGCAGGTGAACATCTGCTTGATGTGGAAAGTCTTCTTGGGGCCTGGGATGGGGGTGAGGGGGGAGGTGTAGGGGCAGGTGTAGCACTTCCTGCGGTTGCAGGGAAAAGTGCCGGGTGTGGTGGGGCTGGAGGGGAGGGTGGAGCGGACAAGGGAGTCACGGAGAGAGTGGTCCCTCCAGAATGCAGATAAGGGTGGGGAGGGAAAAATGTCTTTGGTGGTGGGGTCAGATTGCAGATGGCGGAAGTGTCGGAGGATGATGCGTTGGATCCGGAGGTTGGTGGGGTGGTACGTGAGGACGAGGGGGATTCTGTTTTGGTTGTTATTGCGGGGAGGGGGTGTGAGGGATGAGTTGCGGGAAATGCGGGAGACACGGTCGAGGCCGTTCTCGACCACTGAGGGGGGGAGGTTGCGGTCCTTGAAAAACAAGGACATCTGAGATGTACGTGAGTGGAATGCCTCATCCTGGGAGCAGATGCGAGGCGAAGGAATTGGGAATAGGGGATGGCATTTTTGCAGGAAGGTGGGTGGGAGGAGGTGTATTCTAGGTAGCTGTGGGAGTCAGTGGGCTTGAAATAGATATCAGTTTCTAGGTGGTTGCCAGAGATGGAAACAGAGAAGGCCAGGAAGGAGACAGAGGTATCAGAGATGGTCCAGGTGAACTTAAGGTTGGGGTGGAAGGTATTGGTGAAGTGGATGAACTGTTCAAGCTCCTCATGGGAGCACAAGGCAGCGCCAATACAGTCATCAATGTAACGGAGGAAGAGGTGGGGGATAGGGCCAGTGTAGCTACGGAAGAGGGATTGTTCCACATAACTTACAAAGAAGCAGGCATAGCTTGGGCCCATGCAAGTACCTGTGGCCACCCCCTTTGTCTGTAGGAAGTGGGAGGAATTGAAAGAGAATTTGTTGAGGGTGAGGATGAGTTCAGCTAAGCGGATGAGGGTGTCAGTGGAGGGGGACTGGTCGGGCCTGCGGGACAGGAAGAAGTGGAGGGCCTTTAGGCCATCTGTATGGGGAATGCAGGTGTATAGGGACTGGACGTCCATGGTAAAGATGAGGTGTTGGGGACCGGGGAATTGGAAGTTCTGGAGGAGGTGGAGGGCGTGGGTGGTGTCACGGACGTAGGTAGGGAGTTCCTGGACCAAGGGGGAGAAAATGGAGTCAAGATAGGTGGAGATAAGTTTGGTGGGGCAGGAGCTGGCAGAGACTGAATTAATTTTGGACTGAATTAATAATATTTCAGGCATTCCACTGAAATTATTAGCAGGCGCAGTGAATAGATTACCAACTCTGCATCAAATATGGGTGAAATTTGAAGATCACCTCCCATTAATTTCCCCTCTCCGCATTAGCCTTAAAGTAAATTTCCACAAGATGGCTTGATCAATAACCAATGACAGCTTCTTACTGTCTATGAGAAATCAAAACCCGTAGCTTCTCGATTAAGAATCAAATGCAATATTTTGCCATTATACCAGGTCTACACCATGTTTAAACAATATATATGAAAATAAGTCCATTTTATCCTGATAGCTGGATATTTTGTCTTAGTTTAAATCACATTTAGATTATTATTTTCCTTATTCAGCCGATGTTTGTAAATCTGGTATCAGGGGTTGAATGCACTCATCAACCACATTTGTAGCTGACAATCACAAAAGTTCTATTTTATATGTTGTGCTGATAATTGGTAACAAACATGCTTAATTTGCATTTTTAAAAAAAATTATCTGCCCATATCTGAACTTCACGCCACATGGTGTAGAACTCTGTTTAGTAATTGTTCGATTAAGATCTATACAAGTAGATTTCTTAAAATGCACTCTTGAAACTATTCCATTGGTTTACAGTATATGGATCCCCAACATAATTGAGTGTGATTCCTTCTTCTCTTATTTTAATGCAGGAATTCATTTTCAATTCTTCCACTAACTTTTGCATACCAAGTAGCACACTGTATAATTTAAGAGCCAACATTTTCAACTCAGAGGAAGGTGAAAGATCATAGTAACTGTTTCTCTATGAAGTGAGTTTGTCTACAGGTATCAGCAGTTACTTGTAACCCAATAACGTTATTGAAAGCCAAATTGTCATTATTATAGAAAAGTAAAATATTGCAGATGCTGGAAATCTGAAACAAACACAGAATGCTGGAGGATCTCAGCAAATCCAATAGCATCTGTAGAGTAAGAAATGTTCAGTCCAGTATGACACTGAACTCTGAGGAAGACGGTTTCTCTCTCCACGGATACTGCCAAATCTGTTCAGTTTCTCTGGCACTCTCTGTTTATTGTCACTATTTACAATCCTTTTAGAACAACATCGAAAAAAAAACCTTTCACATTCACTTCTGATTTTTGACTAATCAACCAAAAATAGGAATTTCAGTGATTAGTTACTGATATATTCGTTATTTTGAAGATTCGTTATCATCAAGATTCGTTATTTTTACCAGTTTATCTTCCATTTTTGATTTGCATAATCTCCTAATCGTTGAGCCACCTGAATTGTGCATGAGGTTTCGTATGTCGGCAACTTGCTGCGTGGAATTTAACTGTGACGTATGGAGCATATTTTTCAGTTTGATCTTATTTTTCATAAAGACACACACATAAACAGGAGTATAATCTTAAACCAAAAGAGTCACAGTTGTTTGGTGTTGTACTAAGAATTGGTGAGTTATGGAAAATGAACATGTTGTTCTGATGACATTGATTTACATGTTATTTGCCACTCAGTCATTTTGCTAAAGTGTTACACCCTGTACCACTGGATTCATTAACCTTTCAGTCTGCGTAACTTCCTTCATTGGTCAAAAAAGTGTTACAGGGCCATTAATTCAGGCCAATAACTATGCTTTAGCCCAAACTAATAATTCATAATTTGCAGGTAAAAGTACAGCCTCATACATTATAATTCTGCTCTGATAAGTTTTAAATGAAGGAGCAGAACATCTCCTGGTGTCTATATTTATGAGATAGTCTGAAGGGAACTTTTTCACAGCTTTTGAAGAAAGTCAAACTGATAGAAAAGCATTTCCAGCATCTTCAGGTTCACTTGAGCAGAAAGAAACATATCATGTGACCTTTCAAGTCATTAACAATTATGGAACAAGTGGTTTCAAATTTAACTTGATTATTTGAAAATTATGTTACAACTTTAAACTTTTCCTGCACATCAAAATAAAGAAGTACCACAGAAGTACATTAAAGATTTAGGCAGCGATCTGTCACGATAGTGAATAAAAAACATGATTCTATTGTTTCACACTGTAATATCTTTCATAAGCCAGCATTTTGATTTACAAATTAAACAGGTACCGAAGATTCAGTTTCTCTATATGCATTCAATTGTCAAAACACAATGGTTCGGCTATGTAAGAGGACATTACAATAACACATTTCTGCATATTAATCCAAAATATAAGTTTTCATTGTCTGTTCCACTTGACAGATTAAAAATGAAGAGTGGTCACTGTTTTACACAAGGCATTTGTTTGACACAAATTATCTTGCCTTATGACATTATTCCACAGGTTGCAATGAACAATACTCTTATATACAAGATAACATACACCTCAATATGAAAGGCACATTATGTTTTAATAGCCTAATAAAACTCGAAGACTTTGTCAATTTCATTAATTGCCCATTTTGAAGGTAGCTTATAATGAAAATAATTAAGTGCTTATACAACATTCATTGGTTTCATTGCTCAGTCTGTTAATGGATTGAATGTATTATTTCTGTGAATGTGCATTTATTTTTCCAAATCTTTTCAATCACATAGTTAACAACCTTAGAAGACTGGAAATATCTAATCATTCAAAGATTGAGTCTCCACATAATTATTATCAACAAGCATCACATTATCCTATCATTGCAAATAGGTAGTAAAACAATTGGGGCAAATTTGAATTCTGTAAGTAAATATGTTTGAGTGCCTGACTCAGTTGTTCACAATAACCATTAGTTATCAGTGAAGATAACCATTAAATAGTTTATTTTGTGCATTTGAAATTGGCCCCATATATAATTCCGATTGTAAGTGGGCCCTTTGAGAAATTCATGTGTAAGTTTTCAGTAATGTATCTACCTCTGCAGAAGAAAATCTTCCACCCTCTACATTGTATTTTTCTAGTTCTAAATGTCAGTTTGTTATTTTTGTATTTTGAATATTCTCAAACACATCCAAACCTGTCTTTAAGTAAACCTGAGCAGATCTAATGCTGTTCCGCACCATAGACACAATTTTGGATAGAGTTTGGTTTGTCTTCTGAAGTTTGCAGTGGTTAACAGCTTCTTTCATGACAGAGAATTGTCTTGATGACTCATTGAGATGATATAGAATATTTCTGAAACACAAATAACATATGCTAATTACATAAAAATATCCAGCATTAATATGTTTAAAACGCTGTGGTCATATTCTAAAAAATTCAACATTTTAGAGAATGTTTATTGGATTTGTAATAACAGAAATAAAAGTATTTATGATGGTCTGGACGTTTCAGTGATTGTTTCTTTGAAGCCAACAGGACTCACCATTATTTGTGAGTAAATCAGATAGCAACTTCAGCCAAGTCAAATGCTCAATTAAACACAGAGATTCCGACGATGCTGCCCAAGATGTGCTACTCCTCTAAACTGCGCAAAAATTGCATCTCATTGTCTGCCTCCCATTCAAATGCATTGAACAGTTTGAAAATTTCTATACTGACATCATAGATACAAACTAAATTTGGCAGAATGCTTTAAATCAAGTCTTGACTAAGCACATATTTGGGATTTGGGGTGGGCTGGCTAGATGGATACAAAACTGGCTTGGCCATAGAATACAGAGGGTAGCAGTGGAAGGGTGTTTTTCAGAATGGAGACTGATAAGTAGTGGTGTTCCACAGGGATCAGTATTAGGTCTTCTGTTGTTTGTGGTATATATAAATGATCTGGAGGAAAATGTGGGTGGTCTGATTAGTAAGTTTGCAGATGAGACAAAGATTGGTGGAGTTGCTGATAGTGCCGACGATTATGAAAGGATACAACAGGATATAGATTGATAGACGACTTGGGCACAGAAATGGCAGATGGAGTTTAATCCAGACAAATGCGGGGTGACGCATTTTGGAGGATCAAATTTAGATGTGATTTATTCTGTAATTGGCAGAACTCTTTGGAACATTAACATACAGATGGATCTGGGTGTGCAAGTCCACAGTTCCCTAAACGTTGCCAAAATGATTAAGAAGGCATATGGCATGCTTGCCTTCATCAGCCGGGGCATGGAGTATAAGAGTTGGCAAAACATGTTGCAGCTATATAAAACCCTTGTTAGGCTGCATTTGAAGTATTATGTGCAGTTTTGGTCACCACACTACCAGAAGGACATGGAAGCTTTGGAGAGAGTGCAGAGAAGGTTCACCAGGATGTTGCCTGGTCTCAAGGGCATTGGCTATGAGGAAAGGTTAAAAAGACTAGGATTGTGTTTGCTGAAAAGATGGCGGCTGAGAGGAGACCTGATAGAGGTCTACAAAATTATGAGGCATGGATAGGATGGATAGTCAGAGGCTTTTTCCCAGGGTTGAAGTTTCAATTGCAAGGGGGCAAGGAACAAAAGACATTAGGATCCTGAGACTGGCAATCAGCATCATTGAGAGATGTGGGAAGAGGTCAGACAGAAGCAAACAGACTGGCAGTAGACCTGTGTGGGAGTTGGGGGTGGTGGCAGTGAGGTTAAAAGTAGTACCAAAAGCAGGGAGTTCTCAGAAGCAGACTGACCAAGGACAGAGCTATGTAGGACTCAATTGTGGTAGCAGTGAGTTAAAAGCAGTAGTGAGAGTGGAGGAGTCTCAGATATAGATAGATAGTGGAGTGTAGAGGGCAGGTGAATATGTGGCTGGAGAGATGATGCAGGAGGGAAAGCTTGAGATTCCTCAGGTATTGGGACCATTTCTGAGGAGGTGGTACCAGTACCAATCGGAAATCTTACATTTGAACAGAAATGGGACAAACATCCTTGTGGGAAATATGTTAATGGAGTTGGGAGTGGGTTTAAATTAGATTGGTGGGACAATGGGATAGTTTGGAGGGAAGAGAAGGTGAGAAGGAATTAGAAGTTAACTCACTAATAAGTGAGTCTGAAAGGCAGAGGTTAATATATGCTAGATAAGAAAGAAATTAATTTACCAAGGCTAAATTGAATATATTTCAATAGAAGGAGCCTGAGGAATAAGACAGGTGAGCCAAGGGCACAGTTAGGCATGTGGGGAGTATGATATCATAGTTATGACCAAGAGTTGGCTGAAAGATGGGTTGGCAACTCAATCTTCCCATCTATGGGGTATTCAGACAAGACAGAGATGGAGATAAAAGAGGAGGGGTAGCAGCAATATTGATTAAGGAATAAATTGTGTAGTGAGGAGGAATGATACCTTAAAAAGATCATTAAATGGAGCTACAAAGAAGTAAAAAAACACTAAGAGGGCAAACACACTGTTAGTTGCATACCCCAAACAGCCATTTACAGATTAACCAGGGATTTGTTAAAAGAATGCTTGACAAATTTGATCAAAATTTCTGAGACGGTAAGCAGGAGTGTTGAGGAGGGCAATGTTCTTGGTTTGATCTACATAGACTTTAGCCAGGCAATTTTATAAAGTTCCTCATAGCTGACTAGTCAAGAAAGTATGAGCCCATAGGACCCAAGGCAAAGTAGCATGTTAGAGGCTGTCTGTGGTGTACATTAATGATTTGGATTTAATTGATCAAGAAGTTCACAAATGACACCAAAATTGCTGGGTGGTAAATACTGAGGAGGATATCATAAACTGCAAAAGGATATCAATGGACTGATCAGGTGGACAGGGCAGTGGCAAATGGAATTCAACTTTAAAAAATCTAAGGTAATGCACTTGGGGAGGGCTAATTATGCAAGGGATTTTACCCTGGAAAGTACTGAAGATCAGAGGGATGTTGGTGTGCATATCCACAGATCCAAGAAGGTAGCAGGGGAGGTGGATGAGCAGGTAGGTTATGCTGGAACTGTATTAAAAGCTGGTTAGACGATAGCTGGAGCACTGTCTTTAGTTCCTGTCACCATGCTAAAGGAAGGATGTGAATACACCAGCTAGGGTGAAGAGTAAATTTACTCGGATGTTGCCTGGACTAGAGGATCTGAACTATGAAGAAAATTTGTAGAGTGTAGGGTTATTTTCCTTGAAAGAGCGAAGGTTGAATGGGGACCCGACAGGGGTGTATGTGATTATGACAGGCCTGAGTAGGTGGATAGGAAGGCACTTTTTTTCCATTAGTAGAGGGGCCAATGACACTGGGGCATGGATTTAATCTAAGAGATAGAAGGCTAAGAGAAAGGTTGAGGTGAGTTCTCACTCAAAGTGACGGATACTTGGAACTTATTGTCTGAAAGAGCGGTTGAGTCAGAAATTCTCAAAACATCTCTGCAATATTAAATATTTACTTGCATGTTGTAGCCTCCAGGGCTATGGGCCAAGGGCTGGAAAATAGGATTAGGGTTGTCAAATCTTTGCTGATGAGTAGGGACAAGATAGGCTGAATGGCCTCCTTCTTTGCTACAAAGGTCTGAGTTACTATAATTACTTTCACAGTTTGAAAGTGGAGACATTATTCCTTTAAATGTGGGCATACGTTTGACTTTTTGGCTGTGTATATTGCAGTATTACATTTTACTTAAAATAATCTCGTGTTGTAAAGGGAGGAGCCCATGGTAGTTAAAATGCCAGTTTGGTATAATATTGCAATAGTTATTTCTGAATTGGAAATATATTTCTGATTGTTTAACAATATATTCTGTTGGAGTAGATGCCTTGGGCAAACTATTACATGTATTTCAAACTGCAGAACTTTAAAATGATGAGTGGATGTGGTTTGAAATTTGCATTCAAGTACAATAATACATGAATCAGGTAAACAAAACAGGAACATAAATCCTTCATTACATTTGTCATAAACAAGTCAGAATACAAGTGATAATGCATACAAAATCAAAATACTGTAGGTGCTAGAGATCTGAAGGAGAACAGAAAATGGTGGAAATATTGAACAGGTCATACAACATGTGGACGGATAACCACATTAATGTTTAAGATCGATGATTTTTCATCGGGACTGGACAATTAACTATAATAACATAGAATTAAAATTTAATTGGAAATATAGTTAGCAATGGGAAGGGCTATGAATATAATCTTCATTAAGTGACAACCCATTCAGCATGATCAAAATGGTAAAAACAAAGATAGTGGAGACCAGTCTTTCTGCATTCAGTACCATAATACAGATATCAAATATTTTAGTTAAATGTATTATCTTGTTGTAATATTTTTATCTTTTCAAATCAGTTACTTGATCCCTTAATCCATGAGGTTCTGCTCATCTTTAAATTACTTCTGGGTCAGACTGAAATAACAGGTATATCAGCAAGCTTGTGGAACTAGGAACGTGGCAACAGATAGGAAAGTGGTAAAACAACATAGATATTAAATTTGAGCCATTTTGGAAGTGAAATCACAATATTAGCAACCTACATGTGAACAATGTCTAATCCAGTTCACTTAATTGATGATTTTATAAGGGTAAAACCAATATACTCTAAAACTTCTGCATTAATCAATGGTCTCAAATTTAAAAAAAACTGTTAAAATATTAATAGCTTAAATCTCTTGTATCACTAGCCATGATACACTTTTAAATACAATTCAAAAAAATGAAAGACTTCCACGTGCTTCATAAAATTCTGTCCATTTGGGTGCATTTTATAGTTTTTGTTATTAGACTGTTTGACTATGTGTGAATCTACTACGTTGATGCAATATGGGATTATTAAAATGTAGGATTTACAATCTCTGATTTCTACAACAGGCATCTCTTTAAACCTACAGAGGAGAAAATTAGGCTGCACAGTGATCAAAAGACCATAAAATGGAGGGATAGATGCAGGCCATTCAGCCCACTGAGTCTGCTCTACCATTCACTGAGACCATGATAATCCTCAACTCCACTTTCTTGTCTTATCCCATAACTCTGGCTTCCCTTTCTGAATAAAGTTGGCTCTACCTCAGGTTTGAATATAATTAATGATCCAACTTTGACAGCCCTCAGGTGCAAAAAAAAAATCCACAGATTGACTACACTCAGGGTAAAAAAAAAACACCCTCCTGTCTTAAATGTGAGACCTCATATTCTGAGATTATGCCCCTAGACTTTCCCACAAGGGGAAACAAACTTTCTACATCTGCCTGTCAAACCCCTTTGGATCACATATGTTTAAAGAAAATCTCTTCTCTTTTTACTAAACTCCAGCTGGCACAAGTCCAATCTACTGAACCTCTCCTCTTTAGAAAATCCATCCAGAATCAACCTACTGAACCTTCTCTGGATGGCCTCCAATGCCAGGATAACTTTCCTTAGATAAGCAGACCAAAACTGCTCATAGTATTCAAAAAATAAGATCTGAGGAGTGGCTTGTATTATTTTTGTAAAACCTTCTTGTTTTTGTACTCCGTTCCCTTTGAAATAAAAGCCAACAATCCATTTTCTTTCCCTTTTACTCAATGAACTGGATGCTAGCCTTTTGTGATTCATGCATGAATCCCCAAATCCCTCTGTGCAGCAGCTTCTGCAATTTTTTCCCCAGTTAAATAATATTTGGCTCCTCTGTTCTTCATGCCAAAGTACATAACGTCACATTTTCACACATTGTGTTCCATATGCAAAGTTTTTGCCCAAACACTTAACCTGTGTATATCCCTTTGTAGATTCTTTGTGACATTCTTACCGCTGACCTTTCCACCAATTTTTGTCATCTGTAAACTTGGTTACAGTACATTCACTCTACTATCAAGTGTAATACTGCTAAGTGTAATATTGATAATACAAAATCAGGTAGGAATATGAGTGAAGTAGGAGGATAAGAAGTGGTATCAGGGCAAGTTAGAGAAGTTGAGTGTGTGGGTGAGTACTTGTTGATGCAGTACACTGTAGGTAAATGTGAAGTTGCCCAGTCTGGTGTGAAAAACAGATTGGGAGAAAATTATTTGAATGGTGATAGATTTTAAAAGATGGATGTACAAACTGACCTGGAAAATCTTGTACACAAGCAATAAGGAAATTAAGTGATATGTTGACATTTATTTTGAGAAGATTTGAGGACAGGAGCAAGGGTGTCTTATTTCAGTTAATCAGGTCCTTGGTGAGGGTACACCTGACATATTGTGTTTTGGTTTTGGTTTTCTAACCAAAGAAAAGACATTGAAGGAGTGCAATGAAAGATCACCAGACTGATCCTTGGGATGATAGGTTTGTTACATGAGGATAGATTAGGTTGACTGGGCCTGTATTTACTAGAATTTAGAAGAATGAGAGGGGATTTCAGTGACAAGTGTAAAATACTGGGCACACTGCACAGAAGATGTTTTCCTGGCCAGGGGTTCATGAACACAGGGTCACAGTCTCAGTTCTGATGAACAGTCACCAGACTTGAAATGTTACCTGCTTTCTTCTCACAGATACTGTCAGACCTGCTGAGTTTCTCCAGCAAGTTTTGTTTTTTCCTTGATCTCAGGATGCGCAATAGGCCATTTCAGAAATGAGATGAGAAGAAATCTCTTCATTTAAAGAGGTGATGAGCCTGTGGAATTACCTACCACAGAAGGCTGTGGAAGTGAAGTTGCTTAATAGATTTTAAGAAAGAAATAGATTTACAAAGCTAAAGATGGATCCGTAAACTGTGCACAGTCAGCAAAGAGAGATCACATCCAGTGTGAAACACAGCCTGAGTGAGTATATAATTCAGGGAATTTGGAGGCAGCATGGAAATGGGAGTGGTAAACCTTATTTTTCTTTCTCCATTTTAAAAATGTTTAAAATTTAATAGTCTAGTTAAAAGGGTGGTAAGGTAGTTGATTCAACTGGCTGAGAGACAGGTATTAGTCAATCACCTGAAACCTGAGTACGGCCTCAGTAGGTATTGATTCCTATTGAAGCTTAACTCGTGAGAATCATTTCAGCTCTAATAAAGAGGTGACCTATTGAAAACACATGACCAGTAAGCTGTATCAAGAAGGAATGCTCACATCCAGAGTGAGACACAACCTGAGACGGCATATAGCATGGGGACTTTGGAGGCAGCATGGGAATTCAGTGCAGAGGGGAAGAGGTGCTTATTTTTCTGGCTCATAGTTTGTAAGGGTTTTCTTAGCAAAATGAATTAAAGTGTTAGATCAGGGACCCAGCACAAAATAGTGACATCACAGGAAAACAATAAGTTCGTTGGTTGGTAAAAGTTACTAACTTAACTACTTGTTATAGGTTAATTTCAGATTGAAGGTAAATAGGGGTGTGTTTATGGGATGTTATTCAATTTGAACAGTTAATTAGTAATAGGCACTGTATCTATTATTCGGTTAAGTTTTCCAATAGTTAAGTTATTCTAAATTCCTCTTTCTTTTGTTTGTATTTTAACTATAGTGTTTAAATAAGTTGCATTTTGCTTGACATCAAGTAGTTTGACCAGTCGCATCACAACTAGAACACGCACTTCACATCTACCTTTAAAATAAGAACAAGTTAAGGTCTAGGCTATCCTCTCAAAATATTTTGAGCTGGTCTGGTCTGATCCATAGCAAATTGCTCGGTCTTGTCAGGATCAAAATCTATACTTCTAAGTTGAGTTTACTATTATTGGACTCAGGTGGTAAGTGTTAGTGTCTTTTGTTTTGGCTGTTGAATTCAGTTGGTTTAAACAGGATGTCTTTTGTGTAGTAATGGCTCAACACCCACAGATGTCAGCACCAACAAAATATCAACATTACCACATCTTCACGGCACATTTTGAAGTAACTCAGAATATACTTCAACACTTCACCTCCGCACTTCGGAGCGCACCAACACCTTATAATTAACCTGGCAGCAGCATTACACTCTACATATAGGGACACCAGAACCCTCTCATGCATTAGAACACAGTGCATCTAAGAACACTTAGCTTGTTTTCTTAGCATTCACTCACCTTGTGTTTCCTTAGATGCTCACAGCAATTTTGCCTGCCTTGCCTTGCATTTTAGCATACTACCACATTATTCAGAACTTACATGCTCACAGTAGTCTGCCTTGTCTGGCCTGGCCTTTACACGGATAGAAAGCCAGGTAGCTTTCCATGGTTGCCAGCACTGAAAAGTTAGGGGAGCTGACATATTCGTCTATGGCACCATGGCATAGCAATGTCACACTTGTAGTATATGCCAGCAGCTTCCATGGTAAATGAATATGCTTCAATCAAATCACAATGTCTGTAAGTCTCAGGGGAGTAGTTCTTAGTCGAGTGAAAGGATCTAAAGTCACTCCAGGAGGTTGGCCATGATCACTTGGGTGCTTAGTGCAATCAATGTCTATGGATCTGCATTCTTCCAGTTCAAGGTTTAGGCCACAGTTAGTCCTGCAGGAGAGTTGTACAGAAATCAGTCAGTGGGATCTGGTCATCCTCAGTCAGGGGCTGTCCTCTCAACTTGGTCCTGAGGGTGTGCCAAGGTCATGAGTCACATCACTGAGAAGCTGTTTTGTCTCTGATATTCCCCATATTGGCTCATTGCAGCTGTTCAGAATGGATCCAGCAACAACAGAAGTTATTGTCACTGTCAAAGCCATATTAAAATGGTGTAAAGAAAGTAGTTATAAAGTTGTAGAATATTACAGCTTGAAAAGAAATCCTGCAGGTTTGTGCAGTAAAAGTCAAGGGGAATTAGCTGGGGTGGGGTGGGGTGGGGCGGGGGCGGGGGGTATAGTGCTATGTTGGGGAAAGTGGGATGCCTAAACAAGTGGATTGGAGCCAGTACATTGGGCTGTAGAAGGGGCAATTAAACTATGAAAAGCAGCAACTCCACATAGAATGGTTGGAGCCAATTTATGGCATGGGAGGTCCCGGGTTGATGGGAGTGGGGAGAGACAGAGGAGACAAGAAGATAACTATATTGGGCAAGGCAATGTGACTCAGCTGAAAATTAGGGGACGTTAATAGTTAAATAAAGTGTTAGGTGAGAATGTGGGGAGGCTCAAAGCTGATGAGATTGATGGGGACTGACGTTTTTACGGAGCTGGGAGCACTGAAAATAATTGACAGAGCTAGCAATTCACTCTCAGGAGCATGATCCATCAAATATCAACTGTGCAATAAAAATAAAAATGGCTCTCAGCAAACTGAGTGGCGCAGTAAGTTTACTCTAATTTGTTTGTGGGAGCAGGTGAGGTTGTGCAGGCCTTCAAGGACCAAGTTCATTAGTTTGGCATTCATAGATTTGAATGACACATATTAACCTAAGTGTGCAGTTCATGCATTCACCAACAGTATAGATTAAAAGTCCTAGCCACAAGCAATCTTGACAGTGTCAATGATAACTACGAATTAATTCTACTAATCACAGAATTAATCACAGACAAACCACAGTGTCATTTGCAGTCAACAATTCCCAAAAGTTCTCACAGGCTGCACAATGGCACAAGACATACTTTCCTGTCACATTGAACTGTAAGTGTGTTAGAACTTGGGCTCTTACATGAAACAGTGTGTTTTCTTGGGTGATTTGGTTTGGGGATGGGTTAAGATTATAGCAACCTACTGTAGTTACAATCTTCTACCATTTTGGCACCACATGATATGTTGCATACAAATAAATAAGAACAAAATATGTCAGATGCATGTAGAGATACCTCGTCAGAGGTGTCTATGTCCCACCACATTGATTCCTGCTGTAAAGTGCAATTTATAACTACTTTGCTGATACTTCACATCACTGAGAGCTGTTTTGTCTCTGATATTCCCCATATTAGTTCATTGCAGCTGTTCAGAATGGATCTAGCAACAACAGAAGTTATTGCCACTGTCACAGCCATATAAAAATTGTGTAATGAAAGTAGTTATAAAGTTGTAGAATATTACAGCTTTAAAAGAAGTCCTTTGATCATGATGGTCATCAAGCACCTATCTACTCTCATCCCATTTCCCAGGAATTGAGCCTGGGTGCTATGGTGCTTCAAGTTTTCATGTGAATACTTCTTGGTGTGTTGTGATAATTACCATCACTATCTCATTTTCAGGCAGTGAGTGCCAGATACTAATCACTCTAGATGAATACATTTCTCTTTAAACCTCTCAAAACTTCCTGCCCCGTACCTTTTATCTAAGCTCCCTGGCACTTTACCCTCTGAGGGAAAAGGTTTATATGTATCAACACTACTTATGCCTGTCATAATCTTGTACACCTTAAATGGGCCCACATCTGCCTTCTCTGCTCTAAGGAAAACATTCTTAGCATACCCAGTCACTTGTTATAGGTGAAACTCTTCAGCCCAGGCAATGTCCTGATAGATCACAGAATCCCTACAGTGTGGAAACAGGCTCTTTGACCCAGCAAGTCCACACCAACCCTTGGAGCATCCCACCCTGACCCATCCCCCTATAACCAACCTAAGCTACACAGCCCTGAGCTCTATGGGCAATTTTTGCATGGACAATCCACCTAGCCTGTACGTTTTTGGACTGTGGGTGGAAACTGGAGCACCTGGAGGAAACCCACACAGACATGGGGAGAATGTGTAAACTCCACACAGACAGTCACCCAAAGATGGAACTGAACCTGGATCTCTGGTGCTGTGAGGCAGCAGTGTTAACCACTGAGCCACTGAGCCACCGTGCCGCCCTTCTGCACCCTCTCAAGTGCAATTACATCTTCTTATAATGTAGTGATCAGAACTGCATACAGTTCTCCAGCTGTAGCCTAAATAACGTTATATACAACTCCATTATAGCCTCCTTGCTCTTGTATTCTATGCAAGTATCTTGTACTCTATACAAAGTATAAAGGCAAGTATCCCACTTGCTTTCTTAGTGACCCAACCAGCTGACCTGTTGCATTCAATGATTTATGTACATGCACACCATGATCCCACTGATCCTACGCACCACCCAGGGTCCAACAATTCAAGTACACCTTTGCCTTGTTAGTCCTCCCAAAATGCATCACCTCACACTTATCAGGATTAAATGCCTTGCGCCACCATACAGCCCATCTAATCAGCTTGTCTATATCTTCCTGTAATCTAAAGCTTTCCTCTGATCCCTGCAGTACACCACTTGACACAGGTTTCCAGTCATAAAAACAACTTTCTGCCTCCTGCCATTAAGCCCACTTTGGATCCAATTTGCCAAAAACCCTTGAATCCCAAGGGCTCCCAACTTCTTGACTGGTCTCCTATGTGTAAACTTGTCAAAGCCTTACTGAAGTCTATGTAAACTCAGCAACTGCTGCAGCCTCATCTACACTCCTCGTGATCTCAAGAAAATCAGTCTAATTTGTTCGACATGATCTCCCCCTTACAAAAACATGCTGACTGTGCTTGATTTAATCCTTGTCTCTCCAGATGGAGACACAAGTTCTGTCCCTCAGAATGTCTTCCAAAATTTTCTCCACCACTGTTGGGCTCACTGGCCTATAGTTCCCTAGTTTATCGCTATTACACATCTGGAATAATGATACAAATAAATGTCTTCCAAGCCTCTGGCATGTTTCCAGTGTCCAGAGAGTCATTGAAAATTAATGTCCTGGTTCCTGCAATCTCCTCCCTTGCCTCCCACAACAGCCAAGGTTACATCTCATCTGAGCCTGGGGTTTGATCCAAATTTAAGCCTGTTGAAACCACTGATACCTCCTCCACCAGAATGCTAATTTGTTCAATTTTATCACAATCCTAATTTCTATACTTACATCATTTGTCTTGGTAGTGAATACTGATACAAAGTAGTTACTCAAAAATTCAGCTATGTTTTCCGGCTCCACACAAAGATTGCTCTCTGATTCCTAATGGGGTCTACTCTTTCCCTGCTTATTCTCTTGCCTTCAATATTCTTATAAAATGCCTTTGTAATTTCTTTTTATTTTACCTGATACTGTTTTTTCATGCTTCTTCTTCATTCACATATTTTATTTTTAAGTAACTCTCTGCACTTTCTACACTCCTTTAGGGTTTCTACTGATTTTAGCCCACAATATCAATGATAACATTTCCTCTTTCTCCTTATCCAATCTTGAACATTCCCCGACATCCAGGGTTCCCTGAACTTGTTTGCTCCCCCATTCATCTTTAAACTAATACCCTTTTAAATGTCTCCCACTACACAGATAAATTTTTCTACAAGTTGCAGTCCACTTTGGCAGTTCCTATTTTATCATATTAAAATCACCATTCCCTCAATTCTGTCCAACTTTGTCCTTTTTCCATAAGGAACTTAAATATTACCGTTCAGTGGTGACGTATTTTTCCTAATCAACCTGTTCAGAGATATTATTACATACCCATGGAACAAGTAGGACTTGAACCCAGGCCTCCTGGTTCAGGGGTAGGGACACTACTATTGTGCCACAAGAGGGCTCGTGCTGACCTGGGGGTAACAAATTTTCCAATCAACCTGTCCAGACATGTCATGACACAGGTCTAGAACAGAGGGAATTGAACCCAAGCCTTATGGTCCAGAGGTAGGGACACTACCACTGCACCACTGACCTTTGGTAAATGTTTCCCCACTGGTGCTTATCACCTGCCCAGTTTTGTTCCCTAAACTTAGCTTCAGCACTGCCTCCCCTCACCACCACCACCACCACCCCAAAGTACTTTCTATGTGTTGGTTTATAAAAGCTAGCCTGGGGGCCCTTTTGTGGAGCACTGGTAGTGTCCCTACCCCTAAGCCAGGAGGCCTAGGTTCAAATCCCACCTGCTCCAGAGATGTGTAATAACATCTCTGAACAGGTTGATTAGGAAAAATAGGTAAAATAATAATAAAAAGCTAGGCTATACACATTTCAAGAATTCTGCTCCCTCTAAAATTTTCACACTCTGCCTATCCTAATTAATAGGGGACATTGAAATTCTCTATTACACTTTTATTTTTACACTTCTGAGATTTGCTAACACAAGTGCCATTCTTTACCTTTTCTGACAGTTTGGGAGTCAAGAATACAGCCCCAGTAATGTGATTGTTCCCTTTTTTGTTTTTAATTTCTACCCTTACAGGCTCAATGAGGAACCTTATCCTCATCCTCCTTATCGCAGTTATTCACTCATTGATCATTATTTTGGCACCACCTCCTCTTTTATATCCCCATTTCTCACCTAAAGACCTATATCCTGGAATATTGATTTGCCAGTCCGGCCCCTCTCATAACCATGTCTCAATGATAGCAAACTATCACATCCCATGGACAAATCACCACCCTCAACACATCTGCTACTTGGGAGACTCTTTGCATTAACTTGACTAAATATGGTCTGCCTTCCACACTGATTTTGCATCGCCCCTATCCTCACCTCTAATCCATATTTCATCCTCTGCCAAATTAGTTTAAAACCTCGTGGATAGCACAAGCAATGTCCCACAAGGATGTTGGTCCATTATGAAACAGGTGTAACCCACCTGACTCGTATCGGTCCAACCTTGCCTGGAAATGTAACCAGTGATTGGGAATATAAACCATCCATCTTGCAACAACTCTTCAACCACAAGTTTGTCTGCACAATCTGCCTATTTCTAAGCTCACTAGCACACTGAACAGGAGTAATCCAAAGATTCGACCCTTGAAGTTCTACTTTTTAATCTGCTACCTAACTCCCTAAATTCTTTATGAATTGAGGAGACACAAAGGCAGTTTATATCAAGGCAAACTTTAGTTGCTGCTGAACAGGCATCAGGTGGAAAAGTTGCAGCCATCAGCACCCTCAGGATATGGAGGAGATTTAGAATGTCCAGTTCGTATCGTTCTCAATATATTATTTTCCAGTTCAGCAAAACTCAGTGCTGCTGCAGAGCACCATCTCCGATCTGTGGCATCTACTGGAACATGACTTGCACCTGAGGATGTGGTTGATCATCCTATCCCAATCAAGGTACTTTTTATGTGACTAGCAATCATCAAACCATAGAAAGATGAAGGATGTTACCAATACAATTTGTGTCTGGTCACATGACTCCATCTTATTTCTCCATTACAAGGTCAGTGTTACAGCGCGGGCAGTCAGCTTTGCCAATATTGCTGAGCTCCCCCATGAAATAACTCCACAAGGACCAGTATCCAGTCGCCAAGTCACCCTTTATTTACACATGGAGAGTCCTTGACACTGAACCAGCTTCCTCAGAGACAGCTGTCAGAGTGAACAGGATGTCTGACATTCCTGTTTTTATCTGTCAGCCAGGACTCCCTGATTGGGGCTATTAATCTAGTCCAATCAGGAAACTTATTCTATGAGGTACACCTGTACAATCACTACTCCTCAGGTGCAGGGAACTATAGGCTGTATAGATCTCAGGTTGAGAGCACCATGTCATAATTCATCAACAGAAAACGTTTTCACTTGGGCAGCCTACCTCGGGGCAGTTTCTGGCTCAAAAGCCCTGGAGTAGGTTCATAATCCTCAGTTGTAACTTCCACAGACCAGGGTAATAGGGTGAGTGGGAGTGCAGGGTTTGGGTACTTCTGCGTTGTCCTGAAACGAAACATCTGGGAGGTTTTTGTCTGGTTCCTCTCCATCTGGATATTTCTGGCACCTCCCTGTCTCTTGAGACCAAGGGACACCTGGAGTGAGATCAGGGTCCCTCACAACACCCCCATCCCCCCACCTACCTTAAAGTTCCATTGGCTAAAGCCACAAAGTACGGGTTTGGATGCATTTCTGGCCAGCAGTGAGTATTTTGCTGAGCCTCATTTTCCATTGCAGTTGCCATCCTCTTCATAGAGACATCCAGATGTACACAAAATCATAGAATCCCTACAGTGTGGAAACAGGCCCTTCGGCCCAACAAGTCTACACTGAACCTCAGAGCATCCCACCCAGATCCATCCCTCTATAACCCCTATTTCTAATCTACACATCCCTGAACACTATGGCCAATTTGGCATGGCCAATCTACATAACCTGCACATCTTTGGACTATGGGAGGAAACCGGAGCACCCAGAGGAAACCCACACAGACACAGGGAGAATGTGCAAACTCCACACAGACAGTCACCTGAGGCTGGTATTTAACCCAGGTCCCTGGTGCTGTGAGGCAGCAGTGCTAACCACTGAGCCACCATGCCACTCCATGTTGGAGCCAGCATGGTACTAATAACATTGGTGGACTCCTTCATTCTTTAACCCAGCTGTGGGCATGTACCAGTGATATGCTCACTGAAGGGTACACCTAAATTTAATCTAGAAAGAGAAAGAGAGCTGGTGAAAGCTGTGATAGAAAGCCTTGCCAGTGCATTCACTGGCTTCTTCCTTAGAGATGAAAGGTGCAGCCGATGGGGTAAGGGGTCAGATCTTTTGGGTGAAGGTTGTGTGGGTATCGCTGGTGCCTTCAAAAAACAAAAGAGGGAATGAATTTCATAATGGGCTAGAAGCTTGGGCATGTCATGGATACTTTCACAGCAGTGGAATTGTCACATCAACACAGCACAGCACAATGAATCTTACTTGGTTGCCTCATCTTGGGGGCCTTGGTATCACTGTGAGTGGTCATGGTCCTCTCCCACAAGCTCAGGGATTTTCTCCCCAAGCTGGGTAAGGAGTTAAATGTCAGTCCCACCACCAACCATCTTGGCTCTTTCAGCCCTATTGTGGGCAGTTTTCTCCTGCAGTGAGAGAAAGGAAGGGATTGGATTTGCTGAAAGTGGCTAGAAAAGATGTCAGTAATGATAATGGAGCAGAAAAAGTGGCAAAGTGTCCCGAGTGAGTGAGGAGACAGTGCAAAAGGCAGATTGGTTTAGTTGTTGTGGGAGTGGTGAAGTGAAGGAGATAGGTGAGAGTGAGGGGAAATGTTGCAGGCAACAGTGATGTGCGAGGCCATGATACTTGTGGGACGTGGATATAGTGGCAAAGGTACAATGAGTGCGAGGTATCAAGGAGAAAATGACGTCATTTGCCCTTGCAGCACACTGTGTGTTCTCTTGGATTGAGGACATTGCACTGACTGGAATGGCACCTTCAAACCAGACTAGCAGGCTCTGGTCCTGTGGTCTCCTTTAGCCATCCTTGGCAAAGAGAATGGCCTTCCTCTCGACTACCCAGTCCACCAGGGCGTCTGGGACTCTGTTAGTGAAGGAGGTGGCCAAATTCTCTTTTGGGATTGTGCAGAAACATGCAGAACAACGCATGTACAAATGTGTAAAATGGCAGCTCCTGGTTTGAAGAGTTTGAAGTTGTAGTCATTTGAAGTTTAAACACAGCACCCACTGTGTGAATGCCAGAAGGTCCCAGAACGGGCAAAGCAAGATATGGTGCAAGTGAAGCCATAGAAGTAGAGAGGATGATTATTGAGTGAAACTTGTATGAGAAAAGTCATCAGGGCTCGAGGAAAACCCTCCATGAAATTCCCCAAAATTGACAGGCCATTAAAAATGGGAAAATTCAACTCATTAACTCTGGTCTGAATTTTCCCATATTTTGGCAAAACGTTTTGTCAAGTGAGATTCATGGTAGCTGATCCCCCATGACCCATCTCGACTTTTCTCACACCATTTTCTGCTCTTCAGCTCATTGTTTGTGCAACTGGCTCTTCAGCGTCCGTCTGTGGTGAGGCACAAGTGCTTGTTGCTGCCAGGACTTTGTGATGTTCATGTTGTTGGTGTGATATTTAAACTTCAGCCTCACAGTACTGTCGACACTGTGTGCAAGGAACTGCCCTTCACACTCATCAAACATGTGACCCTGCAATGTTATCCCAAGGAAACGGCACAAAGAGGAAAAGACCCGTGTCCAGTATCTTTAATGAGGTACTGGTGGACTGGGTAGTGGAGGGGGGCAGTGTTTTTTTCTGCTGACTGCTAAAGCAAGCCATACCACCAAATACAGGCAGTCTACACTCAGATAGCAACTCACTTTAGTGAAGTGTCCTGGGTTAAAAGAAATATCTAACAAGGCAAAAAGAAAGCAAATGATCTTTTGCACTTCACAAGGGTGAGTGCTATCACTTTTTGACTGTAACTATATATGCATGGGGTCACAATTCACTCTATCTCTGCCAATGCACGCAGCTCTCTCCATAGCTCATGGATGAGAACTCTCACTATTATCTGCAGCATGTCCATGCAATGGCTCTAACCCACTTCATCCCTCTCAAACCACCGTACTTGCCTCCTGTGCTTTCTACTCACACACAGGAGACACCTCACCACTACTCTTCTCCTGCATCTCTTTTCAATTCACTTCCAGCACACTCAACTCGCCTTTTGTCTCATTGCAGGAAAAATAGGAACATAGGAACAGGCGTAGGCCATTCAGCCCCTTCAGCAGGTTCCAACATTCAATAAGGTCTTGGCTGGTCTGTGGCCTAGTTCTTTGCCCATTCACCTAATCTATCAATATCCTGTTGCAATTTTATGCTGTCATCAACACTGTCAATGCTGCCTAATTTTGTATTGTCAGCAAATTTGGATATTTGCCTTTTAATGCCATTATCCAAGTCTTTAATGAATATTGTGAATAATTGAGTCTCAAACAGATCCCTGTGGAACACCACTAGTCATGTCCTGCCAACTTTAGTACTTACCCATATTTCTAACTCTCGCTTTCTTGCCACTCAACCAACTTCTTATCCATGTCAGGAAATTGCCCTCATTTCTATGGGCTCCCAACTTAGTTAACAGTCTCTTGGATGGGACTTTATCAAAAGCTTTCTGGAAGTCCGTATAAGTCCATAGAAACAACATTTATCAACTTACATCTGTCCACTAACGTTGTCACCTCTCCAAAAAACTCTGAGGTCTGTCAGGCAAGACCTACTCTTCATGAATCCACAAGGGTGAATACTGAAGTAAGGAGTGGGGAATGATGTTACAACCATTCCACACGTGAAGAAAATGCTCAATTTTGCCCTTCTCTGGTCACTGAAGTCGGGTTGCAACCAACCCATTGAGCTTCATTGTGCAATGCTGGGCTGCACTCCCATTACACCAACCCTAACTCATTCTTCACCTGCACAAGTTTTTATCCCTTTATACAACTATTCCTTCACTTCCCTTATGCAGGCACCAATGTCACACAGCAAACCTCCATATAGAAAAATTAGAATTAGGTTTACTGTCTTGTGTACTTGAGTACAGAAGTACAGGAGTACAGTGAAAAGATTACAATGACACTCCTCACAGAGCCACCACAGGTACAAATCTTTGATACAAAATAGAGAAATAAAGAAAAAAGTAGTTACGTTGCCTTACAGGGATGCATAGCATAAGTTAGAAAATAAGAAATAAAGTTAAAATTTTAAACATTACAGTCAGACAAACAGATTACAGATAAATATTATATTGCATTAGATCAGCACAGGGATGTTCCACATGTGGTCTGGCCGGGCTCGCAAGCCATTGACCGACCGCATCAGTTCCCAGTCAAACAACTGGCCCCACTCTGCTCTGGGCCTCAGTCAATCTGCTCCATGCCTCCAGCCCGCTCTGCTCTGGCCCTAACCTGTGCCGCTCTGCTCCTGCTCTCTGCCGCTCCGGCCCTCAGCCGCTCCGCTCCAGCCCTCTGCGGCTCCGCTCCAGCCCTCAGCTGCTCCACTCCAGCCCTCAGCAACCAGTCGCAGAAACTTTCATCTCCACCTCTGAGCATGAAGCCACTGAATCCTCAGAGGATGCAATGGCAAAGTGTTCACCTGCATGCTCCACCACTTCACAGATTTTCACCTCAGTGTGTTCCCTATCTAAATTAGAATTGGGAACACGATCTGGTGAGCACATCATTGGCACCTCTTCACAGTTTCTTCAGTGTGAAAGAAACAACCTGGGTCACTGGCACATCGGACTGCTGAAACCAGAGCCCAGGCAGAAGACAATAACAATGATATCAGCCATTACTGACATCATCAAAATTCAGACAGGCACAGGAAAAGGAGGAAAGTTTGTCAGAGGCAGTCAGTAGCAAAGGATGAAGGCGTCAACCACTTTTATCAGTACCATGCTGGTTCCTACATGTGTATGTCTGGCTGCCTCTATGTAGAGGCTGACTATTGCCGTGGAGCTCCAGGTCCAGCACACTCAGTGTCTGCTGGATATGCAGTCAGACCTGCACACCATCATTGTAGCCGTATGTGCCTCAGCATGAATGGCAAGACAAGAGGGGGATGAGGGTCTTTGATCTCACTCTTGTGCCCTTCCTCCTAGGGAGATAGGATGGCATGAGCAGGCACACAAAAAAAGTAGGAGCCATATACAGGATCCCCTCAGGAGCTTCCTGTCAGTACACTCCAGGGGGACCTGGCCCCTCCACCTCCCTTTGTCTGTGATGCTGAAGCCTACACCTCACCTACATCTCAGCACACCCAGGTCCCCTGGATCCAAAGGGCCCTGGGGATGCTCACTCAAACTGTCCAGGCCAACAGGGTCAAATATAAAGCAGGCTCCTTCTACCCCAGCTGTGTGGAAGTTTGAACTGCAGTTACACATACTGGGATGGGAAGGAAGAAGCAAAAGTAGACCATTCAGCCCAATGAATTAGTTGTGCCACCCAATGAGGTCATGGATGATCTCCAACTCCATTTTGCTGGACCTTGATTCCCTTGCTGATTAAAAATCTGATTGTCTCAGCCTTGAATGCAGCTAACAACCCAGCCACTATGTCTCTATGAGAGGAGAAATTCTTCCTCATCTTGGTCTTAAATGCGTGACCCCTTACTTGATTATGCCCTCTTGTTCTAGACTCTGCCACAAAGGAAACAACTTCTTCACACCTACTTTGTCAAGCTCCCAAAGAATCTTCTATGTTTCATTAAGGTTGCCTCTCATACTTCTAAACTCTAATAAACACAGGCCCAAGCAACTCAAACTCTCCTCATAAGACAATCTCTCTACGCCCGGGTATCAGCCTAATGAACCTCTCTGTACTACCTCCAGTAAAGTTTTCCCTTGGATAAGGAGTCCCAAACTGTTCAGTTCTCCGGCTGGGGTCCAACTAGCGCCTTGTTTAGTTTTACCAAGACTTCTATATCATTATACTCTATTCCCTTTGAAATAAAGCCAACATTCCATTTGCCTTCCTTACAGTGGCCAAGTATTGCTCATCTCTCACAAGCAAATGATTCCTTGACTGCAAACAACCTCATATCACAGATCCTTGAACCATGACTTTGATGACAGCAGCAAAGGCACTGCACTTGAATGTGCACAAAAACTGACGCAATAAGACATGTTCAGGGATTGTGGTGGGACTTGCTCAAATCCTCCAACACACCTTGTGTGTGAGAATACAAAATCAGTGATGATTCCACACATCTCTGGAAGCAAAAATTCATTCCTTCAGCTTTTCAAGGCAGGACATTGACATTCAAGGATGGCAGATGTACAATTCACATGACTACTCTCTCTCATAGTGCATTAGTCTGACAATGACCCAATTCCCAGACTGCTAGGATGCAATTGCCTGGAGTCAGGTTGGATCAATTACCTAACTGACCATGGTCAATCCACTGGAATGTTACCAAACAAGCTCCTTGATTGACTATGGTGGTACTTCCTGACTGACCATAGTCGCCTTTGACCTTCAGACATGGCAATATGATGGCGCCATTTGGATTGTGTTTCCTGCGTAAGCTGCTAATGACATTGACATGGCACTGCGCTGGACAGCACCACATTCGCTCACTTGACTGCTCTGAATCATAAGAAGCTGCCTGTCTGTCCCTCTGTGCTGAAAAAGTAATGCAAGCCACAGCGGATGGCAGCATCCAAGTAAGCTAAGAGATGGAAGACCCATTCTGTGTCGGTACATGAGATGAGTTTGTGTCACTATGTGCAAAGCCACCTGGCAGAGCATTCCAGTCCAAAGTGTCCCTTACTCCAAAGTGAAGTTCTGAAGGGCTGAAGTGGACTGTTAGTTGAGCTGAAGGCTGCCATGTTGACATGGTGAGGCTGTTGATTTGCTGACATTGACCTGCATGGAGATGGTGGAAGGGGACACTGTCCATGGAGCATGCAGGTAAATTGGGTTGAAGACAGAGTGCATGATGTTCCAGAGAAGGGTGTGGTACCAGATAATCACTCTGAATTTCATGTCAAGACTTTGCATTGTCTAATTTCTCAGGAATGAGGAAAATTTGGAATTGTATCAAAATAAGGGCAATTTTAGTTAATAAGGAGAAGCAAAAATATGGAAATGATGTAGTTGTGACTCTAGAGCAAGATTTGGAACTCACTGTCTAAATCTCACAGATACAATTTGACAGTGTTTTCTCAATGTTGAGAATCTGATTGATACATTTTTGCAGCATTTTCCCAGCTTTCTTGCTGTTGCCCAAGCCTCTTAAGGCAGTGCAAAATTTCATCCTGTATTTTGTTTTTCAGAAATGCTGCCTGATCTGATGAGTATTGTTAGTATTTTCTGTTTTTATGACTTATATCTGCAGTGTATTCTCCCTGATTTTAGAAGCTTAAGAGGTGATTAAGATTTTAAAATATTAACAGGAACTGATAGGGAGAATCTTTCTCTGCTGCTTTGGACTCTAGGATTAGGGGACAGACATAATAGTAACAAGAATGAAATTAAGAAACACATCTATACAAAAGGTTTGGCAGAAATTTGTAACTCTCTTTGGCATTCAATGGTTGAAGGAAGATTCATTATCAGTTGTAATGCTGAGTTTAATAGATTTTAGTTAACCAATGGAAATGGGACCAAGGTGGGTATTTCAACGAATGACAACAGGATTGAGGGCAAATGGCCTATTCATTTGCATATGTTATTTTTGTATAACTATATGTATATTTTAATCCTTAGCATAATTCTAGTGAAAACATGTTGTGTATTTTGTAGCTTAAGATTCTTTCAATAATAGAATGCACAAAACTGCGCAAGACTCTAAGCATGGCTTAGCAATCAGTGGAAATGAACATTGCCAGCCAATCAACAATAGCTGTCTCAATGAATGTACAGACTTGAGGGCAGAAGGGTCATTCTTTGTGTTCTTAGCACAAATGCAAGTGAAGTTCTTATTTATTTATTTAAATCATAAATATAAATAAGCACTTGGCTAACAGGCTGCATTAAATTGTGATAGGACACCAAAAAGGAAACAAATACATTATTGATTGAATGTTAATGAAATTAGAATGCAAGTGCCATTTTAATGAGTTTTTCACAGTGACAAATCACGGTGACTGAGGGGAGTTGAGTGTTGAGCATCGAAATTGATTGATAACCTGACGCCACATTCCTGAAGGAGATAAAGTATCTTGTTATGTGTGCCAGACTAGTCTTAATACAGTGCCTGGAAGACCTGTGCAAAACAAGTCCAAAAAAGTCATTTCCCTCCTTTATGAATCTTTTACAAGCAGATAACTGCATACATTATTGATGGAAATACTGGTTTCATCTTTAAATATTCTCTTTACTGTATATTCTGATTTCCATTATTTACTGCTAACTGCTCAAAATCATTAAGCTACTTTAACCCTTTCAATACTCCATGTTCTTTGTTTTGATGTCCTTTGCTGCGGAAATAATTGAGAGCTTGCAGATTTGGATGCAAGTGTATGTTTCTGCAAACTTATGAACTATATTTCTGCTATTCATTATTTACTACAAAGTTCCACTCATACTATTTTAAAAGTAAACCAGAAATCAGCCACAAATTGTAAAATATTGAAATAAATGGGAAGAAATTTCACCAATGGTTGTTTTTTTTTCAATTCTTAAGTTTACTTTTATTTGCTTATACACTTTGCTTTATTTTATTAGTTTAAGATACAAGGAGCGATATCAGTAAAAGTTGACAGATTTTCCACTTCTGTGACTCTAAGAAATTGGGAGATGGGAGCTGTAATAACTCCACAAAGGCCGGTATCCCCTCACCAAGTCATCCTTTACTTACACGGAGAGATCTTGACACTGATCCAGCTCTCTCTGTGCCAGCTCTCACAGTGAACATAACCTCTGACACTCCTGTTTATATCTGTCAGTCAGGGCTCCCTGATATAACAGCCCCCAATCAGGGGACTTGTATTCTGAGATCCACTTGGCTGACCTCATTGCATTCACTAGAGGTACAAGATTGCAAAGTATCCCTGCCTTTGACTCTAGTGTGTCAAGTGGTAGGAAGTGGTGAGGCTGGGGTCTTCATGACATAGAGATGGATCTGCCATCCAATTAGTAGCTGGGTGAGTGAGGGGCTAGAGAAGGGTAGATGAAAGCATGGCAGGATTCTAGGGAGGTTTTCTGTTTTGGTCCAAACCTGCAAATTGGCTATTACTTGTTCTTCATGAAATGCCGAGGCCCGAGTTATATCTATGTTTAACAAAATAAGGCTATAATTGATAAAGGTAAGTGACTATTAAACAAATGTTGCCAAGTTGTTACTTCTGACACGTTATCAATTCAAAAAAAAAAGTTCAGATGTATTAGAATATCCACTAGATCAGTTGTTATTCAATATTGTACAACATTGAAAGGATAGCCAAATGTGAGATTAAGAGCTAATTGTTTACATTCTCTTGATTGTTTTCTTCCAATTCTTTTGAAACAAAACTGCACAGTCAACTGTTAGTCTCTTTGAAAGTTTTGACAAAGATATGAGCTTTTGTCTATTTCACAATTACTAAGGGATTTGGTACTGCTGAGTTTGATTATTCAGCTGTTCATGGAAGGTGAGATTGTTGGTTTTAAAAGAAATACAACCTTCTGAAAAGCATAATATTTTAAGTGCCTACTCAAATGATGTTTGTATACTTTAGACAGATTTACTAGGCTTTTAAGCAGATTTTTTTTGCTGTTTCTATTCAAATTATGTCTGTTTATTTTGACAGGTATTGAACTTTTCAAAGACTTCCAAGTGCTACTAAAGGGTTTGTGAGTTCTGTTTATAAAGTAGATACAGTGTGTGCGGGTTGTGGGAGATAGGGTGATTAAGGGACATGAGGGTGATAAAAGGGTTTGGGGTAATGCCGAGGGCAAGGAGGGCAGAGAGGCATTTACATTGATCTGTAGAAGTATGCCAATGTTTCTGTGAGCAAAGACAGGCCTTTAAAACTAGCCATCTTGGCACTGACTTGGTCCATTGTGGGCATGCTGCCATAGTCCTTCAAGAGATGAAAATCCTATCTGCTAACACGACCAGGACAAAGGTGGGATTGCAAAGTTAAGAAAATTCTTGACTCGCAATTCTATAAGCCATGATGAAAATCCAATCCTCTATCTGAGTAAGAATTCATCAATGTGATTGTTTAAAGTGTCACTGTTTGTTGCCCTATTCACAGACAGCACAGGTTCTCCCTGTAGAGGATGACATGCTGGAAGGGAGGCTGGATTAAAAGAAATCTCTGTTGACAAGCCTGTAGAAAGTCTGTTGGCAGCTGTCAATGAATGGCAAGCATCATTCTGTCAATGCTCAGACATTGCCTCCAGTTCACACTATTATTTGGACTTCTTTTCCATGAACTGTCATTATTTGCTTGGAGCATTTGATAACTGCATTTTATGTTATTGCAACAAACCAACAAGTATGTAGCAATCACCACATGTGGTGTTCAATTTAGTAGTCTGGAGGCACTATGTGCTCATTGCTTATGGTGTAATTAAGACCACATCTTCCACAACATTGAAGCTTTGAACAGCATATAAAAACCTGTTGTGGCAGGAGCTGCCATATAAACAGCAGACTGCATGCTGGTAGGACACTAAGGATTCTAAACTGAGCATCAAGCCAAGATAAGTAGTCTAAATGCATTAACAGGCAGCAAGAATCTTACATAGGCCCACTACTTTTGATTAAAATTCAATGAACAGATATTCTTTGCAAACAATTAAAATAATCTGCAGTGTTGTTCCACAAGCCACTTCTGATGGGTGACAATGAAGGTGAACAAAGCTCAGTTGATGCCACTGTTAACTTGAGTCAAGGTACAGCATAAAGTGAAATCGCTTAGGTTACTTTTACTTTTCTTTTCTAATTTTACATTTCCCATTGATTTGGGACTTACTGCATGCATTCTTTTTAAAAATTAATGCAAAATCTGGCAACATCAGTGGAGAGATAAATAAGTTAACATATAGAAATATGATCTGCTCCAAGTTGTAGGTAACAGGGCCCTCAACTGTGTCAGACTGCTTTCCCATAATTTTGCTCTCACCCCTTCTCTCTTCTCCTAGGCCATGATAGAGTCCCCTTAATACAACTCACTTCCTCTCACTTTTCACTTTAACAGCCTTCACATTTAAAGGAGCATTTCCTACCATTTCTGTCATCGTGCCACCACCAAGCACATCTTGCCTTTCCTGTCAGTATTTCAAAGGGACAACTCCCTCCGTGAGACTCTGGTCCCCTCCTCAACTAGTGGTGTTAATAGCTGGACTGTTAATCCAAAGAGCCAGATAATGTCCTGGGGACTTGGTTTTGAATCCCGCCATGGCAAATGGTGGAATTTTAATTCAGTAAAATAATCTGGAATTAAGAGTCTAATGATGACCATGAATCCACTGCTGATGTCAGAAAATCCCATCTGGTTCACTAACATCCTTTAGGAAAAGAAACTGGCATCCTTACCTGATCTGGCCTACATGTGGCTCTTAACTGCCTTCTGGGCAATAGGAATGGCCAATAAATGCTGGCCTAGCAAGCAAGGTCCATGTCCCATGAGTAAATTTAAAAATCCTCTTCCCATAGTTTCTTCCTATGCAATCACAGTAAGTGTGTCATTGCCCTTTCCTCTTCTGCCCTCACTGTCCAAGGTCCCACTTTCTCAAACTTTCCTCCTGAATCCATGCTTTACTTGCACATTTTTCAGTTCAGTATACTATATCACCAGTTCAGACCAAACACAGAATAGGCTATCATTTTGCAGCACACATCCACTCAGTCAGTCAGTCAGTCAGTCAGTCAGAAAGTATGATCATGACTTTCCAGTTGCTTCCTGTTTTAATTCACCACCTCGTTTGCACACTTACCCTTCTGTCCTCAGCTGTTGCAATGTTTCAATAAAATTCAAAAGATGTTTGAGGAAAAGCACCTCATCTAACATTAAGGCATCTCACTATTTTCTGGACTCAGGTGAGTTCAACGAGTATCCCCATTTTTACTTTTTTTTGCCAAGTACCAACCTGCATCTTGTCTTCACATTTCCACCTTTAGACACAGCGGTACATTATTCCTCCATTAACACCTATTCTAGACCAATAATTTGGGTGGAATTTTCTCCTTCTTGGCACAGCATGGGAAAGTTGAGAAAATATAGCAAAATGAAAAATGAAATCAGAATCTTGATATCAAGAAAATGTTTTCTGATTTTCTCTTCAAGGTTTAAATGATAAGTTCTCACTATCAAACGTAGATGACCATATTTCCATTTTCTTATTTACATGCTACTTCCAATTATCCTCTCCCTTGCTGAGAAACTAGATGGCAAAACATTTGTGAAATGCAAGTCAAGGTGGTTGTCTGACTGCTGCAGCTGACTAAATGCTTGTCTTGGCCATCATCCAAAAATGTCTTGAACACAATGTCCTTGCATGTTTCACAGGCACCACTCTCCATGAAACTTAGTTTACGCAAGTTGGCAGTGGCAAACCGCATCACCATGCGTCTTATTGGACCAACTCTCACGTCACTACAGCTTGTCAAGATTTATCTTTGGAGCTCAGGGACACAATGAGTTGCACACTTAGCCAAGTCACCTTATTCATTTTTAGCAGCGGGGGAGGCAAGCAGATTGTCATGATTCAGAGCTCAGACCAGTCATGGAGGTGAACGTGTCACTGAGTGGCATTGTGCCACATCAATGTCTCACCTGTAACATGTGCTAGCAGCTAATTTGGCAAACACACAGCATGCACTTCAATCAAATGGCCATGTCTGAAAGTCAAAGTGGAGAAGTCCTTAGTGAGATCAAGGGGGGTATGGTCAGTCAGTTGAGGGGTCCGTCCTTTTCTAGTCTAGGTGGCTGGCAGCGAGCAGTCAGACACTCGATCCTAGCAGTGTCTAGAGATCTGTGACCCTTGCAGTCCAGGGTTTGGTTAGTCCTCCAGGTCAAGCACAATAGGTCTAGGGATTACAGCTAAGTCATTCAAGGTCGCATGGAATGCGGGGGTTAGGCCATATTTAATCAGGGCTGAACTGTCAAGTCATTCTGGGGGGCTTAGGCGATAGTCAATCCTAGGGATTCACTCACAATGGTCAAGGGGCTTATCAGAGTTCATGGAGTCAGAAGAAAATAAGGAAACTCAATTCTAGGGATGAACTTCATTGCAAAGGCTCATTTGGAATGATTACTGTGAAAAGGAGGCCATTTGAGATGGAAGGGTGAGAGATCTCAGCAGAGCAGAGGATGGGGAGCTTGGGGGAAAGAGGGGTTCTCATAGAACAATCTCCTCTTGACCCTATTTGGGAAGATTATATGGCTGACAAGGGTTTGGCGACTGACAAAGCCATGGGCTCTAGGGGAAAAGTGGGGACATTAATCGCTATGTACAGAGTCTCAACAGAAATAAGAAGAGGCTAAAAAGTCACAAGGACTACAGGGACAGCAACGCAAAAGGAAACAAGGCTGATGATGGGTCGGGGGATCATCTTGCATCTGAGATCAAAACCCAATTATGCAATAACTACACAAAATAGCTGACACCATATGCAAGATAGGCAAAGTTAGGGAAAAATTTGATTTTGGAGGCAAATAAAATGTTTCAAGTTTAAGGGCCTGATAACGGCAGTTGCAATAACAATTCTTCCAGTGATTCAGTAATGTCACCCTTCTAGTTTCAATTTGCACCTCATTGGCAGGTCATGGATTGTCGAAGAATGTTCAATAAGTATTAAGGTCTCAGGCTACATTGTGCATGCTAACTGCCACCTTTTTATGTCAGCTAAACAACTAAGGCGAAATTTACTTAAAATCATCATCATACTTTTCATGTTAGAAACACATGCACAGCTAGGACTGGGAGGCTTTGGTTGTGCAACATAC
>NC_063344.1:38891893-38987517 GCF_021869965.1 Rhincodon typus
GTTATCTCATACAACTTCGTAACGTGACATAACTCAGAGTTTCTTAGGGAAGTGTGGCAAGGACTCTCTCTTCGGACGCCTCCATGGCACATCGTGTGACAGCATAAGATGAAGCTTCATGGTGAATATCGTGATGGCTCGGAAATTCCTTTAATAAAATTCTGTTACCTTTCTGACCTCCCCAAAGATTATCTACTCATGCCTCTGACATGGACAATACCAAGTCTGAGCCTTTGGATCAGATGCGAAGGCAATGTCAAAGCATAGGGCAGTTATAATTTTGTCAGTAAGCCCAGAAAGAACAGCAACCTCCAGTAACTGTTGCATAGCTTCCATGAGAGAAACAGCAGATGAAGATCCCCCAAGGAGGATGAGCAGAATATTGAGATCCTGTAACTACAGGTTTCACTGTCATTTTCTTCAATTCTCTGACACAAAGTACAGGCACCGATTAAGGATGTCCTGGGCCATTCACGAGGAATGGTGTCATTTCCTAGAGCTGGTTTTGCACACTGAAGGATTGAGTGGCAATCCCATCGCAGTGGCCATAAAAAGAACAATCAGGAACCTGTGTTGCAGCTCCAAATTCTCGACCCATCAACGCATCCAGGATATCACTGCTATCACTTTCTCCAGATTCCATGCGTTTATATCCTTCTCTTGTGATGGGGAGTGTCAAGCAGCTCTGGGATTGGCATTTTCCACTATTGATGGCTTCTCTTAGTACAAGGCACTGTTAACTCTACCCAGATTTATAAAATCATGAGACAAGAAAGGTGAGATGCTTTACTTCTTACATTGTTTCACATTATAAAGCAAAATGCATGTTAAATGTCAAGATCTTTGTAATATTTCACTTCTGAACAATTTCAAGTTAATAGCATCTTAGTTTAAATTATGTTAATTTTGACTAATAAGGGATTCATTATCACCAACAAACAGGCTTTCTGGAAAATTATCTAGGTCCATTTGCTGGATCCAGGCAAAGAGAAAAACAGATTGGTATTTCTCACCCACCGTATCAACTCAAGCCAACAGGGCTCATTGCTGCATGTTAGAGAAATTCAGCTTACAATGTTGGTGTGGCTTCACTTCACTGAAATAGCCATGTCGAGGTCTTTGGGACCAACGCAGTTTGTCATGAGATATGAAGTATTTGAAACAGTGTTGCATAGAATTTTCTTTCTGAAATTAGTGCTAGCTAGTTCAACAAATATTAACTTGTACACTAAAGCCAGGCCTAAATTCAAGGCCATGTTTACATGATTTATTATTGACATGAGGAGTGAAAGAAATGCAGAATTTCAATAAAAATTATTTTGTTAAAATTGTGCATCCGAAAACTCCAATTTGTTAACTTACAGATAACCTCAACTAAATAGAGTGCTCATTAATCCATCTTCTGGAAGACAAGAGAAATACATTTGAGGCACACTGGAGATCACAGAATCAAATGCACATATGGGTCACTGTGACAGGCTGTTATATAAGACATGGGCAATAAAAAGGTAAATTTCTAGTGCAGTCTTCACTTAATTGAGTGACTGTCTTGCTAAACCCAGGAGAATACTGATTGTAGACACAGAATTTGAAATGATAGATTCCACTGATGTCAGAAAAAAATACCGTGACCGGTAAATTTAAGACAAAAATATGGTCACAAAGTTCTTTTCCTATTCACACAATAACTGCAGCGCATTTAAGCAGATTTGATTAGTCCATCGTTATTGCATGACTGTTCTAAATAAATTACCAGTGTCTCACCAAGAACCTACAAATGAATTTGAAATCTATGCTATTACATTACTAAGGCCTACAATTATTAATTGGAGCATTGTGTTGTTTGCCGCATTTATAATAGATTCTGAATTATGTAAATTATTTTCTGGAACATTGTGATGGTTTTTTTCCAAATGAACCAAGGTCATTGACTTGTATTTCTAATTGGTGAGCTCCCAACCCTAACAAATGGGAAAGCCTAAAGGAAAAGAATACTTTGATCTAAATTAAAGACTGAATTTAAATTATGGATGTACCCCTAATGATCTAAACTTGCTTTGTTGTCTGAAGGTCGCTGGCTGTAAATTACACCTAAGCCTCCCTGTTTACAGATGAAGAATTGCCTTATTTATAATGCTTCAGCTGACAGATCTGGTTTAACCAAATCGATACTCACTGCGGTGCTGTGAAGAAAAATGTCCCAAAGCTTTTCTTTTTTGCCCCACAAGTGATTGCACCTCTGCGACTGGGACTAAATACATTTGAAAGGTTTTTGTGTGGGTATCTTTCACAAAACATCAAGATTGATTCACAAGCCTATTTTTTCTGACTTACAATACATTTTTTTATTTTTAACTATGATAATAAATTTATAAAATGCATGAAAAATCAATTTCTCAGAGAGTAGGGCTATTCATCAAAGAAAGTATTGATTTATCGGAAATGTTACCTTGTTTTGCAGAGTTTGAAGTCCCACTAAACAGAAGCTGTAATTATAGCCTTATTCCACATTTCATGGAGGAGCATAACAGTTTATTGCTTTTTAATATAATTTCTATTATTCCCAAAACTTTAATTAAATGGAATACTTTGGAAAAAATGAACTCTATATATGTAATGCTTTTCATGTCTTTAGGGACATTCTAAAGTCCTGTCATGTATAGTGACTGTTTTTGTAGTATTGTCATTGCTGTTATGTACTATACATGCCAATGATTTGACACGTAACAAGAACCACAAATGGCAGTGAGATCAAAGACAATTTAATCTCTTTCTGAAGGTGTTAATTGAAGGATAGAAATATTATCCAGGGTTCAACAACAACACTGTTCTTCTTTAGTACTATCTTTGGATCTATAATGTCCATCTGAACCACTAAAACAGGAAGGCAGCACCTTAGTTTAACTTTAGAACTGCACTGGTGTGCTACTATGTCAGTTTATTAGGCTGATATCCTGGAAAACATGAGCCTGTGACTGTCTGTCTCACAGATAAAAGGAAAAAAACTTAAGAAATAGTAATGGGAAGAAGCAATTTGTCCCTTCAATCTATTTTGCCATTCATGAAGATTATAACTGACTTTTTAGCTCAGCTCTACCTTCCTATATTACCCAGATATCAGTGTACAAGAACACTCAGATCTCTATTTATACCAACAAGTTCCAAACCCTCATTATTTAATAAAGCCTAGTATCATGAACAGTATTTTTAAATCATTCATGGCCCACTCCAAGTTGCCCTTGAGAAGGTGGCGATGAACTAAAAAGGTGTTTATCAATGCTCAGAGTCTAGACTCAAAGAATAATATTGTAAAGTGAACGGTGCTCAATAGCCTCACAACAGCTTTAATATTGAATCAAGTTCTTTCGCACAGTACACAAAGTTACATCATAGTTGCATGCTCATGAGTTCCAAGAAATCCATGAGCTGGCGTCATGATTATATATCACTAAAACCAACTTCCAGATAGAGAAGGTAACAATGGGAAGGGGTCACGGCAGTCCTAATCAAAAAACTAGTACATCACTGGAAAGATTTGATGCACGTGAGGATACATAGAAGAATTAAATGTGTTAGGGACAGTTAAGGAGCTATTAGGTTACTGGGCAGGTAATATAGACCATCAAACAGTGGTAAGGTTTAAAAACAAATATGGGGCAAATTATAAAAGAATGCAAAAACTAGAATACTGATAACTGGGCATTTTCAATAATAGAGACTGGGATAGTAACACAGTAAAAGAATTTTTGGTCATCAGTGCATTTCTAACTCAAACAGGAATGAGGCAGGGCTATATCTAATTCTGTGAAATGAAGTAAAGCAAGTGGAGCATGTTTTAGTAGGAAAGCATTTGGGAACATCAGGAATATAAAGTGTAGCATAGTTATGGACAAGGATAAAACACAACTGAGTATAAAAATTCTCAACTGTAAAAAGAATAACTTCAGTTGAAAAGGGATCTGGCCCAGAGGGACTATAATCAAAAACTAGCAAGCCAAACAAGAACTGAACAAGAAGTGTTCAAAGAGGAAGTGGTGTAAGGTATTTAACTGCCAAAGTTGATACATTTTCTTAGGATAAAAGAAACACATAAAAGCTACAAAGAAGGTGACAACAAAATCTGAGGTATTAAAAAATCACTGACGGGTTGATATAGTAACTAAGAAGCAAATATCTATTGGCAGAAGAGTTGGTAACAAAAGGACACAGATTTAAGATCATTGGTAAAGCAGTGACAGAATTCAAGAGGAAGAAAGGTTTTACATTGAGTTTTTGAGCTCTAAAATGCACTGCCCGAAAGAGTGCGAGAAGCAGATGAAGTGCTAACTTTCAAACGAAAGCTGGGCAAATATTTGATATGGTGAAATATATTACAATACTTTTAGGAAAGGGCATAGGAGTGAGATTAATTGAATAGTTCAAATAACTAGCGGGCTAAGCCCAAATGTCTGAACAGCCTGTCTGCACTATAAGATTTTATGTTTCCACGTTGAACCTCAAGGTAATTACAAATTGGGTTTGCTATTCTACCAGCAGGACAAGGCAGAGGATTTAAACCATGTCAAACATTAAAGATATTCCCATTTTGCTTGTGTCACAAATGCAAAACACACTGGATTTTCTGCATCTACATGATCTTATGAGCCATTATTTACCATCATCTTCCATCAAAAAAAGCAACTGTACTTGATCATATTCCATTTAGAAAATGGAAACTCTATCATAAATTCCACTGAATTATTCTGAGACAGATATGTAAGCATTTTCCCATACCTATAGTAGCCTGGTGGAGCATGCTGGATCAGAAAGTTTTTCTCTAGGTTCTGCAGTACATCATTGAGCATTCTCAGATGGGCAGGATCTCTTTCCTCTGGATCATTAGCTGGACGCATTTCATCTGACTGAAAAAGTTGTGCAGTTTCTCTCAACATGTTGGCCAATTCCAGCATTTGCTCTGAAGCAATGTTGTCATCTTTGAAAAACAAAATATATAATTGAGAATTGTATCAATAGTCATAATCTATACAACGACAGTACAAAGCATGGAATAAGTACCATCCTCATAACATTTTAATGCTGACAAGAAATATTTGCTCATTGTGGAATGATTTACAGGAAATGTCAAATTCAAGAATATCCACACAGCACAACTAAATAACATTCAAGAAACTATTTAGAAAATAATTGTTCACGTCAATTAATTCCACCATGATACACTGGAGATAGCAGGGAATGAAAACATTGATCATCAGTAACTTAGGGCAACAAAGAATGAAAATGATATACAGCAATGTTTTCATACTCAAAATTTAAATTAACAATTATGTAACTGCACCGTCAAGAGGAAATAAGTTTAGAAAGAAACATAACCTTTGAGTTTCTCTTGAATCTCCAGGGCTACATCCAGGACACTGAAAGGGAGAACTGGCTCATTTGCTATACGCAGAATCATTTCAGCTGTCAACTGCAATGAACAAATCAACAGGTATAGTCCAGGGAAAGATCTGCAGGCAAATTATTTTATTATGTACAGTAATGATAACATATAAATATTTTAAAGAGAGCTGTACTTAACTGTACATTATCACTGCCATAATGAACAGAGACAGAAAAGTGAGTCTGATTTTTCTTCTTCATAAAATGTGTGCCAAAAGACTAGAGGTCAGAGGAAAAGCAGCAGGAATAGACTGAAAACAAGAGGCTGTGATAAAATAACAGGGTCAGACCAGGAATCGAAGACTGTGATAAAAGAGCCAGTGATCCGGAATTGACAGGTGTTATAAAGGAACACAGTGTAGTTTCAGAAGGAGGCCAGAAACCTGAGCCTCTGACAGAGGAACCAGAATGGAGCAGAAGTAGACTGGGAATCAGAGACTGTGAGAAAACTGCAGGAACCAGAAACAGTGGCAGGATATCAGAGTGACATCACGATGAGGAGGGGCAAATGCGGAGGATTTAAGGTGACATTTAACCCTAACTCTATCACACTCACAACGTAAAAGCATAAGAAACAGGAGAAGGAATAGACTTAGCCCTTTGAGACCGATTCACAATTCATTGAGATCATGGCTTATCTTCTACTTCAGCACCATTACTTCCCTTGATGTAGAATTCTATTGATGCCAACCTTGAACATACTCAATGTCTGGGCCACAAATTCCGAAGAGCCACTACCCCCTGGTTTACTATTTTGCCTAATTGGGAGTAAGCTCAAAATCACTTTGCCATACCTTCCAGTACAAAACCAAGTTGATATATCAATGAATTACGAAACATTCTCCATACTCCATTCAAGCTGTTGTTTCATTAATATTAATTAAAAGTGCAAGTGGCTTCCCACAGGTACACTCTATAAATAGGCCAATATTGTCACAATCAGTCACTGCCATTGCAAGTACAAACTGAAGGAACACTAATAGAAGGGTGAAATGCTTCACTGACCACAATGCTCCTTGTTATTTTGATCTCTTTAATTCATTTTTCAAATTGGGTACGAATTGACTAATTAAGGATGATTCCTAGGTCCTTACTGAATGATGTGGATCAAAGCCACCGCATTTTGCAATTTTATATTTTTTAATTCATACAGGCAAAGTGAATGAAAAGATTGCCAATTTCAATTAATGGCATTTAAAATGGTGTCATTTGCTCTTTAAAAGTTACTTAATTTATTTATCATAGCTATGGAACAAACTCAAAACTTAATGATATGTTCAATAAAAATAATACCACTTTACAAATGCACATTGTTGGACTAGCATTGGAAAAATTCTGAAGCAAGTAACAAAATTGAGATTTTCAGGCAACAAATGCTTGAATGTGCTTGGACGGTCATCTTAAAAGTTAAGTATCCACTAACTGTACCGGGTCCATTAAATTTAAAGAATTAATATGAATAGTAAAATGCAACATATCAGAAAGCTAAGGTGACATCGTTTTAATAAGTCACAAAGAAGCTAACAACTTTACAATAAATACGACTGCAAGGCAACTAAGTGTGACATCATAGAGGAATTATGTTAGAACTTCATCCCATAAAAAGGATATATTTTTCTCCTAAACTTCATCAGGCATTTCATTTTGCTCTGTATGAAAAGCAGCAAACTTTTAAAAAAACTTCATGGTGAAATGCAAATTAATTTGTAGGCAGAGCAGAATATGCTCTCAGCCACCTAACGGCTGCAGGCCCAAATGTATTTGGCATTTGGATTAAAATAATGGATATCTTAAAAACAAGTGTCAGAAATGGTAAAGAATAAATATATGGAAAATTTGACCTGTTACTTCCATCCACAAAGCTATACCTTTAGTAAACTGTCAGAGAAGTTGCTGAAGCAGTACTGTCGCACGCTATACAAGCTTCTCTATGTTTGAGATTGTTATTATAGCCACATGAAAAAACTGCAAGTGCTGTTGGAACTGTGGCAAAACCATTGTAACAAAATTTAAATCAAAATCATGGAAATCTGTTGATGGGACTCTTTATTCAGTATAGCATCACACAGCAAAACTTTCAACAGCATTGAGGATTGTGAATTAGGCTGTCACCAGGGATTAATATACCTCCATGGATACAATCCCATACTGGCTTCCCCTCATGGATTGTGCTACCCATGTGGTTTGGGCATCAGGGTTCTGTCATGCACTGTAAAAACTGCACACTTAGATTACACCATCCCTACTTTAAGTCTGCTACATCTGTTTCTGCTTTTTCTAAGAGTGACTACTGTCTGACTCAGGAATTTCTACAAACTCTTATTTACATTCTATTATACAGAATATTGGTCTTTATATCACAGCTCTCTAGACAGGATGGAATAACTATTCAAATATCAATAGTATGTGACTGCTGATATCAGAGTTTCATCATGCTATTATTAACATAAGTTCTCATTACATCATTACTTGTGGTTTTGATCTTCTCAACACAATCAGGTCAGAAAAACCTTTTTTACAGAGTGCTAGATCAGATGCCATAATTCTTAGCTTATGCTTAAAATATACTTTTAAAATAAATGAGCAAGTGTAGATCTCCATTCTGCATGCTCATTGCTAAGGAATGAATCACAGCAAAGTGGAAATAAAATCAATAAACAGTTTGCTAGCTTGAGTATAAGTGAAAAGTAAATGTTCCAATGAAGGGTCAAATTCAACTCAAAATATTAACTCTCTTTCTGTCTCCACAAATGCTGCCAAACCTGCTGAGATTTTTCGGTAATTTCTATTTATATTTCAGATTTCCAGCATCAACAATATTTTGCTTTTATGAATGTTTCATTATTTTGACTGGATCATGGTTTGGAATGTAAGTGGTGCCTTTTTCTTTAAAACTATATGCTCCTTCAGAGAAGCACTTTTTCAATGAGCACTTGTCTGTATAGTAAAAGGTACATTTTCAAAGATGGCTCTCCCATTAACTTTCAACTATCCAAAAATCAGGATATTAATGTACTCTAATAAATGGCAAGTCATTTCCGCATCACATAACTGCCAAGCAATGGCCACCTCCAACAAATGAAAACCTAAACATCTCATCCCCACATGCAATTGCTTTGCTATCACTGAATTCCCTACCATCAGAATTCTGACGTTCACCACTCACCCGAAATTAAACTGGATGAGGTATAATTGTTACAATCATTGTGGCTACAAGGTTTTCAGTTTGGATTGTTCCAGGGTTACTCAGCCCTTGGCTCATTTCAGCCTTCTTCCAACATGGATAAAAGAACTCAACTCAAGTGCTAAGGTGGGAGTGACCACTTATAACATCAGGACGATAAGGAGTCCTGGAAAAACTGAAGGCCCTGGGAAATAAAGGGAAAACTCTTCACTGGTTGGAAGGTATTTTCAAAACAACTTGTTCATAAATGTTAGTATGCACCTCCAGAACAGGCGGACTTTGAACCTGAGCCTCATAGTTCAGGGGTAGGGATACTACCACTGTGCCATGAGAGGCGTCAATCACTGGTTGGAATATATTTTCTAATCAACTTGTTTAGAGGTGTTATGACACACCTCTGGAGCAGGTAGGATTGAAATCTGGGCTTTGTGGCTTACAGGCCAGCACAGTATCACTGCACCACAAGGGCACTCAATCACCTGTTTGGATCATACCTAGCAGAAATGAAAAGTCTGTTGAAGGCCAATATTCTTAGCCCCAGAACTTTGATGCAGGAGTTCCTCCGGGTAATAATTTAGGCTCAACTATTTTTGATTGCACCAATGACTGGTTTCCATCTTAATGTTAGAAGTGAGGATATCAACTGAAGCTTGCACAGCATCCAGTGCTATTTGCAACTTCTAAGATACTGAAGCAGTCTGTTTGTATGCACCAAGACCAAGGTAACATTCAAGCTAGAGTTGATAAGTGACAAATAACAGATATATGCCAGAAAATGACCATCCCCAATAAGAGAAACCAACAATCTCCTCTTGATATTTAATGGCACTATTATTGCTGAATATCCTACCATCAATACCTGGTAATTATAATTGACCAGTAACAACAATGCTACATATGCAAGTACTGTATACTACAGGGCAGGTCAGAATCTTGGAATTCTGAGGTGAATAATTCACATTCTGACTCCCAAAAGACTGTCCACCACCTGCAAGGCACAAGCAAGGAGTGTAATGGAATATTCTCTTGCCTAGATGAATACAACTCCACAAAATCCAGGGAGCTTCACACCATCTAGGACAAGGCATCCAGCTTGATCAGCACTCTATCTACCACATTCAGCAGTCAGTCCCTCTACAACTAGAATGCATCAACAGTGATATGTAACATTTATAAAATGGCAACTTATCAAGGCTTCTTCTCTTGTAACGCTAATATTGACAAGATCAAGTATAGCAGGCCCCTCTAAGTCACACAGCATCCTAACTTTGAAATATATCTTTGCACCTTCATGACTGCTGTGCCAAACTTTTGAAACTGCATATCAAGTCCCTTCGCCACATGGTTTAAGAAGTGCCTTCTCAAGAGAATTCAGGATGGACAATAAATGTTGGCCTTGCAAGTGAAAGCCATGGCACATGAGTGAATATAAAAAAAATCCTGTCTTCACTTGGTAAGTGACTCATATGTTTTGAAATTATTCAAATTATTTCAGTATAATGTGTTCAGTTCAACCAGTCACGATTTGTCTTTCCTAATAAGAATTGTTGGGTAATATGGAAAAAGCAGGGTGGGCTTTTTGTGGCATATGTAAAAGAATCATAAATTCATTTTAAAATGTTTATAATGTCAAAGCACATATTGATTAAAGCTGTTCTTTCCCCATAGTTCCCTTGAAAGCTATTCCTTTCAGATCATTCTCAATGAAGTAATATAACTAACATAGCCTGAACTAGTTACAAGAAATAAAAGGTTCTAATCATATATAATCCGCCAGTAATTTTAATAGAATAATTCATCATGGCAATCTAAAATTAAGTTTACATAGAAGATTTTCATTCTGAAAATGCAAATCTTCAGGAACCAAATAGACAGAAGAGTGAATAAAGCAATAAAAGAAATTACTTTGCTTCTTAAGTTTCATTTCCCTTGAAACTTCCATTCAATGTCATTTCTTCCTTCACAAAAATTCCTAGTAGACATTTTGAAGGTTACGTACGCTTGGTGAGATGCTACGCTTAACATTTGCTGTCATTCATCTGTATTTAATTACATTTCCTTCCATTTTAAATTTCACATTATATCCAATCTCTTTCAGAAGTTACAATTGAATTTGTCTCCACCAAACACTCACAGACAGCATTACAGATCCTCATGACACACCATGTATAAAATCATTTTCTTCATCTCTTAAAACACAGCAAAATACTGGACACCTGAATAAAAACAGAAAATGCAGCAATGCTCAGTGGTTCAGTCAGCATTCGATAAGAGACAGACAGTTAACTTTTTGGGTTTGCAGGAAAATTTAGAATTCTTTTAAGCAAGTAAAAGCAAGAGAGTGTGAGAAAGAACAAAAGGGAAATATTTTTCATGTCTCCTTTGTTTTTTTTTACCATTATGCAGAAAGCAATCTGCTGTCCTTTTCAATGCCCTCATTCATGGGGAGAATTTCTCTACATCTACACTGCCTAGAACACCTCTTGACTTTGAGCATTTCAATCAAATCTCTTCTCAATCTTTGCTTTTCTAAAGAGAACACTGACCATTCATGTTGGGTTTTTTTCTGCAATCTCTCAAATGACTTCATATCCTTCTTGAAGTGTGGTGTCAGAATTAAATGCAAAACTCCAGTTAAGGCTGAATCTATGTTTTATAAAAAATCACCATAACTTCCTTGTTTTACACTTAATGAGTTGAACCTTAAATATTTTTTGGAGGTATTCCTGTTGTGAGATCCAGCAAGCTCTTGCCATATCTTCCCAAACATGGATATAAATGGTTTCTCTTAACAGTTATGACATTTCAGTAGATGGACTGAAAAGCCCCAGCATCTCCCGATAACATTTCTATTTGAGTTTAGAGATGGTTAATTTATAATAAAGGAGCAGGATCTGTCCTGAAACTGTCCTTGGCCAGGTTGCTTGTGGAAATGTTTTGGCTGGCTGCTCAACAGCCACAATTAGAAATAGAGTCATATGGTTAGAAAAGTCAGACTCCGATTTCTAATCAAACTGTTCATTAATTACAATTTCTAAACCGAAATTGTCTAGGTACGAAGGGTTTATTTATTTATCACTGTTCTAATCAGTTAATTCACCATGTCATTCAAGTCAGTGCCTACTTAATTTATACGAATTAAGGAGTTGTGACTCTGCTAATAGTCCTCAATCCACATTACAAGCACTACTCTTACACGTATAACTGGAAATTTGAAAATCATAACATCCTTAGGAATTTCAGACAATTTTTTTTCACAAGCTCCATCAAGCTGTGCTGCTAATTGTTCTGTGGTAACTGGTGAATACAAATCATGCAAAGAGAAACTTCATAAATCTCTGGCTCAGAAGGATTTCAAATATTTCAATGCGGAAAGAATAATATCTGAATGGCAACCTTTAAGAAAAGCTAACTTTGAAACAAGATTTCTGTTCTGTGTTTCTTAACGGCATGATGCATAGGAAGGGCTGCATAATAATAGTTGTGAAACATAACATTAGATGATGTTATGATGAATTGGAGGCATTCAATTATTAATGACAGATGAATAGCTAATGAGCCATGTTGTGGTTAAAACCAACAAATGTATTGAATATGTGTTTTCATTATTTTTCTTAATGGGTTTCAAATTCATGCATTACTCACAAAAATTTTGACAAGCAGTAAAAGTAACATCAGGGAGAGATGCGATGCAGGGAATGGAAGTATAAAACAAGTTTGATCAATTGGCCCATTCATAGCTGTGACAGAAAAGAAACATTTTTGTTCAAGATTTGGTTTGCTATTGGCTTTCTCAATTCTCCTGACAGCAAACACAGTAACTGGCTACAAAATGGCACTGTGCACAGAAATTGTTGCTGGAATTTAGTTGTGGTGATAGGAGACCTGCACGTCAGTTTGGAAACCAGTGGGAACTTTACATCACTTTTCGACAGGAAGCCAAAAGCAATTTCACTCCAATCAATGGAACTGGATAAAGTCATGGGGAGAAGTTTGCTGGTAAGAATGACTCATGTGAATCCAGCCACAAATCCCCAAGCCACCAGTGAATCCAGTGGAGTTAAAGATAATTGATCTCAAGTGGCTTCTTCACGGGCCCAAATGGTCACTTGCTGCCAGCAGGTGGTTTTGCCGAAAAAGCCCTTCTGCCACTCATTAAATTCTGTCTGTTTCTTCCACTGCCAGTCATTAAACACGCTGCCACCTACCTAATTCTCCCAGCCTGGCCACCATTTCATCCACTCCAGTGAACTCCATTAAATTCCACGCCCTGGATAAATTTAACTTCTGACAAGTGCAAGATACACATTTTACTTGTTTGGTTTGTTTCCGATAGCTAAAGGATGGAGGAAAACCATTCAATTCATATACGATCACCTTGTCCTTTCATTCAAACACATTTGATTGGCAGATGTTTTGAATTTAAAAGATGTAGCTGCAAAATCTTGGTCTTCTTTTGAAGATATTTAATCAATTCGTCCTTGTTCAAATCAGGGAATCTGTCTACTGCATTTAGGAGAGATTTACTGATAATTTCCTTGGGGTTTCTCTGCCTCTGCTACTGCTACTGCTACTGCAGCATCAGCAGATGTTCAATGGAAATCCCATTTATACTAAAGCTGAACTGAGGAAATTCCCATTGCCAGACAAGATTTCTCCCTGTGCAACAATACGTATATTCTTTATAGTGTTTAAATGTAGATTGTTCACCCATAAAGGTAATACTTCTGCTGTGCTGAACTTTGATACAGGAAACAATGTTGTATCAGCTAATTTTCCCTTTCTCAGTGTCTAAGGGAGGTATTTGGTCTGACAAAAACTAATCAAAAATGTACAGTCATCTGTTGTTTATTTGAATAATGCTATTAACACCTAAATGAATGTAACTTGCCAAGGTTTCAGTTAGCAGTCTTGTGCAAAAACTTTAGTTAAAGAGTTTTATTATAATCCCATTTTATACTGTAAATACAGAAGAAAGCTGTGAAAATTTAGATTCGGTAATAATTCTTCGTCATTGTTCAATATGCCAAAACTGATCAACTAATCCAGTCATATAACATTAAAAGGAAAAAAGGTAAAACAGGCATTTGGCAATTTTTTTAAACAATGCATGTATTGTAAAAATCCGGTAATTTAAATGCAACTTTGTTAAAATGTTGTGCAAGTGTTCTTCAAAATTGGAAAATAAATTAAACCATAAGTTTAACATATATCTCACTCATACTATGGGTTTGTTGTATAACTCTACTCACTTCTATGAGGCTCGTTTTGTTTGACTGCTATTTTGTGTTACAAGTAACTTAAACTGAACTTTTAAAAACAACATATTGCAAAGGTATGGTCTTTAGCTTGATGGAATAAATTCTTTATTGTTCTTACAAAGATACCTTTTAGGAAGCATTATAGTGTGTGTTTTGAACCACTCATGTTGAAGTTTTATAATGGATTAGTATTGAAACTTAATTCAAGCAATTACTTGTTAAAATTGTCCCAATTAAACCTTCATGCAGTTGTACCTGTTAGCACCATGAAATCTTCACGGCTCAGTCACTTTATCACATGTCAGATAATAACATGTATTATTCACAATTAAGCTGCCTATCACCATTCCAGTAGTACAAAAAAGATGAAGTTTTACAATGCATTAAGTTTTGTCAACTTGTATGAATGTTTGTACAACACAAGCAAAATGCTTATTCCCCAATGTACTTTATCAATATAAACCTTACAAACAGCAGTTTTACTATCATACCAACTGTTATCACCTCTGGTACCATATCCATTCCTCTACTTCAATAGAATCCACCTTTCACTGTGCCTAAAGGACACTAATGATCACAAAATTGAGCATAATGATCACCAGTGACATAATAGCACAATATTGAGAGGATTACATTTCCAAAGGCACTGCTTTGCAGATGAGGTATTAAACTGTGGCTCTTATATCCTCACAGGCAAATTGTTTTTGAAAATCCCAAGGTTGTGAACGGCATTGCATATCAATATTTATTTCTTTTGAAGTGATTACTGGTTCATCTCAGTCATACTACTAGCATTAGTAATTACTGTAATTCTTCCCAATTCTTAGTAATCAAGTGCACATAAGTAAAAATAGGAGGTACAAATACACTATGAACAAACTTCTTTCCAAAACAGTCAAGCTACCCACTTTTATCTTTAAACACTATCATAATTTCATAATTAGTGTGATTTACAAACAAAACTAATTTGAATTGAATTTCCATCACTATTTCCAATTCATTTCTTTCAGATATATTGCAATCTAAAGAAGATCTCATTTTGCAAAGAGTTATTCAGATACTCACGGCAACTGAAAGTGAAATAGAGGAGACTGAGGAAATAAAAAAGTAATTTAGCTCATGAATTTTATCATATCTCGTCCACATTCAAAGATATGTTAATTAAATCTGTTGATACAAGAAGTTACAATTCCTGATGTATAGTTAAAGAAACTAAACTTTATCAAGCCAGTGCAACTTTAGTAAGCAATTGTAACATTTCCAGAGAAAGTGCGAAATTAAAAAAGTGATTGAACCACAGAATTAGTACTGTTAATGTGCACAAAAAAGTTTAGACCTTAAAGTATGCATCTTTGATAGAGAAGCAAGGATATCAATAAGTTCCTTCATTAGAACTCATATCATTATTTGATGATTTCCCTCCTTTGAAAGGTAACATTCAACTTTTTCAAGGGAAAAGATTACTCATTAAACCAGATTTAACAGAGATCGTACAGCTTAACAGTCGTGCAACCAATATCAACCATGTAGTTGCTTGAGTGTTATTGTATTATTTACATTAGCTTCTTGGTTGGTGAAAATGAAATCATAAGCTTCAGGCAGAGAACTGCATGGCACAGGAAGAGCTCTGCTATTATTCAGCGGAATACTGAGAGTACTTTTAAAATACACAGATTAATACAATGTGGAACAGGTGTACTTTATCATAAATAAACACTTCTGATCTTTGAGCAGAAAAGCATGCTTTGCTTTTAAAATTCTAGAGTATGTGGAAGACTCAAAAGCTAAATATCAGTTTGGTACTTAGTAACTTGACAAAAAAATGAGGAAAACTTCATAAATCTCAGGAAAATATTTCTGAAACTAAAAGAAAAAAAGTACACTTATGATTATTTATTTCACCAGTTACGTTGGTGAATGACAATTCTTTATGACTGAGAGATCTACTGAGACACTACTGATTTCACAAGTTTGGAAGAATTATACAGATGTCTTCCAGCTGCAAAGTTTTGCCTTCTGCAATAATATGACCCTAGAACTGTCACAATTCACAAAGTTGATGCATTGCAAAAAGTTTGAGGTATGTGTTTTTGGCAAGACAAAGGAACAGTTGTCTCTGGTTTAAATGCCCTGGGCAAGCTAACTATTCTAGTACAGAATGCAAGACATTAGTTCTGGTATCAGGTATCATGCAGTTTCACATGTACTTATTTGACAAGAAGTTCACCATTGAAATAGATAATAAGCCTTTAGGAATTATATGCTGCAAACTGGAAAATGTGTACTGCCACTTTTGCAGTTTCTATTTGCCAATGTGCAAGGATACAATTTCAAATTGAAATACAAGCTAGATACCATGATGATTTTATTTATCCCTGTGAGTGCATTATCCCAATCCACATAAAGACCATGGTATTCCACTTGATCTACCCATTTATGTATTAGACAACGAAATTGAAGACATTCTCAAGGTTGATCTGTTATCCTTTGGCCAGAACCAGTGTGAACAGTTGCAGTTAACAACTGCAGAAGAGGACAATATACAACAGTTGCAACGATCATTACCAAGGGATTAAAGAAGTACCCAAAGACTTTTGTCAATTTTATCTATACTGAGGTGAAATTGGAATAACGCGACATGTCATTTAAGGGCAAACAAGTTCTAATACCAAAAGCATTACAATGACATAATAAATCCATGTTATACTAGGGATGCTTGGGTATTGAACATATAGGATGGTTAGTATGTGTAATAGCTAGGGATGAATCAAAGTATTGTTTGACTTCTGAGGGTTTGTGAGGCAAACGTATCAATATCAGCAGCGAAGGAGCCTTCACAACCACACAGTAATTTATCCACTCCTCAGAACTAAGTAACAACAGAACCTTACTCACAGTGCACAGAGATGATTACATCCTTATGATGGATTACTTCTCTATATTTTCCATTGTTTTATAACATATCATCACAACAACCATGACAGTGGTTGATATGACAAGTGCTATTTTTAGTTTGTTTGGTGTCCTGGATCAGATAGTGCCTGACAATGGATTGCAATACATTGATATACTTCAAAATGTGTACTAAGTAGTGATCTACCCATACCACATCTTCACCCCAAAATTCATGCTTGAATGGTTTAGAAGGACATATGGTGCATACTATCAAATCAATTACTAGAAGAGTCAAGCAACAAAGTAGGATTTTCACTTTGCATTGCTGCATTTTTGTGCAACACCAATGGAGAAGGGATTACCATTCCCAAAACAACTCATACTCGGTACGGAAGTGCATGAACTTGCTAGCAACCAATTATTTAAATGGTCCAAGGTAAGGTATATCTTTCATCAAAGATCAATGAGAATGAAAGAGACATAAGATGAGTGAGTACATAGAGACCTACCAAAACTGCACAATGGGTAGAAAGTGCATGGTAGAAATCAAAGAACAAGTTCTTGGATATCTGCAAAGGTTTTTCAAATATGCAATCAGCCAAATCTTACAAAGTCACTACTGATCATTGATACTACATTGCAAAGGAACAGAAGCCAGCTCAGCACCAAGCATGCACAAAGACAGCAAGGAAGAACAGCCTGGTAATGATGACTGTGTGATGATGTTGAGTGACAGTAACCAGCAAATAGGCAATAAGGTTGTCAATCGAGCGCAATAGAAAACATCATATACATCTCCAGACAGGGATAAAACCACTAGATCAAACTTACACAGCGTGACAGTGAAGTTTGAAATATTACTTTTATAAAACTCTGCTTTATGTAATAATAATGACAACATATGCCTACATACAACAACGTGTACCTGACTGGTATTAGCTTTATCTTTCGATAGAAAGGAGATATTGTGTTTGTCTCACTTCAGTACTTCAATTACAGTTAAGAGATCTCGCTTAAGATATCATTACTGCATCATAGCACGTATCTTGAGGTATAACAGTTTCAACTCCATCTTACCCTGACACCCCTTGAAGCAAGACACTTGGCTGAAAACGTGCTCCTCTGTTGTAGCTAATAGCTTAATGTCAGCCTGGACATTTATGTGCCTGAGGAATGTAACATTTCAGTATAATAGTTAGGTTGTAACAATGTTGGTTAACTTCTTCAATACCACAATTTCCTACTCAGTTTCTTACATTATGGGAAAAATACTTAAGTGTGGCCACATCAGGTAAAACACCCTGTTGGTGGCAAATTCACACCATATAGTGTGAATTGAAGCAATCCAATCAGGCATTTACAGGAGTGGTACCAAAAGAACTGTCAGCTTTACTATCTATGATTAAGCATGTTAAAATTACAATGTTATTCAAAAGAATACATACGACAATGGAAGATAAGTTCCACTTAAGACGTAAAAGACTGTTCCTGGAAAGAGCTAACCAGAATTGTTAAAGTTCTGTGCTTGTTACCAGCTCTGTGTGAGAATGTTTCAGTCATTGTAATGTGAACCTACTCAAAAGTTGAGTCAGATATCTCACAAGAGTCAATCCTGTATTTAAGATCATGGCCTGGATTTTCCAATGGCAAGATAATTGTTTCTCAGCACAGACGAGAGTTGCGTATTGCGACCCTGCAAAATCTCTAACTTAGCAGACTCTGAGGGTATTTCCTGGGAAATCAAAGCTTCTATGAGGCAATTTCTCTATGCCTGGAAACTTCTAAAAGTATCCAATTAATTCAGGAAATTTGGAGGGTTCTGCTGCAGTTAAACTGACCCTCCAACTAACCACACACAGCCCCAACAAAACCTTCCCCAAATTGCTTACGCTCCTAGACCCTGACACAACATCACTTCCTCTACAAAAGGAGCTACCACGTCACTTATCCCCCTTCCCCGAAACCCCCTGTAACTGACCCTGACAGAACCCTCTATACACAGGACATGACATATTATCACCCCACCCATCACTAGAACTGACAACCCACCTCCACCTGGGAGCTGACAGCTTCCTACTCTCCACCTAAGATAATGACATCCCCTGCAACACACCCTCTCCTGCCAGCAGGCCCAACCATTCTCACAGGACCTGACATCCCTTCTCCCCTTCAGTCAGACCAGACCAGCCCCATGGTACCCTACACCCACACTCCTGAACCCAGAGGACTTATCACATCCACCCTGCCACTAAGGGACCGGACACCACATGCTCACCCACTGCTTAAATCAATATCTTCCACCCGCCTAACCTTTCCTAAACACTCCATCACTTATCTGGCCCCTTTCCTACCTTGCACCTATCTGGCATCTTATTTACTTGGCACTCTAACAACCTCATTTACTGTACATATGTACCCTTTCACAACAACTAAAGTGGCTGTCAGTGATGTTGAACATTTAAATCACAGAATATAGCATCTCCTGATGTGAAAAAGGGGTGTGGTTTGCATTCCCCTGATTGTCCTGCACTGCAAGGAGCTTGTCAGCTTTATAGGATGCTCTGCATTTCTGAACGAGCCTTGATCAGAATCTCCTGAAAGAAATATGTAGCTCTTTCTTAACGTTAAAAATAAGGAGTGGCAATCTGCATGTGACTGTCATTTCTTGGAAAATCTAGTCTAATTTAACCAGATGATAGGTAAAATGTAATAAACCTTTGCTATTTATCAAGAGCGAGCCAGTTCAACCATGTGTGCTCATTTTTCCCTTCTTGGAATTAGTAACTTAGAGTAATATTAATAAGGAGGATTGTTAGCAGAGAATCTATCCAAGGTTTCCCGAATGCTTTAGCCACACCATACCATCAATTGTGACAACTGTGAGGATTTTACCAAGGCGCTCAGTTATAGGAAGCATAGTATTAAGCTGGAGAGGGTCAGAAGAGATTTACTCGAACGTTGCCGGATTGGAAGGTTTGTGTTATAAAGAAAGGTGGGATAAGCTGGTACATTTTTCCACTGGAGCATAGGAGTTTGAGAGGCAACCTTATAGAAGTTTATAAAATAATGAGGAGTATAGATAGGGTCAATTGTAGTTGGCTTTTCCCTAGGATGGGGGATTTCAAGACTAGGAGGTACATTTTTAAGGTGAGAGGAGAGAGTTTTAAAAAAGACATGAGCGGCAAACTTTTACTCAGGGGGTGGTTCACACGTGGAATGAACTTCCTGAGGAAGTGGTGGATGTGAGTACAATTAGAACGTTTGGATAAGTACATGAATAGGAAAGGTTTGGAGGGATATGCATAAGGAGCAGGCAGGTGAGACTAGTTTAGTTTGGGATTATGTTCAACATGGACTGGTTGGACCGAAGGATCTGTTTCCATGCTGTTTGACTCCTTGACTCTTCGAGTTATAGTTTCTGTACCTGTTTTCTCAATTTCTGGACTGCCTGGTTTAAAAAGGCCCCAACAGTCGGGACTGCAGGATAAAGTATTTGTGTGTATGTTTGAGTGCCAATTATGAATGAGATGTAAATAAAAAGGAAATGCAGATGAACGATACTACAGGAATCTGTCTCACTTTCAATCATGATGCAATGCCAAAAGAGAAAGTAGCAATGGGATCGTCGTCAATGCATAACCAAATAGAAACATTAACATCTGACGACATAGCAGCAAGAAAATGCAATATTTCTACACTATTGAGAATATTACAGACAATGAAGGATCCACAGATCTCCACTTTCACTTATAAAATTGAAACGTATTGACTCTTTGTATAAATAGTCAATGTTCAGGTTGTGATTACTATCATTTGAGGTTGTGCTTCATTACCTGTTCTGTCCTCTGCTTTATGGATTTTATATTGTAGCACTGTAGTTATGAGTTGCAACTCGATTCATTGTTGGGTATAGAGTCATAGAGTTGTACGGCATGGAAACAATCCCATTGGTCCAATTCATCCATGCCGACCAGATATCGTAAAATAATGTAGCCCCATTTGCTAACATTTGGCACATATCCCTCCAAACCCTTCCTATTCATATACCCATCCAGATGTCTTTAAAAGTTGTATGGGAAAAGAATTACAGTAATTAAAATAAATCACAAATGAATGGGACACATTCCATTGGCATCATAAATTCCATTAACATTAACTGAGTAGGAGATCTTTTTTATAGCAGGATGAGTTCTTCAAAGGTGTATACAGCTTTCCGGGCATAAGAATTTAGGAATGGCAACCAACAGCTCTTAGATTTTACAAGTTCAAGTAAAGCAATTTAAAAGTTAGGAATGAAATCTCTTCCAGCTATGCTGCCAGACCAGTGTTTCGTCATGCCTTTAAAAATTACTTTGATCATTGTTGGCCGTTCTAACAAGTCTGAAAAATGACTGAGAAGGTGGGCTCTGGGGTCACCATACTGGGTATATTTGATGCTTACTTGACATTTCTCATATTAGTTTCTTACAGAGACTCACCAGATTGTTGAAGAAAATATTTAGGGTCGGTCAGCAAAACTGCAAAAGCAGCATAATTACATAGGGATGTGACTTTCTAAAATACTTAATGTTCCTACTACCAAAAGTTTGTATGAATTTGGAAACTGGCAATATGGAGCAAAGATCATTATACAAAATACAGCATTAAAATGCAGAATTGCATGAAGACCATGGATATTGTGTTTAGTTTAAAGCTTTTGTTATTTCAATCAAAGTTGTGTGGTAAACTGAAAAATGTCAGCACATATAATGTCAATCAAAATAATATTACAAATATAATGACAATTGAAAAAAATGATCACTTAGGCTTTATAGCCTACACTAATCAGTTTTCTACTAGAGTTGGGCAATTAGAGCTGGAATTGTGCTTAGGGATGTGGTCTCTCCTGGAAGGAATGCCTGATAAAAATGAAATATGCGCCAATATAGTGGATCTCTTGACCACCAACTTCTGCACATATTTACACATCCAAATTTAAATAAACCCAATTATCCAGCTCATAACAAACACAAGGACGTTACTAATGTAATATTAAATTAACAAGAATATTACTAATGTAATATTAAATTAGCTCAACACAAAATTAATGACAAAAGTTAAATGTAGTAAAATGAAGAACATGGGCTGGAATAACTAAAAGTTTGAAAAAATACATGACGTGATCACAATACCTGTATGTGTTGCTGTTTCAGGACTTTTGACAATTTTTCTGGATTTGAAACTCAATCAGGATTGTATAATAATTACAATTTAGGACAAGGCGTTTCAACGCTCTAACCTCTGTTTAAGAGCAAATGTGCAAGTTCCACTCCTCTGCCCTTGATGTGTAGCACTCCAGTCTTTTCTCCCTTCACATGTTTATCTAATTTCCTTTTGAAAGCTGCAATTAAATCAGCCTCTATTGATCTGTCAGGCAGTGCATTCCAGATCCTAACCACTAGCCACTTCCAGGTGTTTCTCATGTCACACTTGGTTCCTTTGCCAATCATCTGACGTCTACGTCCTCTGGTTCTCGACCATCCCACCAATGGGAATGATGGTAACTAAAAGAAATTATTTTTACTCTTGGGATTTTTAAGTAAAGTGCATTTTTAAAGTTTAATCAAAAGGGATCTGAATTAAAGAAAACTAATTATGATAATTGAAATCAGTTTCCTCCAGAAGGTAAACAATAATCAGCTAATTATTGTCTTTCCTGCATTACAGTTATTGTACTTCAGAAGTATTTGATTGGCTGTCAAGCACTTTGGGACATCCTGGATCTTGAAAGGCACTATTATTTGTTCTCACACTTATTGTGCTGGAAAGTTATTGTTGGTGAAGGGAGACAAAGGAGAAATTCAGGGACATGAGGCAAGAGGCTTTTTTGATAAGGAGGCTGCAAGGGCAGTTCAGATTCTAAACAGGGAGTTGCAAAAGCTTTAGCTAGGTTTGAGTCAGAAATGCTGAATGAACATTTCAAATTCATTTTGTTTAATTCAAGTAAAATATTCCACTGATGAGGCAAAACTTTGGGCTGAATATTTCCATATTTTAGTAAAGTTTCAATTTTAATGACTTTTATGGAGGATTTCTCTTCGCAAGGCCTAGCAAATTTTATCATTCCATTGTCCTGACCTGCCTCAATCATGGCCAACCATATCCCCATGGTAACCTTCTCATCTGGTGCTAGCGCAATTCTCACACTTGCTGTAGCTGAAAGAACTTGCCACTTGTCAATGTACTTTTCACTTGGAACAGCTTTTGAACATTGATCATGACACTTTCTCTCTTTTGTGTTTTGATCCCTTGTTCCCTTTAGCCGCAAGGGCCACATCCAACTCTCTTGAATATATCGAATGAACTGGCCCCAACAGCTTCCTGTGCGAAAGAATTCCACAGGTTCACAACTCTGAGTGAAGAAATTCTTCCTCATCTCAGTCCTGAATGGCTTACCCCTTGTTCACAGACTGTGACTCCTAGATCTGGACTCCCCAACATCAGGAATATTCTTCGCCGGTCCAGTTCCATCAGGATTTTATGTTTCTATGAGATTACCCCTCATTCTTCTAGATTCCAGTGAGTACAAGCCCAGTCTTTCCTCATATGTCAGTCCTGCCATCCTAGGAATCAGTCTGGTGAACCTTTGCCTCAATAGCAAGATTGTCTTCCTCAGGCTAGGAGGCCAAAATTGCACAAAATACTCAAGGTGTGGCCTTACCATGGCCCTGTATAACTGCAGCAAATCAGAAGACTGCCAGACTGGGCACCTACTCAGGCCCAGGCAGTGGGCACTAATGGTATCAGTAATTTGTAAATTCATTGACATGCGCAAGCAGATACAATACAGACAGATTTGTAGTGGGGGCAATGGCCATCATAGTGCAATGTCTCAGGAAAGCAGCAAGGCCAGGTTGGGGACTGCCATGGAGAGCTAGCTCCAGCAGTCTCAGAGTCTGCATAGTATGCAAATAGAAGTATGTACCGTCTTCTTAGCCACTGGTCCCTAGCACCAATGGCAAGACAACAGGACGACCAGGAAACTTGATGTTAATCATGCTGCCCTTTCCTCACAAAGAGACAGGACAATACCAGTAGGCATTCAGCTGGAGGAGAAATCACAATCAGGCCCCCCCAGAAGTCTCCTCTCGGGACACTCTGGGTCTTCCACCACTACCCTGTTTGCCATCCTCAGTGCTGTGGAAGTCCACACCGAGGATGTGCATTTGCCTCTGGTGAAGGCACATTCAGCATGACTGAGCCCTCTAGACACAAGCATCTGGAGGATTGGCCAACAAAAGGTCCAAGGCCAACGAGCTCTACTGTATGATAGAGTTCCTCCATCCTAGCTGCAAACTTTTAAGATTCATGAAGTACTTTGTTCAATTTTCTTGAACAATTGGTTTCACTGTCTTGTTATCAGTACTTTGTACTTGCAGAAAAATATTATGTTTCATATGCAGTTCGAGGTTGAAATTTGTCACCAAAGCAATTGGGGTAAATTTTCAGTGTGGCTGCCTGGGCATTAACCTGATTGAGCAGACCATCCACCCATTAGGGAACCTGTCTGATTTGAATTTAATTGATTTTAATAAAATGAAAATCAAATGGACTCCAGCAGGCTACAACCCAGGTGATCAGGAAGAAAATCTAACCTTATTATATGAGGAATTCTATTTTTTTTAAAAAAGGAAAGGAAATCATGCAGAGCTTTTCACCCCAAGTGTAATAAGAGTTATGAAATAATTTGGCACGACGCCCATTATAGTAGATAGTGCAAATAGATTTCAGAGTCAATTTCCATTTCCATCTGGAGAAAGGGGATAGAAATACACAGTAAAATGACTAGTCAGTGAGATTGACATCATTTGTTCGATCTTTTCTTGCTCCTGAAAATGCTTATGTGCAATTTGAAAATTGCCATTTATTATGGTTAACTGTCCTTTTGTAGCCTGGTTTGTGAAGCCGCATCTGACACAATTTGGAATGCTTAGTTCGTTCATTAAATACACAGGCTCCTGACATTGATGTTCAACTTTTTTCAAATCAATATACACTGAAAATACTTGGCGTAATTTATAGCAGCAGTTCAAAAACTGCAGGTAACATTCTAATTAATCCAGGGATGCTCACCATTTCTAAAGTAAATATATTTGCACCAATTAAATTCTTCTATACATCATGTCCATTTGAAGAACAGAGGCAGGCATTTTGTTCCTTTGCCAAATCTCCCATTCACCTAGGAAAATAACAGCGTGCATTACGTTGTAAAACCATGTTTTTAGTAAGTTTTAGTAAGGTTAAGTTTTAAAAGCAGACTGACAGCACTGTTTTAAAATGGCAGTTATTAACATAGATGAACATTTACGTGACCCCACTTTGTAAATTACAAAGCTATCAGAAAGGAGATGTGCTCCCTGAGAGTGGTCCACAAGAACAGTCAGCTTGAATCATGGTGAATGGCCTATCTCCTGAACTCCTCAGTGACATCCAGGCATAATCTGTGCACTCAGGTAGACGTGCCTGAATGAACTCATTTTGGATAATAAGGAGATCAATTTGGACAACAGAATCATAGAATCCCTTCAGTGCAAAAGAGGCCATTTGGCCCATAGAGTCCTGCACCGACCTTTCAAAGATCATCCCGCACAGACCCAACTACCCCCCCACCCTATCCCTGTAATGCTACATTTACCATGGCTAACACACCTAGCCTGCATATCCCTGGACACAATTGGACAATTTAGTATGGCCAATTCATCTAACCTGCACATCTGTGGACTGTGGGAGGAAACCCATGCAGACATGGGGGAACGTGCAAACTCCACACAATCACCCAAGGCTGGAATCAAACCTGGCCCCTGTGCTGCCCCTAGCAAGAGACAATTGAGAGTGGCCTTACCTGGCCATTTTATCTGATCATTTTAGACAATGTAGCCTTGCTGAGGAAGGTCTACACCATAAAACATTCAAAAACTTACTACAGTGAGAAATCAACACAGAAACAACAGCCATGGAATGAAGAATTCCTGGATTACACTGATTATTATCAGTAACTGGCTAGATTGGGAATACAGGTCATAGTAGCAAGCTACTCTTTGTGTTAAAAAGGAAACCACTTTTCCAGTGGGGCTTGGTTACAGATAGTGAGTGAGGACTAATAATGAGAACTCACTCCCTCTCTCTCGCTGTTCTTCAAGTACTTATCCTGCCTGTATCTGACCAACCAAACACTGCAGGCAAAGTCTCCAATGTAAACCAAACAGACATTGACTTCAGAAGGAAACACAAATATTGTCTGCCAACAGTTTAAATTGTCACATGTACCGAGATACAGTGAAAGTGTTATGCACGCAATACAGGCAGATCGTACCATACTAAGTGCATCAGGGTAGCAGAACAGGGTGCAGAATTCAGTGTTACAATTGCAGAGAAAGTGCAGAGAGAAAGATCAAAATTAACATTGAGAGGTCTGTTCAAAAATCTGAAAACAGCAGGGAAGAATCTGTTTGTATGTGTATTCAAAGAAGAAAGTATAACTGGGCTAGGAGGGGTCTTTGATTATATTGGTTACTTTCCCGAGGCAGCAGGAAGTATAAATGAAGTTAATGGATGGAAGATAAAAAGGTGTAGAACTGGATGAACACAGCAGGCCAAGCAGCATCAGAGGAGCAGGAAAGCTGATGTTTCGGGTCTGGACCCTTCTTCAGAAATGGGGGAGGGGAAGGGGATTCTGAAATAAATAGAGAGAGAGGGGGAGGCAGATGGAAGATAGAGAAAGGTAGGTGGAGAGGAGACGGACAGGTCAAAGAGGCGGGGATGGAGCCAGTAAAGGTGAGTGTAGGTGGGGAGTTAGGGTGGGGATAGGTCAGTCCAGGGAAGACGGACAGGTCAAGGAGGCGGGATTGAGGCGAGTAGGTAGGAGGTGGGGGTGGGGATTGAGGTGGGAGGAGTGGATAGGTGGCAGAAAAGACGGACACTGACCCTACTACCAAAGACATTTTTCCTCCCCATCCTTATCTGCCTTCCGGAGGGACCACTCTCTCCGTGACTCCCTCGTCCACTCCACACTCCCCACTAGCCCCACCACCCACGGCAATTTTCCCTGCAACCGGAAGTGCTACACCTGCCCCTACACCTCTCCTCTCACTCCCATCCCAGGTCCCAAGAAAACCTTCCACATCAAACAGATGTTCACATGCACATCTGCTAATGTGGTATACTGCTGTTCCCGTTGTGGCCTCCTCTACATCGGGGAAACCAAGCGGAGGCTTGGGGACCGCTTTATGGAACATCTACGCTCGGTTCACGACAAATGACTGCACCTCCCAGTCGCGAACCACTTCAACTCCCCCTCCCACTCCTCGGACGACATGTCCATCCTGGGCCTCCTCCAGTGCCACAACGATGCCACCCAAAGGTTGCAGGAACAGCACCTCATATTTCGTTTGTGAACCCTGCAGCCCAATGGTATCAATGTGGACTTCACAAGCTTCAACATCTCCCCTCCCCCGACTGTATCCCAACACCAGCCCAGCTCGTCCCCGCCTCCCTAACCTGTCCATCCTTCCTCCCACCTATCCCCTCCTCCCACCTCAAGCCCCGCCCCCACCTCCTACCTACTAGCCTCATCCCGCCTCCTTGACCTGTCCGTCTTCCCTGGACTGACCAACCCCTACCCTAACTCCCCACCTACACTCATCTTTACTGGCTCCATCCCCTCTCTTTGACCTGTCCGTCTCCTCTCCACCTATCTTTCTCCATCTTCCATCCGCCTCCCCCTCTCTCTCTATTTATATCAGAATTCCCTTCCCTTCCCCTCCCCCATTTCTGAAGAAGGGTCCAGACCCGAAACGTCAGCTTTCCTGCTCCTCTGATGCTGCTTGGCCTGCTGTGTTCATCCAGCTCTACACCTTGTTATCTCAGATTCTCCAGCATTGGCAGTTCCTACTATCTCTAATGGATGGAAGGCTGGTTTGAGTGATGGACTGGACTGTGTTCACAACTCTATGTAGTTTCTTTCAGTCTTGGAAAGAGCAGTTGCCATACCACACTGTGATACATCCAGATAGGATGGCTTCTATGGTGCATCTATAAAAATTGCTGAGAGTCTTTGTGGATATACCGAATTCCCGAAGCCTCCTGAGGAAGTAGAGGCAATGTTATGCTTTCTTGGCCATCGCGTTGACATGGGTGGATCAGGACACATCTTTGGTGATCGTCATGCCCAGGAACTTGACAATCTCGACCATTTCCACAGTACGCTGCCTTGTGGGGCACCAGTATTGAGGATTATAGTGGAGGTGGTGCTGTTGCCGATTCTTACTGATTACAATCTATGGGTCAGGAAGTTGAGGATCCAGTTAGAGGGGGGAGCCGATACCTTGGTCTCAGATGAGATGAGTTTGTTTGGAACTATGATGTTGAAGGCGGAGCTACAGTCAATAAATGGGAGCCTGATGTAGGTATCTTTGTTGTCCAGCTGTTCCAGGGATGAGTGTAGGGCCAGGGAGATGGCATCTGCCATGACTTCAAACTGTCTCTGTGCAGCACCCAGAAAAATCACGCAGCATGGCCTGAAACCATAAAACACATTACTATGTGTTTTTTGTAAGTACTAGTTAAGTTTTAAAAGCAGACTAAAGCAGTATTTTAAAGTGGCTTTAAAGACATACACGAAACAGAGGTAAGCCATTTGACCACTTCCCACCTGGATAAATCAACTGGTCAAGTTTGATTCAAATAATCTCCTTTATTCTGCTGCCTGCATAATTATTTGTATCATAGATGTGCAACATGTTGTTCAGGCTTGTTAATGAAAGAATGATCTTATTTCCTGGAAAGGTTTTATATATCAACTTTAACAATGTAACCCAACCATCTTCAGTTGCTTCATAGAATCCCTACAGTGCGGAAAGAGGCCATTTTCCCTCATCAAGTCTGCAATGACTCTCCTAATAGCATCTCACCAAGACCCATCCCCCAACTCCAACCCTGCAAACCCACATTTACTTCATCTACCTAGCCTGTACATCTGTGGACACTACGAGGCAATTTACGTGGCCAATCCATCTTACCCGCACATCTTTGCACTGTGGGAGGAAACCAGACACAGGGAAAATGTGCAAACTCCACACAGACAGTTACCTGAGGCTGAAATCAAACCCAGATCTCCAGCACTGTGAGGCATCAGTGTTAATCACTGTGCCACTGTGCTGACCATCAATGAGTCTCCCTCCATCTTAATGGCAGAAATGGGGAAATCTTATGATAATTGCAGTGTTCAGTACCAATCTCAATTCCTTAGATTTTGTAGCAGTCCATGTACATATGCAGCAAGACCTGGGCAACATCCAGGCTGGGCTGTTAAGTGACAAGCAATTTTTCTGCAGCGACAACTGACCTTCTGACTAATCAAATCCTTGTTATCATCCATAATGAACAAGTCATAAGTGTGATAGAATACTTGCCTAGATGAATGCAGATTCAAAAGCACTGAAGAAACTCAACACCATTCAAAACATTAAGCACCTGACTTGAATGGCACTCTATCCACAATCACTCCTCACTCTCTGCACCATCAATGCACAATGTGAGCAGCATGTACCATCTACCAGATACACTGCAGCAACTCAAATGTTCTTCAACAATAACTTCCAAACATGACATCGAACATCAAGCAGGTCACAGGCAGCAAATACAGGAAACACCAGCATCTGCAAGTTCCCTTCCAAGCCTTATATCATCCTGACTTAGAACAACATCACCACTCTTCACTGTCCTCAGAAAATTTTGGAACTGACTTCCTAACAGCGCCATGATGAACCAAGTATTACCAAATGTACTGAAGCTGGGGCTCCCAATGCCCATCTTTATGGCAATTAAGGATGGGCAGTAAACGCTGACCCAGCCAGTGACACCTGCATCCCATGAAACAGTAAGTAAAACAAAAGTAACACAATTACTAACAATGCAACAAACACTGGATGATACACTTATCGCATAACCAGCTAAAAGATTTGGAAGCAGCAACTTAGGCTTCTTTTCTTGCCTTTAGAATTAAAACATCAAGCTCGATGTCAGTTGTTTAAAGATGAAGTTTCAAGACCATCTGCTCCTTGTAGAAGCAGCTGGAGACAGCAGTTGGATTTAAGTCTGAATTGGAATATTGCCAAGAAAACAGGAATAGAACATGTCAGAAAAAGGCTAATAGATCTAGGGGACAATGAGATACTAAATCTGCCACCAAATGCCCTGAAGTATGAGAAAAATAATAGCCTGAATTGTTTAATCAGTGATGAACAAACTTTGCATTAAGATATGCGGAGCTATAAATTAAGTAAGGCCTCCTGGTGAATGCAGCAACCTGGTTCAGGCAATGATGACAGCAGACAAATGCTATGCTATTTGCTCATCATCATGAGGTCTGCGTGCAGCCCAGCACCAAGTGTACTGCTGCCTGGCTGAGCACAGTAAAGGTTGCAGGTTGTGAGGTGACTTACAACAGTCAGAGCTAGGCCGCACCTCTTAAAGGGGAAGTGCACTTAGGCTGAGGGTGTTGGTGGAAGTAACTCCAAAAGTGTTTCAGAGAAGAAACAAACATTCCAATGCAACAGCAGGCCAGAGAGCTTTCAAGTTCTTAGATGCAATGTTGCAGGCCTTAGTCCAAAAAATGGACAGGAGAAGGGCAATCATATTTCTACAGGTGCTGCGAATCCTCTCCAGGCATTCGTACCAGCCTGACTAACTCTGCAGGAATCAGATTTCACACTTTCAAAGTAAATTATCAATGCCAGAAAGATTCTTTGACAGTAGTTAAGGCCTTTCACCCCATTAGATATTCACTTACATGTGGACAAGCAAGGCCTAACCTCTTCTGGCTTGTAATACTGCAATTACACATCTCTTGAAACTAGTTGTATCTTGTAAGGTACTGGTGTAACAAAGTTTCTGAATAAACGTGGACAGGAACTTTGCCAATTTTTATGTTTAACTATTCACCCAGTTACTTAGTTAGATAGAACATGAATATTGCTGAAAAAGGAGATATTGCTGAAACTTTTCATGTTGCATTTATTAAGACCGATGCAAGAATACCAAATTTTAAGAAGTCACATCAAGACATTCTACAGGAGAAAACGATGCTGATTTGCTGGTAAATCAACACTGATTTGTGAGGGGCTTCCATGGAGAAAGAAACAGGGGACTATAGGGTTTCTAAACTCCTAAGAAATTCAGGAGTAAAGGAGTGAAAAAAAAGGAGTAAGGCTTGAACATTTTCCTTTCTTTGCATAGAATAGGTCACTGCAAATGATCATGAAACCAAATGTTCAACTGCAAACACCAATGTTACTAGCAACTTGTAACTGCTTGCTCTTCACAAGGAATTGAGAGACTGATCCATGTATGTTCCCTTATTAATTCTTTGCATGTTTCATAATTAATAAACTCATTCTTTGTCAACTCAAAAAAGTTTAATTTCTCTTTTTTTAAAACACAAGTTCGTGTATTTCAGGAGGAAGGGATCCACGAAGGAAGGGATCGCTTTGAATTGACTTTGTTGCAACCATGTGAGGGCTGGGCAAATAAAGAATGGAATCCAGTTTATCCCTCCTCACTCGGAAACTGAGTGGTTGTGGTATCCTGTCTGGTGCCGTAATGATTTGGGGTAACTCACCCGGGTGGCCATGACAATATAACGTGATGAATAAGGCATTGTAGTCATGTGGGACATGCTTAATGGACAAAAAGATCCCTTCCTATTTGTTTTTATTGCTTGTTCTTCTACATTTTTGGCTTTAAACAAAAAGGTAAATTATAAAATTAAATACACATATAAAGGATAAATAATAATCCAGAGCTTTCATTTTTAATTTTCATTTTTAATGATATTTAATTCTATGTACTCCACCTGTAACAGTCCAGAATACCCTGCAAGAATAGAATTTGACATATTCAATCACTGTAATCCTCATTTAATGTCACTTAGATAAAGTCCATTAAACCAGACTTGTTCTCTTTGCTGACTGAATCTTCCTCCTAGGATTGCAACTCAACAGATTTAAATTTTAAATGGAAAAGGAGGACTGTTGCAGTTTAATTGGTAGAATATTTTTGCATAGTTAAATATGGATGCAATTTACAGAAAGTTGATATACTGTAGAGTAAAAAAAATCTGTACATGCAGCAGATAATGACTCAGCTATCTATACTTATAGTTTTGCTTCATACTCCTTGATACAAGTTTGACACCATAGCCTCTTCTAAGAATAGGTTTCAGCTCTTACCAATACAGATTTTTTTCAAGAGTTATACTATTAATATGTTATAGATGCAGAGTTGTAGAGTCGTACAGCTTGGAAACAGATCCTTTCATTCATCTAGTCCAGGTTGACTATGTTCCCAAACTAAATGGTCCCACCTGCTTGCGTTTGGCCAATATCCCTCTCAACCTTTCCTATTCATGTACTTATCCAAATATCTATTAAATGTTGTAACTGTACATGCACCCACCACTTCCTCTGGCAAGTCATTCTGTACACTTACCACTCTCTGTGCATAAAAATGTTACCACTCATGTCTTTTGTAAATCTTTTTCCTCTCTCACCTTAAAAATATGCTCTCTAGTTTTGAACCCGGCCACCTAGGGAAAAGATCTTTGCTATTAACCCAATGTACACCATTCATGATTTTATAACCTTTTACAAGGTTTAACCTCCTATGATGCAGTGAAAAAACTCTCAGCCTTTCCAGCCTATCTTTATTGCTCAAACCCTCGGCAACATTCTGGTAAATCTTTTCAGAACCCTCTCCAGTTTAATGACATCCTTCCTGTAACTAGGCGACCTGAACCACACACAGTGCTCTAGAAGAGGCCTCACCAATGTCCTGTACAATCTTAGTATGACATTCCAATTCCTATACTCAGAAGTCTGAGTAATGAAGGCAAGAATGCTAAATGCCTTCTTAAACACCCTGTCTTTGTGACGCAAATTTCAAAGAATTATGTACCTGAATCCCCAGATCTTGTTCGACAACACTACCCAGTGCCATACCATTCACTCTATAAGTCCTGCCCTTGTTCGTTGAATCAAAATGTAATACCTCGCATTTATCCAAATTAAACTCCACCTGCCACTCTTCAGCCCATTGACTCAATTGATCAAGGTCTCTTTGTAATCTTAGATAACCTTCTCCACGCTCCACTATACCACCAATTTTTGTGTCATCCGCAAACTTATTAACCATGCCTCCTACATTCTCATCCAAATCATTTATATAAATAACAAACAAAAGAGGACCCAGTACCGATCCCTGTGGAACACCGCTGGTCACAGGCCTCCAGCCGAAAAACAACTCTCCATCATTGCCTTGTCTCCTGCCGTTAAGTCAATTTTGAATCCAATTAGCAAACTCACCCTGAATCACATGTGATCTAACTTTACTAATTAGTCCGTCATGCTGAATGTTGTCAAAGGCTTTAGTAATGTCCAAGCAAACAATATCTACCTCTAAATAAAAACCAAAAGAACTGCGGATGCTGTAAATCAGGAACAAAAACAAAGTTGCTGGAAAAGCTCAGCAGATCATCAGACGCCATTTCCGCCACCTCCAGCAAGATGCCACCACCAGACACATATTTCCCTCCCCTCCCTTGTCTGCCTTCTGCAGGGACCGTTCCCGCCGGGACACCCTGGTTCACACTTCCTTCACCCCCAAAACCTCCCCACAGCCCTATGGCACCTTCCCCTGTAACCGGCAAAGGTGCAACACCTGCCCATTTACCTCCTCCCTCCCCACTATCCTAGGGCCCAAACATACCTTCCAGGTGAAGCAACACCTGGCGACCACTTCACAGAACATCTGCGTTCTGCTCGCAAAAAAGACCCTGAACTACCTGTTGCCTGCCATTTCAATGCACCACCCTGCTCTCTGGCCAACATCTCTGTCTCTGGCTTGCTACACTGTTCCAGTGAAGCCCAACGCAAGCTGGAGGAACAACACCTCATTTTCCGCTTGGGGACCCCACAGCCCTCCGGACTCAATATTGAGTTCAATAATTTTAGGGCCTAAACTCTCTCATGTCCCAGCCCCCCACCCCACACACCAGGCCTTGTTACCACATAGCCTGCCACTACACAACCCCTGTTGTTAGTCACTAACAGTCCCCATGAGCAACTATTCACCCTCCCAGCCTGATCGTTAGCAACTCCTTTGTCTGTCCAACTGTCTTTCTCTCTCTTTGGGCTCTATCTTATTGTTTACTCCCTACCCACCCACCTCCCTATTTTCTGCAGATAAACTGACATTTTCCCAGCCACCATCAGTTCTGAGGAAGGGTCATCGGACCCGAAACGTTAACTCTGTTTTCTCCTCCACAGATGCTGCCAGACCTGCTGAGCTTTTCCAGCAACTTTGTTTTTGTTCCCAATATCTACCGCTCTGCCCTCAATCTTTTCGGTTAGTTCCTCAAAAAACTCAAGTCACAACATACATTGTATCTAATAGCAGAATCAAGAATATTAGATAATGGTTGAAAATGATAATCATTTGAGGTTTCTTTCTGTCCTTTTTGCTGAGCTGAGGCCCACAATTCGCTTGAGGCAGCCACATACAAATTCATTAGAATGACAGAATCTTGGCATGGTTACAGCACAGCAAGAGGCTGATTGATCTGTTGAGATCATGTAGGCTGTTGAAAGACAAGCTCACCTTGTCTCACTCCCATACCTTTCCAGTGCAACTCTACTATTTTTCTCTGCAAATGATTATCAGATACTATCTAATTCCCTTTAGAAAGCAAAGGTTGGATCAGCCTCTGTGACATGCTTAGCCAGTGCATTCCAGACCGAAAATTTCCATATGTTAAAAACATTTTTCCTCATGTTCATCTAATAAGGAAAATGTTGGAAGCTATTTTTAAAGAAGTCACAGCAGGGCACTTGGATAAGCTAAAGGTATTCAGGCCCAGTAAACATGGTTTTGTTAAAAAGAAATCATGTTTAATCAATCGATTGGACTTCTTTGAGGATGTAATACATACCGTGGATAAAGAACTGGTGGATATACTGTACTTGGATTTTGTAGAAGGCATTTCAAAAGGTGCCACATTAAATGTTATTGCACAAAATTAAAGCTCATGGTCTAGGGATGAGTTTATTGGCACAGAGAGACATTGGCTGGCTAACAGAGAGTAAATGTAAATGGGTCTTTGAGGTTGGCAAGACAGAATAAGTGGTCTGCCACAGGGATCAATGTTGGGACTTCAACTGTTCACAATTTATGTAAACAACTTGGATGAAGTGACAGAAGCTATTGTTGCTGACAACACAAAAATAGAAATAAATTATGAAAAGTACACAAGGAGGTTACAAAAAGGTATAAGGCAAATGAAGAAGAATATGGGAAAATGTGAACTTGTCCACTTTGGCAGGAAGAATAAAAAAAGTAGCGTGTTATCTGAGTAGTGAGTGATTCCAGAGCACTGGTATGCAGAGGAGTCAGGCTGTCCTTGTGCATGAATCACAAAAGCTTTGTATGCAGGTATAGCAAGCTCATAAGAAAGCTAACAGAATGTTATCAGTTATCTTGAGGGGAGTTGAGTACAAACATTGGGAGGTTATGCTTCAGGGAGATAGGGCACTGATGAGGCTTGCATCTGGTGTACCATGCATATAATTGGTGACTTTATTTGAAGAACGATGGCAAGGTATTGCAGGCAGTTCAGAGAAGGTTTAGTAGACTCACACCTGGAATGGATGGGTGGTCTTATGAGCAAAATTTGCACAGGCTAGTCTTATATTCACCAGTATTGAGATGAGTAAGAGGTGGCTTGATTGAAACATGTAAAATCCTGAGTGGTCTTCGCAGGGTGGATATGGAGAAGATATTTCTTCTTGTGGAAGAATCTAGAACAGGGGGTCACTGTTTAAAGCTCAGATGTCACAGAGTTTAAGGATCATTTTTTTCTCTTAGAGGGTTGGGTGTCTTTAGAACGCACTTCCTGTAAAGGTGGTGGAAGATAGCTTTTGAATATTGTTAATGCAGAGGTGGGTAGATTCTTGTTAAGCAAGCAGGTGAAAGGCTATCAGTAGTAAGTGGGAATATGAATTTGAGGTCATGATCATGGTCTTATTGAATGGGGGAACAGGTATAAGGGGCTAAATGGCTTATTTTGTATGTTAGTATGTTTAAGGTTTTCATCTGAGAGGTTCTCAGGAAAGGTCACTGCACCCAAAACATTAACCCTGATTTCTCTTCACAGATGCTGCTAGACCTGCTGAGCTTTTCCAGCAACTTCTGTTTTTGTTTCTGATTTACAGCATCCGCAGTTCTTTCAGTTTTTACTTTGTAAGGTTTTCAGCATTTGCTCTTCTTTTTATTATTCTTAAACTGATGTTCTCTGTTCTTAGCTCTCTTGGTAATAAGAACAATTTCTCCCCATCTACTCTGTGTCCAGATCCCCCATGACTTTGACCACCTCTCAATACTCACTTTTTCAAGGAGAGTAGCCCAGAGCTTCTCCAACTTACTTATGTAACTTGAAGTTCCTAATCACTCCAAACTTCTCAAAGCTTTTCGGCACATTCTCCAATGCCTTCATGTCCTCCTAATGTGCAGAACCAGACACATTACTCCAGCTAAGGTCAAACCAATGTTTTACATACGTGGATTACATTTCTTTGTAGTAGGACACTTTTTGCTCGTCTGCTGTAATTTCACTGGAACAAAACTTCAGATAACTGCACAAGCAAACATTTACTCACCATAAAGAAGAATGACTCAGGATCACTATTTAATCCAGAAGAAAGAAACAATGTATTCTGAAAATTTGCAGGGTAATGTCTGTTGGGCATCTGACCGGTGCTGTGAACTCCTGACCGTGTTATACACCAGAATCAAAAAAACAAAAAATTTTCCTCACAACTAGAGGCCATTCAGCTCATTGTTCCTTTTTAAAATCTGCATTCTGTTTGGGTAGTCTTATGGATGGTTTCTCGTCGTGGCTCATGGTGACTTTTCTCCTACATTATTCCACTGTTCACTACATAGTTATACATCCAGGCTCTAGGATTATTCTTGAGCAATCTGGGAAAAAAAGAGTCCACCATGCAGTAGGCTCTCCCTGCACTCTAGCTGTGGACACTGGTTCTACACATAATTGGAGAAGGGAAAAACAAATGCTCTCAGGGCACAAAGTTTGCATGATTGACATCATTGTTGATACATTTTCACATCCGTAAATTCATATAAACTTTGAATTGTCATGTCTGAACAACTATAATTTTCATGGCTACCATGTCAGAGTTAAGCAGTCTCTTCATATATTCAAACTGTGATAAAAGTTATATTGGTGAGTCATAGAGTCATAGAGCACAGAAATAGATCCTCCATCCAACTCATCCATGCTGACCGAGTTTCCCAAACTAACTCGTCCCACTTGCCTGCTTTTGGCCTATATCCCTCTAAACCTCTCGTATCCATGATCAAATGTCTTTTAAATGTTGTAATTATACCTGTATCTACCACTTCCTCTGGCAGTTCATTCCACATATGAACTACTCTCTGTCTGAAAACGTTATCCCTCCTGTCTGTTTTAAATCTTTCTCCTCTCACTTTAAAAATATGCTGCCTACTTTTGAACTCCCTCACCCTAGGGAAAAGATTTTTTTTTCATCTTATCTATGTCCCTCATGCTTTCATAAACTTCTATAATGTCCACCCTCAGTGTTCTACGCTCCAGGGAAAACAACCCAGCCTATCCAGCCCCTCCATATGACTCAAACCCTCCAATCCTGACAACATCCTGGTAATTTTTATCTGAAGCCTCTCCAATTTAATAATATCCTTCCTATTGCACGGCAACCAGAAATGTACATAGTACTCACCAATATCCTATACAACCTCAACACGAGCAGCAGATTTAGAGATCCTTACTTTCATGAGTGCAGCCAAGACTTCACTCTTTAATGAGGAGATCACTGAGGCCAAAGTTAATGTGAATGCCTTGTAATAGGTTACACACAGCCTAAACTCATGTCTTACTATTTTGACCACATGTGTACATATGTGTGGAGGGATAGGTTTGTTTATGAATGTACTTAACAAGGGAGTGAACACTTATTCAAGGGTGGGTGATGTCCAATACCATCCAAAACTGGCCTCATAGCGCAAACATGACCACCCCAGCTTACAGACATAATAATGTATACTTACTCTGACTATTGTGAATGTATTTCCAGCAATTTTTCTTCCTCATTGCATAATTAAGGTTTGGTTGAAGAAAACACATTATTTAGTTTGCAATTCTGAGTGAGGTACAGGTTCCACATGTTGGTCAGGATTTCTAGCACTTTTCATGTTCCATTTTGTGTTGCTGTCGCTGCCATCTCAATCAGCTTTCAGGCTATCCATGTTCCCATCCAACCGTTTTCTTTGACAGTAAATATGCCTAATTTTCCTTCTTAGCCCTCGCTTAACACATTGACATGCCCACTACGGTGACTTCATGTTCTCCCTTTGAAGCTGGGGCTCATGGCAAATTGAGCACCTCCCTCGCACAATATCCATGCTTTGGTATCAGATCCTACATTATTTTTGGAGTTGTCCCCCCTACCCCTCACTGTCATTATCCTCTCAGTGTTACGACAGAAGGCAGCTCAATTTCAAACTCGAATCCCTAACTTTCCACTAAACAGTATGACGTTCCCATGATAAGGCCCCTTGGTACTAATTGCCTAAAACTCCAGACTGACTGCAGACCATTCTTTGGACTGACTTGTGAGAACAGCCCTGACTGAGGACAGCCCACTCCCCAGACTGCTGTCTCCACTGCTGGCTTACCTTCAATCCTCAGACTCGCTGGATTTGATACACAAGACTACCTGTAGCCTAATGCTCAGACTTCAAGGACATGGATCCCCAGACCTGGGGAGCGCCAAACACTTGAGTGACTAAGGTCAATCTCCTGGACTGAGGTTGGATGATGCCCCTGACTGAGTGTTGTGGCTCTCCCTGATTGACCATAGTCCCCCTTCACTCTACCAAAGGACTGGTCCCCTTTGACTTTCAGACTTGGCTATTTTCTTGAAGCATATGTAGTGTGCTTGCTACATAAGCTGCTGTAAGCATGAGACAGATATAGCTCAGTGAAATTTTGAATAGACCCACTCTTTAACTGTCAGATCTGGCAACCACAACAAGCTGGACAAGAAAGACAAGCCTTTCTGTCTGTGTCAAAAAGTAAGTCAAGCCAGAGTTGCTCCGAGTGTTCAAAAACACGCAAAGTGAGTGAACACAAAGAAAGCCAGCTAAGAACCAAAAATGCATCCTTTACAGATACATGATATGAATGTGTGTCACTATTCACAGAGTGATCTGGTAGAAGTACTGCAATAAAAGCAAAGTACTGCATATGCTGAAGAGCCAAAATGAAAAGTCAATATTGGAGAAAATCAGCAGGTCTAGTGGTATCTGTGGAAAGAGAAATAAAGTTAATGTTTCAAGTCCAATATGACTCTTCTTCAGCCAACAGCATTGCAATGTAAGGTTTCCATGAGCTACAAAGTACCACTGTGAAATGCTCAAGTGTAGAAGCGTCAGTCGGAGATCAGTTATGATGATATTGTAATGTTGGTGTCTTGCCGATGTGACATCTGTAGAGGAAAGATAGGCGTGGTTGATGCCTGTGGAGTGTGCGATGAGATGTTGGGGAATGGAACTTAAAACAAAGGCCTGGAGGAACAACTGGTAAGCTGCAACAGCCACGTAACTTCTCTGAATTTCACACTGGGAATTGGTGCATGTAGTTTCTCGAAAGGGAGAATCAAAGACAGCATATAAATGAGGTGAAATTAGCTAATAATGAGATACAGATGCTTGGAAATAAGGTCCTCTCAATTTATTATTTATTTATTTGGAGAGGCTTCAAGGGCTGGAATTAGCTATTCTTATTCTTGCTATGTTCTGTCCTTTTTCTTGCCATTTCCCACACCTCTCAGGCTGCTGTATCATTAGAGAGACAGCTAGTGGTGGTGTTACCTGAGGGTCACCACGTCTCAGGTCAGGGCAACCTAGAGAAGGTGGGAGTTGAGGAGAAATCTTTTCACCAACGGGTGGTGGAGGTCTGGAATCCACTGACTGATTGAGTTCCAAACGAAAACCCTCAACATGGTTAGAAAATATTTATAGCACCATTCAGTGTCTTAACTTACAAGACAATGAAGATGAAGTTGGAAAGTAGGATAAGGCTTCATTTTTAGTTGTTACAGACAGCTTTTACAAAATTATCATTACCCTGCTGGGTAACGTCATCAGTGCAGCCTCCGATGAAGCTCTGTTGTGTTTTCCTATCTATTTGATTAGTTATTTGAACTCTGGACCTATGACTACTGGGCATCAGAGTAGCACACAAACCCACATCAACCCGATGTCAACTGCTCACCCAGACCAAAGGCCCACTACCCACTATGGACAGGACCAATGTCATATACAAGATTCCCTGCAAAGAACGTGACAAACATTACATTGGACAGACAGGAAGGAAATTAACCACAAGAGTACATGAACATCAGCTGGCAACAAAAAGTCACAACCAATACTCACTCATCTCCATCCACATGGATAAGGAAAACCACCAATTCGATTGGGACAACACCAGGATCCTAGGACAGGCGAAGCAGAGACAAGCACGGGAATTCCTAGAGGCCTGGTTCTCCACTAAGAAAGGCATCAACAAACACAGAGCTAGACCCCATATACACCCCACTGCGAAGGAAAACCGGAAGTGAGGTAATCCAGCTCAACGGACACCAGAGTTCAAATACCAGGAGGGAAAACACAACGGCGTTTCATTGGGGGCTGCACTGATGATGTTACCCAGCATGGTAATGAAACGTCTGTGGAACAACCAACCAGCTTGGCGAGCCAACCAACCTCAACACCCATAACCTGAGCTACAAATCTACTCCAAAACCTTAGAGACTTGTCACATGTCTATTCTCACTCTCAGGGAAGTAGCAGCAACTTGAGGAAGGTCAGAATACAGGTAGGTTTGGGGGAATGTAGAAAAGACACACAGTTTTAAGATTAATCTTGACTGCACCATATTTATAAGCCACTTCTAGCACAGACAGTTTAATATTGTCGTGTCCAGGAAAAAAATCTCTAATCAGGGAAATGTTCAGGCGTTAGATATCTGCGGCACTCGGGTCAGTACTGGGCAGGTAGGACCTGCACTGTACGGACAAATTACACTTTAGTAGAACTTGCACTAATATGCCTGTGTCGTTACAGAGGGTGTTAACTAGATTGTCAGGGTCAGAGGATCCTGACAGGAAATTCAGATAGGAAGAAATCAAAGCTAATAATGGTATGAGTAAAAATAGTTAGCAAAATGCAAAGGCAATTTGAAGTTGGGTGTGGCAAATTGACAGTCAACATTAAAATGAAATGCTGGAACTTAAAGAATTAACACCTAGCTTACAACAAATAGACATACATTTAGCTACAAAAACCTGAAAGTCTACTGGGAAAGGTTAAAGATTGTATTAGATTAAAGGAAGAAGTTCATAAAGTTGCCAAAAAAGGTAATAATCCTGAAGAGTGGGACCATTTTAGAATTCAAGAAAGCGGGACCAAGAAACTGATAAAGAAAGGGAAAATAGAATATGAAATTAAAACAGCAGGAACCAGTAAACAACATGTAAAAAATGGACTGTAATGTCATTTATAGGTAAATATAAAGGAACATATTAGCAAAGGCAAATGTAAACTCATTTTCGGCAAAGTCAGGACAAATTATAATGAAAAATAAGGAAACCTAAATACGTTACATCTGTTTTCATGGACTAAGAGTTGATAAGTCCCCTGGTTATGGATTTCTCAGAAGTTTGGAGAGCTGGCTGTGGAAATAGTGGATGCATTGGTGGTTATTTTCAAAAAATCTACAGATTCTTGAATAACTCCTACAGGTTCGAAGGTGGAAAATGCAACCTTAACGTTTATGAAAGGTGGGGGAAAGAAAACAGGGAACTACTGACCTGTCAAATTGATAACAAATTAATAGGGAAAAAGTTAGAATCCATCGTTGCACACTTTGAAAATAATGGTCAGAGTGGGCTAGTCAACACTTGTTTATGAAAGGGCAATCATGTTTGATAAACCTGTTAAGAGTTTTTGAGGATGTAACTGGCAGAATAGATAAAGGGGGAGCGGTGAATGTGGTGCAGTTGGATTTGCAGGAGGCTTTCCAGAAATGTCCACACAGGAATTTAGCAGACAAAATTGGAACACATGGCACAGAAGGTGATACATGGGCCTGGATAAAGAATTGGTTAACAAACCAAAACCAAAGATTAAGAATAAACAACTCATCCTCAGATCCACAGGCTGTCACTGGCTGGGTGCTGCAAGAATCGATTGTTAGGCCCCAGTTATTTATAATCTACATCAATGAATTAAATATAGACATTACAAGGAATGTTTCCAAGATGACAAAATTAGTTGGCATGTAAGTTCTGAGGAGGATGTAAAAAGGTTTCAAGAGGTTTTAGAAATGGTAAATAATGGGGCAAGATCATGATTGGTGGAAAATAATGTGGAAAAATGAGTTTATCCATATTGGTCAGAAAATCAGAAAAATCTAAATGGTGAGAGATTGAGAGAAGTGTTGACTTTCAAAGGGAAAGAATCTTGGTTCATGAATCACTGAAAGGAAACATGCAGGTGTAGCGACCAGATAAGGAGGCTAGTGATATTTTGACCTTTATTGCAAGAGGATTTGAATACAAGAGTAAAGATGTCTTGCTGCAACTATGTAGCACACCTGGAATATTATCATCTCCTTGTCTTCACTTAGAGGTTGATAAATCTTTGGAATTCTCTAGCCCCAGAAGGCTGTACATGGAAGTTCATGTCTTACACAAGTTAGACATCAAAGGTTTCTAGATATTAAAAGATATCAAAGGATACAGGGATAGTGTGGGGGGAAAAAGCATTTAGGTAGATTATCAGTTATGATCTAGTCAAATGGCAGAGCGAGGGACAGGTTCGAGGAACAGAATGCCAAGTCTTGATCCTACTTTATATTTTCTTTCTTTAAACAACTAGTACAGATTGTCACAAATATTTAACTAAGAATATGACCCTTCAAATTGTTCAAGAACATATTTGGGTAATTAACCACCTGTGATTTGTCGAAGCAAGTTGGAAACATACTATTCCCAATTACAATTGAGTGAGCAGCTCAAATTCTGTCTAACACCTCAAATCTTTTTCACTGCAACCGATCAATAATCAGCAAATGCCACACAATGAATCAATCATGTCATTTAACAACTTTATTTTCTCACACCTAACTGCAAATGGAGTTTAAAAATAACAAATACCAAAACTTGAAATCTTTTGAAGGAAAACTGTTAAACTTATAAAATCAACCGTTTAGCATTAGAAATGTCGGAAAGGAATTTCAGCGACAAAGTTCTGCCGTAAGGCTGAAGTTATGGTTCATAGCCAGAATCAATCTTTGGGTCAGAGTGTTGGAGAAAGCATGTCACAGCGTTGTTAAATTGGACTGTCAGAGACACATTTTTCATCCCTCTTGAAGTTTACCCGCAGAGAAAATTAAATATGCATCTTTAACAATTGCATCTGGCTGTCAAGCATCATGCTAGCAGGAGTTTTATTCTCAAAGCTACTGAAGTTAAAAATTGGGATACATGAGAACAAAAACTGCAATTTCATGGCTTGGCATATCTTCCACTGTGCCATTACCATCAAGCTAGGTATCAACCCTGCCTCAACAAGGAGAGCAAAAGGGCACACTGGGAACAGCACCAAGTATGCCTAAAAATGAGGTGTCAACCTGATGAAGATGCAAAATAGCTACCTGCATTTGAAACAGCATAAGCAGCAGGTGTTAGACAAAGCTAAGCCATGCTTCAACCAACGAATCAGATCATAGCTCTGCAGCGTGTCACACCCAGTTGTGAATGGAGCTGGATGATTTAGCAGCTCACCAGAGGAGAGGCTCCACAGATGTTCCCATCCTCAACAATGGGGGTACCAGCATATCAGTACAAAAGACAAGGGGGAAGCATTTGCAACAATTTTTAGGGAAAAGTGCACGATGAATGATCCATCTCAGCCTCTTCCAGTGAACCCAAGCTTTACAGATGCCAGTCTTCAGACAATTTGATTCAATCTATGTGCTATCAAAAGGCTGAAGGCACTGGATACTAAAATGGCTCTAAGCCTGACAATATTCCAGCAATAATACTGAAGATGTATGTTCCAGAATTTACCATCCCGCGCTGTACCACTGCAGGTACAACATTTACATCTCTCTGACAATGTCAAAAATCACCCAGGTTTGTACTGTACACGCACAAATAAGACAAATCCAAACAGGCCAATTACCACCCCATCAGTCCACACTCTATCATCAGTAAAATGATGGAAGATGTCATCAACATTGCTATCAAACAGTACCTGTTCAGCAATAACCTGCCAAGTTTGGGTTCTACGAGGGCCACTCAGTTCTTACAAGAGTAGGTCAGAAGCTAGGATTATTGCAGCAAGTAATTCACCTCCTGACTTCCCAAAGCCTGCCCATTATCTACAAAGTGCAAGTCAGGCGTGTGATGGAATACTTCCCTCTTGTCTGGATCAGTGCAGCTCTTACAAACTCTCAAGAAGCTTGACACCAGGCAGGACAAAGCAGCCCGCTTGATTAGCGCTACATCCATAAACATCCATTCCCTCCACCACCGACACTCAGCACCAGCAGTGTGTACCATCTACAAGATGCACTGCAGAAGTTCACCAAAGATCCTCAGGTAGCAGCTTCCACACCCATGACAGCTTCCATCTAGGACAGGGGCAGCAGATACGTGAGAACTTCACCAGCACCTGCAAGTTCCCCTCCAAGCTAGTCACCATCCTGACTTGGAAATATGTTGTCATTCCTTCACTACCACTTGGTCAAGATCCTGGAATTCCCTTCTTAATGGCATTGTGGGTCAATCCACAGTATGTGGACTGCAAGAATTCAAGAAGGCAGCTCACCACTGAAATAATTTCATAGAGGCTGGTATCCCATCACCAAGCCATCCTTTATTTATACATAGAGAGCCCTTGATACTAATCCAGCTCCTTCAGAGCTAGCTCTCAGAGTGAACAGGATGTCTGACACTCCTGTTTTTATCTGTCAGCCAGGGCTCTCTGATTGGACCAGATTATCAGCCCCAATCAGGGAACTCATGTTCTATGGGGTCGACCTGGCTGATCTCGTTACAGTCACTACAACCACAACCTTCTCAAAGGCAACTAGTGACAGGCAATAATTGCTGGCCAGCTAGTGATGCCCACATCCCATGACTCAATTAAAAAAAAACACTGCAGGGACTTCCCAATACAAATGACGAATAATCCACACAGTTAATAGGAGATATTTCCAAAAGCACCCATTCAAAATTGCTAAGTCAGTGGTGACCATTTATAGTATTTATAATGTAGTTTTAACATTTCGGTGGACTCAATAGAGAACAAAGCAAGGAAAGCAATCACAATAGCAATTAAAACTTAATATAATCTTTCAATAACATGCTTTGTCAATTTCTTGGAGTTGTGCACTTTAATTAATTACTTGGATGATTAAAGCAATAAAGATGTTACTTAAGTTATATTATTGTATTGCATATTTCTGAATTTCCCATCCATATGTATCATGTTTTAAAATAATAAAAACTGATACCTCACATTAGCATCTCCAATTAATCAGGTTCTGCTATTGTAAACAAAACATTTGCTATTTTAAAGATAGTTTGGATAGTTACAATATTGTTATCAAAGCACTTCATAATTAATATTGCTTGGAGGACTTTTGTTTTAAAGAATCGTGGAGAAACTGACTTATTTCAAATTTTGTGGAAACTCCTAGAATGGTTTCTTTAAACAAGGTAATTTAAAGATCACTGTGGACATTCGATATTCGTTTTTTAAATAAGGCTTCTGACAAATCACTTGAGTAGGATAACCACTTGTTTTTGTTGTAGAACCGTTTTGGGGCCATTGTGAATAATGACTGGTTGCATAAGGGTCTTGATTTTATCTGGTTCAGTCGGACGAAAGCCTGTTAAGAACAAAATACCCAACTGATCTCTACCATTTCTGAAAAGAAAACTCGCTTGTTGATTTCAGGGTGAAATCTATTTGTTTCTTTGAAACAGTAATTGAAGGAACATCACAAAAATGTATTTCAGAGCAAGCTGTATTGGAAATACTTCAGCAACACTGTGTATAATCTGACCATACGTGCCAGAAAATCAGAGCAACTCCAGAACATTCTACACTTTGTTCTTTTGCTATCAAGACAACTCATTAGCCAAAGTGCTATTTTCAGAAAGCCAATCTCTACAGAGAAGTATGTTTATACTCCCCTTGTTCGGAAAGGTATGTGTTTGCGTTACGTATTTTGGGAATATTTAGAGGGACTAACATTGTGCTTCTATGCTACTAACTGTATGTTAAAAGGTTAGGCAATTTTAATTGAATAAGTTTTATTTTGATAATCAACCAATAATTGTCTTTATTAAGAAGCTTAGTTGATAGGTTTTTTTCTGTTTGAAATTAATTTGGATAAGGAAATTACTCTTGGTAACTGGAAAAAGTATTTTTATTTTATCCAGTGAAGAATTGGGACTGGAATGACAATGCAATCCTTCTGCCTCTATCGTATTAGTATTACAGGTTACGCCCTACATAAGTGCTTGAACAGTTGTGTGATAAGAATGCATAAAACTGATAATTGGTATTGACATGATGAGCTATTTACTGCTCAAATGATTACTCTGTTAGTGATAAGATAATGGAATTTACTCGTTTGATTTTTACATATAAGTTAACTTGAGACATTTAGTGAAAGATGGGTACTAAATTAGATTAGTTCAAATTAATACCTATAGTAAGATTAACATTGAAATTCTGTTTCTGCAAATAGGTGTCTTTTATTCACCACCTCAATTTACTTTCTAGAATAATAATGGTATATGGTGGATAAGTATTAGACCAGAGTGGAAGTGGAAGAGTTCAAATAAATTCTAATATCTTTCATTTAATCAATCTTATAAAAATTATAATCTATTGCTTTTGTTACCAGAAAACTCCGAACACTGTGGTTAAGTTAATCATCAATCTGAAGGAACAATACTCAGCCACTTCTACTTTTCAGCACAGTTTGGAAACTCAGTAACAAACCTAAATTACACTTTATGTGCATAACTATACCTACACTGCACAAGTTCCTTGTGACCTTTTCTGTGCACTTTATTACCTGTTTAAGCAGCAGTCCATGTTCCCTGAGAGAGGTAATATCAACGCTAGATAGCCTGCAAGGGCTAACATCACCCTTTTGAAATGACCATAAAATGAATTGAAAGTAGTGACCTCATTGCTTTTTGTGCAATGTTCATCATTCACAGACACTGTTGATAGCCCAGGGAAAAGCTGGTGCAGCAAACTTGCAGATTTTAGCAATGTCTTTCTTCTAGATATAAAGCAATTTAAACATCGAAATTTATTGTTACAATGGGAAGAAACTACATTTTAATTTAGTTGCAGAACGTTGCATAAACCTGACAGCTGTTGAGTCATTCATTGACACATTTATCATTATCTTGACTATTCACCTGTGTGATTTATTATTCCACTAAAAATATTTTTCAAATCAAGTGTACACGTGTTTATACACTAGCTACAAATAAAATATATTTTAATGTGCGTAGCTGTATTTTATACATATTTATGAATGTATACTTACCACAATGATTTAAAATGGTCATTTTAACAGAATAACAGAAATATAGCAACCACATTGTTTGACCTCATCATTTTTTCAGATTGCTACTAGGACACAGCCACAGAAATAAGAAAAAAAAACTTCTTGGAAAGAAGGATGATGGACTGATGAAAATTGATATGCAAATTGATAAATTAAGCTTCTAATAACAGTTAAAGCACAATACCAAAATAATTAGATACTTGTCTGCTCTGATTTCAATAGATTTAGGGCTTGGAGTCGTACCATTGTCCAGGAACATCAAAATAAATACTTCAATTTTTTTGTGGTAGATTCTAATATTAATGTAAACTTTCTAGGACAGAAGAAAATACATTACTTCAAGCTTTTTCTTGTGATCAAGTAAAAAATGGAAAACACTCGCTTCTACCAACCAACAATCATAATGAGGGAATGTGGTGATACATTAAAGTAGACTAGTCACCTGTCTAAAAATCTGTGTCAGTTCTGTGACAAATGAGCTGTCAAATTAGATCTGGAAGCCAAGCAATCAATGTCAGACATAGGCTAGCAAACAGTTTTTTTTAAAGTTTAATAAACTGATTGTGACTATATTTACTGTGGATCCAACACAGACATAACACTATCTAATTCAGGATCCTCATAGATTACAGGAGATCAAGAACAAGTCACAGAAGTAGCTTACTGCCCTCTTTTAGGGCAACATACAACGACAAGTAACAATGATTTCTGAACAAAAAGTAGGGAATATCAACAGCATAAAGAAAACATTTTCTTTGTGTGTTGATACCTGGGTATCAATCAATGCAAAGAAAAAGAAAAGATTTGCACTTTTCACTCATTGCTTCAAAACACTTTTCACCAAATTAGATATTTTTGAAGTGCATCTAACATGGTAATGGAGAAATGTGGCAACCAGTTTGCTTATTACAAGCTCCCTCAAAAATAACCCGCCAATGACCATATACTCTGTTTCTGTATTGTTGATAGAGGGTAAGTATTGGTCAGGACAAGAAGGATAACTCATCCGCTTTTCCAGAAAAAAAAGCCCCACAGAATTATTTTATGTCCACCTGAATAATAGCGAATGCCAAGAATACCTGCTAGTGAGGACAGAACCACGCCATGACTTCTAGCAATTTCACTTAAGCTGAATCCAGAAGTTTTGCACACTTGAACACGCTCCAGGGGAGAAAATAATGGCACTCACACCCAACTTATTTTTAAAGCAGCAGGGATCACGAGTGCAGGAACTTCACCTATTTGTCCACAATGTTCTTGCATTTGTACGTTCAAATGGTTATTGAGTGATAGTTTCATACAGCATGGAAAACAGGCCCTTTGACCCAGCTTGTCCATGCTGACCAGGTTTCCTAAACTAAACTAGTCCCATTTGCCTGCTTTTGGCCCACATCGCTCTAAACCCTTCCAATCCATGTACCTGTCCAAATATTTTTTAAATATTGTAATTGTATTTGCTTCTACCACTTCTTCTGGCACCTCATTCAAAATACACACCACACTGTGTGAGAAAAAATTGCCTCTCAGGCCCTTTTTAGATCTTTCTTCTCTCACCTTAAGCCGATGCCCTCTGGTTGGACTTCCCTACCCTAGGTAAAGGACCTTGAATGTTCACTTTATCTATGTCCCTCATGATTTTTTAAACCGTTATAAAGGTCACCCTCAGCCTCCTACAGTCCAGGGAAAAAAGTCCCAACCTATTCAGCTTCTCCTTATAACTCAAATCCTCCGGTCTTGGTAACATCCTTGTAAATACTTTTTGTATTCCCTGCCCCCAACACCTCAACCCCCATTTATCCGGTTTTCCTTTCCGTTGCCCTGCCCCTCAATCCTGCTGCACACAATAGGTTCACTGTTTATTTCAAAATCTGAGTCAAAATATTTTTAAATTTGCTTTTACTCTATTTTTCTAAAACTGAAACCAAATACTTGTTTTGTACTCATTGTAGTCTTATCAACGTGTTACCATTTTCAATGAATGCAATTCCAGATCTGCTCTTCTGTACTATTTAGCTTTTTGCCACCCAAGGAATGAATGGCCTCTTCATTCTTCCAACCAAAATGAACAATTAGCATTTTGCAATAATGATGAATTAAACTTGCCATTTTCTGCCCCGTTTATGTTTTCCTCAATTTTTATGCAGTCCTCCACATTACTAGCCATACCACTCAATCCGATGTCATCCAAAAACTTCAACACCCATACATCTTCAATTTTTGAATCTTAAGTATAAAGTGAATAACAGTGGTCCCAAGTCAAATCCTTTCGATGCTCTGACCTTCTGCTTTACAGCCATTCTTCCATCAATTCCAAGTCTGCTCAGTGGCATTTTATTGATAGCTTTCTAAAAGATCATATTTATAGTATCCACTGCATTCATATTTTTATGCTCTCTGTTATGTTTTCAACAAACTTAATAAAGTTGGTTTAAATGATATTTCTCTTAGAAATCAATAGTGAGCTGGATTCTTTGGGGTACTATGTCCCCTGCACTTTTGATTAGTAGTCAGCCAGAAGTCTACCCACACAAAAGCTGGCTGCCTCATAGACACTACACTTTGCCAGGTGTTAACTGGCTCAAAATGAGATCTCTGACCCAATCTGAAGAAGTAGTCCTACTTCAGGGAATGGTACTGCAGCTCATAACCCCAGCAGAGTTAGGCTTGAGAACTACATACAGAACCTACGGAGATGAGGTTAGAGAAGCTGGTCTCTCTGCAAGTAAGATGAGGGTTTCAGGAGGCCCCACCTGCCAGACTGAGTAAGGGGTGGGGATGTGGAGGTGAGGAGGGGATGGTTTATCTAGTTTGAGTTGAGAGGTTAAAGGATGAGGATATCTCCAATGGGCACAGTGGGCACCTAAAAGAGGTCTTCATGAGGGACAGGTAATCAGAAGCCATGGTCATCAGGCAAATAGAGCAAGTGATATGGTTAAACCGGTTAAATTTCAGAGGAGTAGCTTGAGCAATGAGGATGAGCAATAAATAATGGTTGATCCAGAGGTATTCATTTCCCATGAAGCAATGAAGTTACTCGAGCCATGACATGAAATCAAATATGGTTATCACAGGATGTGGGACAGCTATGGCATATACTAAATCAGAGAGTGTACAGAATGGTACAACAAATCCAGACACAATACAAAACTGTCATCCGATGTTCAAGACCAGATTAACGAATCCAGTCAGAGTTCCAGGTCATCTTAACCAGCCAGTTTTGGATTTTGGGGATTGGGGGTTAGAATGGGCAAGGGAGGAGGTTTGTGTGGGAGATGGTGATCATGGTGTTAAAATCAATGATGGCATTAATGATGTTAATGGAATCCATGGTGATCTCGACAATGTAATTGATCACATGACTCTGACATCAGTAAAGGAAGACATCAAGCTTGAATGAACATGTGACAAAAAGTTTTACACATTACATTGATAGTTGTATTTAAGAACCTACTGTGTACAGATGTAAATTAAGGACTGCTACAGGACATAAGCAGTCATTGGTGATAAGAGGCATGCAACATCAGGGTCAGTCTATGTGCGGACACCCACAGTACAAGGATACTCCAGTCCAGTATCTCAATGTCCAGGTAGTCATCTTGACTTCAAGTACAAGATAAGGCACCCAATAGTGGGTGCCAAAGCCAGTGAAAATCTCCTGCCTGCAGAATCTGAAGCAGGAAGAATAAAATATCAAATTAATGTTCAAAAAGTGAAATAAAGTGAAAGAATGGAATACGAGATTAAAAGAGAAATAAAAGAAATAGTAAGAAAAAGTCAGAATAATGAGCTAAATCCTGACATGTTTTGTCATGTATCATTTCCAATGAGTTTCATGGAAGATTTCTTTCTGTAAGGCCCAGCAATATTTTTTGTCTTATCATCCAGACCTGCTTCATTAACTACTTAAAATGCCCGATGCTAGGCCAATTCACCAGTTTGTCATAGCTGGAGGTACTCACTACTGCATGAATAGACCAGCATCCTTGGCGCTGGCAACATCTTTAAATGGCTGTGGTGCGCCACTCAAGCATTTTAAGCAGGAGCTGTGTCACACAGTTTGTGGCATTTGCCCTGGATATGGTAGATAAGGGGAAATAGGTCCCCCACTTAGCAGACAGGACTAGGAGGTCCTGCTGGATGGAATGGTGCAGAGGAGAGATGTCCTCTTCCTCCAGGACCAGGGCAGAGGCCAAGACACCTGACCCAATCAGCCAGGCCCGAGGCTGCCACCTGGGTTAGTAACATCTTAGCTGTCTGAAAGAAGGGCCATCATTGTAGGAACAAGCTCAATGGCCTTTTTCTCTCCAACAGGGTAAGTGCCACCATCTTCTTTCTGCTACCTCACACTCACTCAATCCCTGCTAATGCTCCCAGCTTCCACCAAGCCTCATGGGCTAACAATCTCACTATCATGAGCAGCACTTTCTATCACTTGCTCTTACCCATCCAATTCCTTCACACCATAAACGTTACATGGCCTCTGTGCTTTTTACTCACTCACTCAGGTTACCTCACTACTTTTCTTCCACCTGTCCTAGCACTAACTGCTGTGCCACTCATTTTCATCTCACTCAATCCCTTCCTTTCTCTCATTCTGGAAGAAAAGATCCCATAATAATGCAGAAAGAGCTAAGATGGACGGTGGAGTGCCTGACTTTCTGATCCGTGCTCCTTCTGAGGATATGATGCTGACCCTGACCTCTCCCCTAAGTGGCTAAATGACTGTGCCCATGCTACCAGATGGTATTAGAGACTGTCTTTGATCGATAATGCTGGGACCTGCTGACTGTACAGTGTCTCCCTTCACTTGACTGAGGAGTACTCCAATCAAACTTTGAGATATGTCAACTTGCTTGCACCACATGCAGTGTGTTTGCCAAATGTGTGGCTGACACATGCTGCAGGTGTGAGATTGACATGGCACAGTGCTGTAAAGCAACATGGTCACCCTCCTGACTGCAGACAGGCTGCTTGACTTTGTGCCTGCACTAAAAGGCAAGTCAAGGCAGGATGCTATGAGCAGACAGGTAAGTTCTAGGTAAGTGCTTAGAAAGCAAGTGGGCAGCCCTAAGATACAGCCTGGTGAAGTCCATGAGCTGGGTGCCTGTCCGTGTGCAAAGTGTCCCTGCAGCAGCATTGCAATGAGAGGTGCCGATGCACTTCAGAGTGCAGCATGGCAGTGCAGCAGTGCATCAGAAATGTTTCATGATGATCGGGAGAAGCTGGCAGGTGTCTGATGCCTGCACCCTGTGGAGGTTGTGTGAATTCCCTGAAGTCACGGTACTAGTTGTCTAAGATGGAAGTCCAGAGGAGCAACTGGTGAGCTGGAGTTGCCAGGTACCCAAGTTGACTTTCATTTTGGGAACTCTCTGTAAATAGCTTCTATCCAGCGAGTGGAAATTAGGAACCTGGATATTAATGCAGACACATTAGGCCATAATGAGAATGATAATGAGTGATAATCCCCGACAATAGGCTTCTTGCTGCTTACTAGTGAGAATCTCATCACCACCTTCAGAATTTATTTGGAAAAAGAAACTTGTTACTCCCAACATTGGGACTTGTGGCTCAACTTCTCAGAATTCTCCCAAATCTTCTCACCATAGACCTCATCATTCAGGGTCTGGAAAGATTTCGCCCTTTTTTTTCGAATCTCCCACAATAATCAAAACCTGAGGAAGTGATCTTCCCTAGTTTAAGAATACATTTTCAATGGAAGAGAAATTGTTTGGCAGCAATTTAAGACTTATCACATTGTTAAAATTCATCTACATTTGAATGAACAATCAATAACTTTTTCTGGCATGTTTAGTGTTAAGTACTGCATCTGCACGCCCTCCTTTTGCTAATGAGATAGTATTATCGTGAAGCTCTTAGTAGAGAAAGGAAACTTAGGCATTGACTTCCTGATTTCTTCATTTACCCGTCCATGTGTGGAGTGTTTGCTGCCTGTTATCCTTATTAAGTGAGTTCTGATAGCTTCACTATTCTTCTTATTACAAAATGTGGGACAATAATCGAATAGATTTATTCCCATTCATAATAAGAATGCTAAATTATTTAAATGTGTCTTTGGGAATCACATAAATTTGCAAGTAATAAAAAGGCTGTTATCGACCTGGCACTTTTTATTTTGCTATGGATTATGTAGACGGTATTATACCAGGCAGTCATAACTTTCTCAACATGCCTGAGATGAACATCCTTATATTTTTAAAATACATTTCATAATAGGAGCATTTATTTCATATCATTAAAAAATTGCTGAAATATTAAAGGTCATGGGTCTCAAACCTACGTAAACAATATTTGTTACAAAAAATACATTTTATTATTTAAGAGTGTTTCTGCCTTATTTATAACTTTATGTAGTTTCAAAAGTGCTTCAAATAGTCTTATGTTGAAATGAATCCATACAATCTATAGTTTAAGTTTGAGGTTTTCGTTAGAGGTGGCATTATACTTCCATCAGGCAATCATCCTGCAACCTTTTCATCTTGTTAATTTACCATCATGCACTTTATACCATTATTTTGCCTTCAATTACCATAGTTCACACAACATATCCAAACAACACAGTTTCTAACAACCCAACTTCTCTAGAAATGGTGCACAACAAGTTCTGAGCCAGGTCAGAAATGTGTACTCTAACTTCAGTCCAGCAATAGCAGGTGTCATCACACAATCTAGTAGTAACTTCTTTCAGTTTTGCAAATATTTTTAAATGCCTCCAATTAGAATAAGGTCACATAAATACATTCATGTTGCCATATTCCTGGCAATAACAGGTTTTGTTCATTTTTGCTTGCAGTTGTTAGTAATTTTCTGCTTGAGTCTTGGAGAAGATTTTAAATCTGGCAGACTGCACTCAACAAACACAGCTGAATCTTACCCCATTTTGGCAAAGCGTCACTTTCATTTTGTTTCACGGAAGATTTCTCTATGCCAGGTCGAAGGACTTTTCTTGTGGTTTTGTGCGAAGTCACCTCATTAAATGTCTACCATGCTTCTACTGTGCCATTCTCATCTGATGCTAGCCCAATTCTCTGGCTCACCAGAACAGGAAGTGATTGCTTCTGCTAGAATATCAGCATCCCTGGCACAAGCACCATCTTGGAACCCCAGCCAGTCATGCACTGACAGTTCGACATTGTACATAGTACAACATAATACAAAGTAGCCACAAACCGACATTTCCTGCAGCGCAGACGCCTCCTTGATTATACAACTGCACATTCCAACACTTAGCTCTTTTTAAGCACCAGGCCGCACAGCTTACTTGTCATTAACCACATCCCATCTTTCAACCCTCTCCGTGTCATTGTTAGCCTTTCCCCCAAGTGCTCACTGAAGCCCATTGACAATAGTTGCATAGTTTTACTGACAATTGAAAATGGTTTCATGGTCATCAATAGACTTTTAGTCCCATATTTTATATTGAATTTGAAATCCACCATCTTCCATGGTGGGATTCAAAGTAAGGTCTCACTGAGTCTTTGGATTTCTAGCCTCTCCTAACTACTTATTGATATTTGCAAACATGGAAAGTATAAGCTGACCATTGGGGATTTGTCACCTGATGCTTCCATTTCCAACAAGGATTCCTGGATAACAATCAAGGGCTAAAATGTTTTTGTCTCATAGCCCAGGTACTAGAGCAAATTATGGTGCCTCCAATACTACTATTGCATCTTAGGTGGACTAAGAACACAAGACAGTAAGTGAAATCAAGACCATCCCAGTATTTTAAGCTAAATTTTATATAACACAACTAAGCCAACAGGGAGCAATTTCTCTTTCACACACCATTAATAATGCATGTTAACCCACAATGAAATAAAGTTAATTCTGTACCCAAAGGAATTATGAAATAAAAGTCACTTGTTGTTCATCCAGAATACATTACTGTTTGTTGAAACAGCTCCATTTGTAAATTTAAGGTTAGCTCCATATCAGCATTTCTGCAGGTGTAATTATTGCTGACAGCTAAATTATATGATTAGGGTTCTGATCTCATAGGGCACGTTTTTTTCATCTTAACACATTTTTAACAAATAAAAACATTGGTGTAATGGAGCAGAAGATTGACAGGCTTACTTCAGAAACTTTAGCACAAACAGCTACACTAACACTCCAGTGCAGTATTGAGGAAGTACTGCACTGCTGAAGGTGCTTTCTTTCAAATGAGATCTGAAATTGAGGCCATGTCTATTCTCTGTAAAAGATTGCATGCAATATTCAAAAACAAGCAGGGGAGTTATCACTGATAACTGGGCTGATATTTACTCCTCAATTAGTAATATAACAAAAATTATCTGCTCATTATTTGATTGCTATTTTGGGGAACTTGCAGTATGCATAATCGTCTGCTGTGTTTGTTTACATTACAACATTGACTAGATTTTAAAAGTACTTGCTTAGTTGTAAAGCATTTTGAGATGTCATGAGGTCATACTGGTACTACAGAAGTGAAAGTCTCTCTTTCAATATCACGTTGGTCTATCAAATCTTTTACAGTGCTGCTCCAAGTATTACTTCAGTCTATAATTATGGAATATTTCAGCATTAGCATTTATTTGTAGTTCATTCTATTAGGGATGCAATTGAAGACTTGTGTTTTCATATGCCTAACCTTACACAATTCAACAAAGATTACTAGCAACAGCGGCAGAAATGAGTAAAGCATTGCCAAGCTGAAAATGTCGATGTAAGCTTGAAACTATTAATTCACAGACCCGCCAACGTTCTTATGGTATCCTATAAGCTGGCAAACAGAATGAAATTAATGACATATATCATCAAATGGAACACAGAGAAGGGGAATACTCACATGTACCTTCATTCTGAGGGGGCCATCATACAGTTCCATAATTTAAATAAATGATGGTAATAATTATTGTCAAGTTTTGTGATTTCAAATTATGGGGAATTGGCAGAAGCAGATATAATAACATTTAAGAGTCATTCAGACAGCCATGTGAACAGACAGGGAACAGAGAGATCCAGACCATGTGCAGGCAGATGGGTTCAGTTTAGAATAGTATTATGGTCTGTACATATATGGTGGGCCAAAGGGTCTGTATCTGAGCAGTACTTCTCTATATTCTATGTTATCATGGAAGACATTGGTGTGCTAATTGCCAGATGAGTTACTATTAAATGAAATGTAACTCCTGATTAAATCCTTGATTAATTTTACAGAACAATGGCAATGATGAACGTAAGTTTCAGATGGGACATCTTAATATTCATTTCATTGTCTCCAGCAATGCACGTTATCATTCCCGTTATTGATCTCATTCAGTGCTGCTCTGTCAATGCTATTCAGCTGACAATGGAATCATGTTATATTAAGAGAGAAAACTGTAAAAACTGGAGACAGCAAGGTCACAGAGTACTGCAAAAACAAGGAAATACTAGAAAAAGATGTTAGAAAGTTAGTTCTAAGCAGCTCAAACCACAGGCTGATGTGGTTTAGTGTAGTCTAGTTCATTATTTTATGTCATTGTGCAAAAGCAAATTGTATTGCTGGAAACAATTGAATCTGATTGTAACTCTTGTTCTGTATGCTCAACTAATGGGAAATAAAGTAGCTCAATGATTCAAATCAAGTCTCACCTCACTAAGTGTTTATTTGGTTCACCTTGAGAGAAAAACTGAAAGATAATACGTGCAGAAAATGGCAGTTTCTGGTCCTGCTCACAAGGAGATAGTATTATAATATTCCTCGATGATGCTATTAAAAAGTGGTCATTGTAGACTGAGGGCCAATCATTTCAGAAAAAAGCACACAGATCACTTATAGAAGTGAATGATATCATTGAACCTGAGAAGCGAATTATAAGAGATATGAGTTTAAACAACTATTTTTCAAAAATAATCAAGGATGCTAATCAAAGTACCATAAAAATTAAGGTGAACATTCTGGCACTGTGTATCAAATACCTTTCATGAATCTTAGTCATGATGCTCCACTTTCTGGAAGAAACAAATGCTTTTCAAGTTTATATGTAAAGAATCATGTGCACAGCTTCAGACCTTAATCTTTTAACGTGTAGAGTATGAGAAACTTCCTTACCTTAGCAACGATTTCATGAAGATTAAAGTTGGGATCAAAAGCCTCAACCATCGATGCATCGTTTAGTAGAAGTGCTTCCGATAGAAATCCTGGGCCCTATGAGAAAGCAAAATTAAATACAGCTGAAATAGTCCAATTATTGTCTTTTGATGAGATTTGTGTGTTATTTGGAATGCTTCAGAATGGTGCTTATTCTATCATTTCAAACATGGAATGTGTTTATGGACAATTGTAAAATCAATAACAAAAACATATTTGGCAACCTGAACATAAGACAGCATCCCAAGGTGCTTGGAAAGAGGCAGAGAAGCATGACATTGTGAGTCAATCCCAGAACTCAGTGTCTAGGGGACTTTGGGCAGCACAATGGTTAACACTGCTGCCTCACCAGGGACCTGGGTTCGGTTCCAGCATTAGGTGACTGTCCCACCAGGTTAGGTGGATTAGCCATGCTAAATTGCCCACAGTGTCCAGGGGATGTGCAGGCTAACTCAGTCAGCTATGATTAATTTGAGGTTACAGGGATAGGGTGGGGGTATAGAATTGGGCATCCAGCTCTTCAGAAGGTTGATGTGGACTCAATGGGTCAAATGGCTTCCATTTGCCCTGCGGTATTATGGACCAGGCCAGACCCTCTCAAAATTCCTTCAGAAGGTAGCCTAGGCCCTAACTTTTTCTTATTTTTAAAGGTTGATGCAAAGTGGGTGTACCAGGTGTGATGCAACTGGTCAAACCACTCTGCTTTAAGAAAAACATAATTTATTTAAACACTACAGTTGAAACATGAACAAAAGAAAGAGGAATTTAAAGTAACTTAACTCTTGGAAAACTTAACTGACCCGATACAGCAACTTAACTAATTAACAGTTCCAATATATTAAAATCCCATAAACACACCTTTTGGCAAAAGGGTAAATTCAAACACAGATTTTTACAGGCAGGAGGGAACAATATCCAGAGAGATTTCAGAGAAAGTCAGTTAGGAATCCTTTAGTGAAGCTTGCAAACCTGGTGCTCAAGACATCTTGTGACTGCTACAGTTTAAAAAAAACTAGAAAAGCCTGAACTGGGAGAACTGGCCACTCCCCTTTCATTGTTGAATTGTTTTAAATTTGTAGCTCCCTAGACTCTACAGCGCCTTTGCCTTTACAACCTCTCTAGAAAGAAAACTCAGGGCAGAATAGTGTCAGCATTGTCACAGTAGGGACTCTATAATTATATGAACTGAAGGTATGACACCAATACTGGAGCAATTAAACCAGGGAATCTCAAGAGGCTAAAATTAGAGTTGTGCAGATATGCAGAATTGTGCAACTGGATGTGACTACAGAAATTGGAAGGTTTTGGCCTTGGAGAGATTTGAAAATATTGATGCGAATTTAAAAATCAAGATTTGCTAGACTAAGATCCTATTAGGTCACTGAACACAGGGGTGATCAGGGAAAGTTAAGACACCAGCAACAAAGTTTTGGATGGCTTGATGTTTAGGGAGGGTAGAATATGGAACATCAGCCAGGAGTGCAATGGAATAGTCAAGTGTAGAGGTATCACAGGCATGATTGAGGGTTTCAGCAGTGGATAACTGGGATGGTGCATAGGAGGCCATGTTACAGTACACTGTTTTACAGGGTACATCAAAAATTATAATGGCACTTGTTTCTTAATCATAAAGCACTGTTATATTTTAAAACAAAGTTTTTGGAAAAACTCAGTTTGAGAACCAGCTTCCAGGGATCCAGCACTTACAACATCATAGACGTCTACAGCACTGAAAATGGCCTTTTGGCCCATCAAATCTGCATCAGTCAAAAACAACCAAATCACTATTCTAGTCCCATTTTCCAGCACTTGGCCTGTAGCTTTATATACCTTGGCATCACAGGTGTACATCTAAATATTCTCAAATGTTGTGAGTGCTTCTGCCTCTACTACCCTAACAGGCAATGAACTCCAGATTCCCACCGCCCTCATATCTGCTCTAAACCTCCTGCCCCTTACCTTAAATCCTCGTCATTTATCTCTTCATCAAGGGGAAAGGTTTCTTCCCTTCTACCCTGTCTATGATCCTCATAATTTTATATGTTTCAATACATTCCCCCTCCAGTCTCCTCTGCTCCAAGGAAAACAATCCCAGTCTGTCTGAACTCTCCCAACCAGGCAACATCCTGGTAAATCTTCTTTGTGCCCTCTCCAGTGTAATCGCATCCCTCCTATAACGTAGCTTCCAGAACTGCACACAATATTCTTGCTGTGGCCTAATCAACAATTTATAGACGTACAGCATAATCTCCCTGGCATTAAACCGATACTTTGGCTAATAAAGGCATAGGCCTTCTTAACCACTTTATCTACCTGCCCTGCTACCTTAAGGAACTGGCTAGCACACACATCAAGGTCCCTCTGATCCTCGGTGCTTTCCAGGGTTCCACTAATCATCATGTATTCCCTTGCTTTGTTTGTCCTTCTGAAATGCATTCATCTCACATTTGTCCAATTGAAATCCATTTGCCACTGATCAGCCCATCTGACCTGTCCATCTATATCCACCTGTAATTTAAGGCTATCATACTCACTAATTCCCAACCCACCAATTTTCATATCATCCACAAATTTACTGATCAACCCTCGTACAGTTAAATCTAAATCATTTATATATACCGCAAACAGCAAAGGTCCTAACACTGATCCCCACAGAATCCCACCAGACACAGGTCTCCAGTCACAAAGTAACTCAACTGTCACCCCCTGCTTCTCTCCACTCAGCCAATTCTGTATCGAGTTTACCAAATTTCCTTGGATCCCATGGGTTCTTATCTTTCCAATAGTCTCACATGCAGGCTCTTAACTAAAGTCTTATTATAGTCCAAGTTGACTATGTCAAATGCATTGCTCTCATCCACACACCTGGTTACCTCTTTGCAAAGTTCAAACAAGTTGGTCAGATATGGTTCACCTTAACAAAACAATGCTGACAGTTCTTGATTAATTCCAGCCTTTCCAAGTGCAAATTAATCCTGTCCGTCAGAATTGCTTCCAATAGTTTCCTTATTATTGAGGTTAGACTGACTGGCCTGTAGTTTTTTGGCTTATCCCTTGCTGCCTACTTGAGTACTAAATTGGTATCACATTGGCTGTCTTCCAGTCCTCTGGTATATCTCCCGTGGCCAGTCATGACAGTCTGATACGTAAATGTAGCCATCTGCAATTTTTTTTGTTTGAAATACTTTTGTCAAGTTTCACAGTTACATGCTAAACAGGCTGGGCAACATTTGACAAGAAAGGGAAGATGGGATAATCTTTCTGGTCTTATGGCTTTTGTCAATTCTGACCAAGGTGTTGTTGGAATAACCAGGCCTGGTGCATATAATGCTAGGCCAAGGGAATCAATAACATGCAGTTAATGTGGTTAAGGCAGAAGATTTGCTTGAAGAGCAACTTCAAGGATTGGTCAATATGATTCCACCTGGAACCATTTGGTAACTCATTAAAATGAATCCTGATCAATTCTTGATTCACTTTGATTCCTCTCATGCCATTAAGTAGGTCAAGTGCCCCCTCGACACGACATGAATGAGAAACTATCTGCTGGAATGCAGTGGGTGAACTTAGTCTGTAGGGCATCATGCAATACTGAAACAGACTTTTTCAGTAACAAACGCTGATAGATATCTGTTTTATTCCACTCATGGTATTTGAAGAAAGAATTTGAATGTGGAGACTGTCCTCTTGGCTCCATATTCAGTCAAGTAGATTTCAGTTACACTATGTTACTGATCGTGGTTGAACTAAGTGCTGCCTGCTAAGCCTCACAAACTCTCTTTCGGTTTACTGAATGCAGTCAGCCCAATAGCTAGGGTAATTAGCTATCCAAGGGGGTACCTCATCCAACATTAGAAACCTTATTTGAAAATAGAAAGTGTGTTAGGCTTACTTCAGCTGTGAGGACCACAATGCTTATATGGCTTTATCTAAACATATATGGTTGGCAATGCATTTCCAGCTTGCAAGAAACTGTGATTCCTGTATGCTATATTGGAGACTGAGAGGATTATTTAGTGCCTGAAAGACTCGGCTTAAAGCTTTCCAAAAGAGACACCTAAAAGTTGAGGTTATAGATGCATGCAAGGCAGTGAAATATACGGAAAAAGGAAAACTGGAATATTTCTTTAAATTGCAAGAATCTAACTAGGGGACATAAACTAAGGTGAGTGAATTATGAATGACTAGAACATGGACTAAATTTCCAGTTGAAGTGATGAAAATCCTGGAATTATTCAGAAACAATTCATGTTACAATAGGGCATGTTGTCCTTATCTGGACAGATAACAAGATTACAAAGGGATCTTGATCAAATGGGCTGAAAAAATCCAGATGGAATTCAATCTGGATAAATGTGAGGTATTGCATGTCGATACAACAAACAGGGATAAGAATTATAGAATTAATGGTAGGGCCTTGGGTAGTGTAGTAGAGCAGAGGGATCTAGGGATTCAGGTACATAATTCTTTGGAAGTTTGCTTCAGATATAGGCAGCATGGTTAAAAAGGCATTTAACATACTTTCCTTCATTGCTCAGTCCTTTGAGTATCAGAGTTGGGAAGTCATGCTGAGATTGTACAGGACAATGGTGAGGCCTCTTCTGGAATACTGTGCCAGTTCTGGCTGCCCATTAACAGGAAGAATATTAGTAAGCTAGAGAGGGCTCAGAAGAGTATGGAAGGTTTGAGTTGTAAAGAAAGGCTACATAGGCCAGGGATAACAAGGTGTAGAGCTGGATGAACACAGCAGGCCAAGCAGCATCATAGGAGCAGGAAGGCTGACGTTTCGGGCCATGGGCCAGGGACTTTTTCACCAGAGCGTAGAAGGTTGAGAGGTGACGTTATAGATGTTTATAAAATCATGAGGCGTATAGGGTTAATGGAATTGTCCTTTCCCTAGGATGGGGGATTTCAAGACTAACAGGCATATTTCTAAGGTGAGAGGAGAGAGATTTTAAAAAGACACGAGGGGCAAATTTGTTTTAACACAGAGGATGGTTCGCATGTGGAATGAACTTCCTGAGGAAGTGGTTGATGTAGTCACAATTACGATGTTTAAAAGACATTTGGATAAGTACATGATTAGGGATAAGTACATGGAGGGATATGGGCTAGGAGCAGGCAGGTGGGACTAGTTTTGTTAGGGATTATGTTCAGCATGAACTGGTTGGGCCGAAGGGTACGTTTCTGTGCTGAATGATTCTATGACTTGAGAATATTGACTAACACAGCAGCACAGAACTGGGTGAGTTCAGTTTTGTCAGTTGTTTTATTTTTTGAGTGAGATGGCTATTCGGTCTTGCTGCTTACATGTGTGTCATCTCTAATTATTTTAGGATTGCTGGGCCATTGGCAAACAGCAACTAAAAATAGTCTGGGTTTAGTCCAAGTTCAAAATCACTTGTTTTTTTTTGGTGGGGGTGGGGGCGGTGGAAGGTTTGGACATGATAGATACATCAAACAGCATATTTTGCAAAAAAGCAAAATATTGCTCCTGTTTGTAGCATGTTTGACATGATGTCATTTTTGTTGTGCCATATCAAATTAAATCTCTATTTGCAATTTAGAATTGTCTTGTAAACTTTTGAATATACTTAATGATTTTATACCTGTAAGATCTAGTAAGATTGCATATGCAAAGCATTTTTTTGCTTATATGTTCATGACCTGGAATCACATATTTCTTTTCTTGTTTATTGAAAAGCACAATAGATTCACCCAAACAGGAGTGTGTCTTCTGACATTGATGCAACAATTAAAAAAAAAACAAATGAAAAATACGAATGAAATTTACTAAAGATCAGTCACAAGGCTCTCCAGCATTTCAAATATGGCATGCACAGCTATAGAAGCCACAAAATTACATTTAAAGAATAGAAAATGCCTTAACTGTCCTAATTTCTTCAAGTATGAGAAGACACAATTCTTTGATTTATAAAAGCTTTTTGAAAATAAAAACAAGTTTATGGGTGATAAGTATTGGTAGTTATTAAATGCACTCACTGGTTAAAAAATAATAGCTCATAGCTAGAAATGTAGACTATTTGAACAGTTTTTCTCCCTGAAATGTAATCTTGTTCACTATTTTCTTTGATGCATTTTCAGTAATTAGTTTCACATTTGAACTTTTAGTAAAAGCTTAGATGCATTTTCCCACAGATTTTTGATGTTTACACATAGCATTCAACGAAAATGAAGTGAATATGCATAGTCTTCTAAAACTAATTTAACATTACTTGTACGTACAGATTTGAATAGTTTACACCCATCTATAGAGGACTATAGGCACCATTTTCTCCATGGTTCAGGTCTAAGGACCTTGGGTTGAGCTCTGATGTACAGTCATGGACTTGAAACATTAACCCGTCCATTCTCTGTCCGCAAATATTGCCTGAATTGCTGAGATTTAATCAGCATGTTCTTCCTTTATTTTAGGATTTCCAGCATCTGCAGAATTTTGCTCTTTCTCTCTGGTCTGCATAAAATATACCTTAAATGTTGAAATATATCTAATATCACTGTCCTTTGTTTTCTTATTTCTTCCTGGCATTACTGCTCTTTATCTCACAATTTGTGCTTTTAGATCAACAGGCCACTTTTTGACATTGCCATCTTCTTAGTAACATTAGTTGGCAAATGCTTATTTAACTAGTACACACAGGAGACACCCATAGCCAGTACATTTCACACTGCAACAATGGCCCTCATTCACTTCCCTGCGGAATACAACGCAGGCTCATGGTCCTGCAATCACCAAAGATTATAGAATGCAGGTAATCACTGCCATAATGGTGTCAGGGTTATTTAACTCCACTCTAACTGTGTGCCTTCTGATGCCAACCCATGTTTCCATTCACTGTGATTCTAGTGCGCTTCACAAAACTGATCAAAATATGAGTGACACCATTTCTTCTATTCCAAAGAACTTGAGCAACTGATCACCATCCTGGAAAACAGTAGCCAATAGTCATGCAGGTAGTTTCCAAATGCAAGAAATTGAGAGATTGATGCAGCATAAATCACAACACAACTCATCACTGACCGATTAGTAGAGGCCACTGGCTTCAGTGTCCCTTCTAAGACAGTGAACTGTGTTCAACTGAATCCACATAAGATATGAAAAGATGCTGCTATGTGCTCCACAAGTGGACGGTGACGAACTGTTTGGGATTCAGGCCACATGTCTGAGACCATCAACTTGGTCACTATGATCTGTAGTGGGAGGCACCTAATTTCTTAATTGAGCAATTCAGGAGGCCATCAAATGAATGAGTACTAATTTAGACATCCTATTAACCTGTCAGATTAAAATAGTAGCATCCCCCAGCTGCAACATCATCACAATGTCAATAATATAATATGCTGCCGCTGTTCTTTTGGATAATATACCGCTAACAGGTCAATGATTTACTACAATATTTACCATGTTAGAGATATTTGAGTACCATTACATACTGAATTGTTATATTAGTTTTCCAAAAGTATTTATATTTTATTGAACCAGCAAATTAGTTGATTTCCATATAGATAATGTGGTTCAGAAAAATAGGGTTAACTCATTTATGTAAGAATTTACTACAAGAATAAAATATTATGTAAAATCAAGAGTCAAATGATGGCATTGGGTGAGTACACGCGCATTTACCTGAATAATTATTTAGAGCTCGGGCGTATCTCACTATACATCACCATTTTTCTAAATGAATCAGTTGGATTCCATCGTTCTCCATTTTGCTGTAATGGAGTCATTACAAATGTTTCTGTTACACTAGGATGATGTCTTATAAAGTCCTTTGCAATGTAAGTTCTCGCTTTGACTTCTGAATATTCCAAGTGCTTGGAATATTCCTAGAATCTTGACCACATGAAGTCATTCTGCAAATGCCTCCCTTGCTTTAATCTATTATCTGTGACATGGCATGAACATACAGTCTTTGTTTGTATATAATTCATCAACCAAACAGTACTCTGCTATGGAATCCTTGCTGACAGCTGTCCTTGCTGCAGGACAGCACAAATAATGGCAGAAAACTGCTGATATTCACTATGGGCTTTTGAGTTACTTTTCACTGCAACATTACTATACAATAATATTTGTCACACATGCTTGAGATGAATCACTTTTAGTTTCACTGACTAATTCTGACAAAGTCTGAAAGGCATAGTCAACTTTCAACTGTACTTTGTAATCTCCATTAGGACATTCTCTTGCAATTTCCAAATCTGGCTTTAAGAATTAGAATAATGTTAAACAATGCAGAATAATTTCTTTCCAGAATAAATAATAATTAACTACCCTATAATATTTTGATTTTGAGTAGAAATTCAGCCTCAATCTTCCAAGAATTCCTGAAGATGTGTTATTTTGCACACATTGAGACTATAAATATAAGAAATAATCAAGAGAAAGCTACATATGTTCACACACTGAGGCTTGTCAATACCTTGGCTGAATAGAGATAACCATCTCAGTAGCAGTATAGCCTGCAGTAATAAACTCGTTCACAGAGAAACAACATGATAAGGCAATAGCAAGACTTTAAGATACAAATTTGTGTTAACAACATGCATTTTACATTGAGCCAATTAATCAGTGATGTCAGACAATTAACTGTCAATATGTATATAGTGAGATCATGATATCAGATGAAGGACATTTGAGCAGCAGTGAATCACAATTAAAAAATCGTGAATCCGCACTCAAGGTAATAAAAACACAATTTGTTCTTTCATATGGTGAAATTCAAGATACGGCTTCTTTCAGAAATCACATTTTAGGATGAACACAAGGGGTATAGATGCTATAGGAAGGACAGAAAGGGAGGCAAGAGAGGAGGGGGAGTGGTGTTTTTGCTTAGGGATAATGTTACAGCTGTACTTAGAGAGGATATTCCTTGTAGATCGTCCAGTGAAGTTATATGGCTGGAACTGAGAAATAAGAAAGAAATGATCACCATGCTGGGACTGTCTTATAGGCCCCACCAATAATCAGTGGGAAATTGAGAAGCAAACATGTAGGGAGATCTCAGATATTTGTAAGAATAATAAGGTTATACTGGTAGGGGATTTTAACTTTCCAAACATAGACTGAGACTGTCTGCGTTAAGGGTTTGGATTGTTAAGGGGAGGAATTTGTTCAGAGACAGTATGTTCTTCTTAGGTGAATGGCAAGACTGGTTGACATAGGGAATGCAGGATGACACGAGAAATTGAGGCCCTCGTCAAGAAAAAGAAGGAGACATATGTCAGCTTTGTCACCTGGCATCAACGAGTCCCAAGAGAAATAGAAGGGCAGTAGGGGTATATTTAAGAGGGACATCAGGAGGGCAAAAAGGGAACATGAGATAGCTTTGGCATATAGACTTAATGAGAATCCAAAGAGATTCTATAAGTACATTAAGGGCAAAAGAGTAACTAGGGAGAGAATAGGACCCCTTAACAATCAGTGTGGCCATCTCTGTGTGGAACCCCAGGAGATGGGTGAGAGACTAAATGAATATTTTGCGTCAGTATTTACTGTGAAGGACATGGAAGCTAGGAAACTTGGGGAAATACATAGTGATGTCTTGAAAGGAGTTCATATTACAGAAGAGGTGGTGCTAGAGGTCTTAAAACACGTAAATGTAGATAACTCCCTGCGTCCTGATCAGATATTTCCCAGAACTTTGTGTTAAGCTTGGGAAGAGATTGCTGGGCCTCTTGCTGAGATATCTGTACCATCGACAGCCACAGGTTAAGTGCCAAAAGACTGGAGGTTGGCCAACGTAGTGCCATTATTTAAGAAGAAAAAGCCAGGGAACTATAGACCGGTGAACCTGATGTCAGTGATAGGTAAGTTGTTAGAGAGGATTTTAAGGGACAGAATTGACATGTATTTGGAAAGGCAAGGACTCCTTAGGGATAGTCAACACAGTTTTCAGCATGGGAAATCATGTCTCACTAACTTGTTTGAGTTTTTTGAAGAGATGACAAAGAAAATCAATGAAAGCAGAGCAGTAGACATTGTCTATATGGACTTCAAAGTGTTTGATAAGGTTCCACATGGTAGACTGGTTAGGAAGGTTAGATCACAGGGAATCCAGAGGAGGCTAGCCAATTAGATACAAAATTGACTTGAAGGTAGGAGACAGAGGGTGGTGGTAGAGAGTTGCTTTTCAGACTGCAGGCCTGTGACCAGCAACATGCCACAAGGATCAGTGCTGGGTCTTCTGATTTTTGTCATTTTGAATGTGAATATAGGAGGAATGGTTAGCAAGTTTGCAGTTGACACCAAAATTGGTGGTGTAGTGGACAATGAAGAAGGTTATCTCAGATGACAATGGGACCTTGATCAGATGGGCTAATGGGCTGGCGAGTGGCCAATTGAGTTTAATTTAGATAAACATGAGGTGTTGTATTTTGGTAAGGCAAACCAGGGCAGGACTTAGAAAGTTAATGGTCGGGTTCTGGGGATTGTTGCCGAACAGAGAGACTTAGCGGTGCCGGTGCATAGATCCTTTGAAGCGGAGTCACAGGTAGACAGGGTGGTGAAGAGGGCGTTTGCCACACTTGTTTTCATTGGTCAGGACATTGAGTGTGGGAGCTGGGATGTCATGTTGAAGCTGTGCAGGGCATTGGTGAGGCCACTTTTAGAATACTGCATACAACTATGGTCACCCTTCTAGAGGATGATGTTGTTAAACTTGGGAGGGCTGAGAAAAGGTTTACAAGGATGTTGTTGGGACTGAAGGGTTTGAGTTATAGAGAGAGGCAGAATGGGGTGGGACTTTTTTCTTAAATCCCTGGAGTGTTAGAGGCTGAGGATTGACCTTATAGAGGTTTACAAAATGACAAGGGGCATGGATATGGTGAATAGCCAAGGTGTTTTCCCCAGGGTAGGTGAGTCCAAAACTAGAGGGTAAAGGTTTCAGATACAAGCAGAAAGATCTAAAATAGGATCTGATGGGTAACCTTTTCAGGCAGAAGGAAGTGCGTGTATGGAACGAGTCGCCAATGGAAGTGGTGGAGGCTGGTACAATTGCAACAGTTAAAAGGCATCAAGGTGGGTATAAGAATATGAAGGGTTTAAAGGCATAAGGGCAAATGGACTAGGTCAGATTGGGATGTCTGGTTGGCATGGATGGATTGGACTGAAGAGTATGTCTCCGGATACATTAACATTGTTGTATAACATTCCAGCAAAAGAATAGATATTTCTTGTATAACTGGCATTTCTCCTGAAATCCCACTAGGTGAGCTCAACAAGCAGAATGAAACCAATGCCACTGTGTGCACAGACCGCACTAGGAACTTCATAGTCAGATTGGGATTAATGTCTTATTTCAATAAAGTGAGGCACACCTTTACCTGCTGGTTAATGTGGCCTGTGGATGTCCCAATCTCAGTGAACTTTGAAATAAATCTGACTTTGGATAGCATTGGTTGATTTCGTTGTGTTATTATTGTTTTCATGTCCACATCTAAATAGTCTTACATTTAAAAGTGGTTAGAAACGCATGCAAATAGCTTTATGACATTTTCAATCGATTGCAGGAAATTGATATATAAAATTGTTCTGAACATAATCACCTACTGATTATTCAATGGGTATAATTTGTTAGTATAAAAATTTGCTCTGCATAATGTGGATAATTTACATAGGCCAAGCTAAGCAATCGATAATAACTATTCACCCTCCCAGCCTGATCGTTATCAACTCTTTGTCTGTCCAACTGCTCTTCTCTCTCTTTAGGCTCTATCCTATCGTTTACTCCCTACCACATCCCCCTCCCCTTTTTTCTGCATACAAACTGATGTTTTCCCAGCCACCTTCAGTTCTGAGGAAGGGTCACCAGACCCAAAATATTAACTCTCTTATTTTCTTCATAGATGCTGCCAGACCTGCTGAGCTTTTCCAGCAACTTTGTTTTTGTCCCTGATTTACAGCATCTGCAGTTCTTTCGGTTTTTACTCCATAGTACATGCAGGTTTTATTAAATTATTACAAAACACTTATCACTAAGGGAGAAAATCCCGTTTACCCCTGTTTATACATTTTTTTAAAAACAACTACTTCCCCACAACGGCCTAATCTTTCTTCATTGAGATACCTCTCAGGTTTCAGAGAAGCTACTCATAGATTTGGAACTCCCCGAGAGTCGCCTTGATTCAATAGCAGCAGTAAACTGTGCAGATCTTTGCTGAGGCCCTTTGCAGGAGTGTCCCCCCTCACAGTGACAGCAGTCTGATATTAATCCAACATTCTGACTGATTGCTTGGGGTTGGTGCCACCAATTCTGATCAAGATGGCAGCAGAGTAGGATACTCTGCTTCTTCTGTTTCTCTTTTCTCCCAGTTTGGTCTCTCGGCAGCTCGTGGAGGGTCCCAGGCCTGGTCTCTTGGCAGCTCTTGGCCCGGTCTCTCGGCAGTATGTCAGTCTGTCTCTTGGCAGCACTTGGCAGTGTCGCGGCTCAGCATGGGAGTGGATCCCACCTGGGCATGTTCCTGAAGCACCCGGGAGAGAATGGTCCAGCAGCAGCGACAGCATCTGTGGCGATGTCGATAACAGACAGCTGAGGTCTCCCAGAAAGCGAGATAACAGAGGACTCAAAGACTGTTCAACTTTTAGCTTACTCCTTTGTTTTCCTAATTTAAACTACAAAAAACTTTAATGCAAACTATAACCTATTTCTTTATTTTTCTGCTATTCTATGAAATAATACTTAACTTTTTAACTCTCGCTTCTCTTACTACTTTGTGCCTAAGCTTTTTTTTGTACCTAGGTACTTTGGTACCTAAGATGGCGCCATGTGTGGTGAAATTATAAACTTTTCACTATAGTTCTGTATTTATATACTTGAGTACACGTGACAATAAAATCTAAAATCTGAAAATCTAAAGGATGCTCCTATCTTGGCCATGCAAATGAGCACATTCCTGCAGCTTGGCATGTGTTATTTACCTTCACATGGATGGGGGTGGGGTTTGGGAGGGGAATTTTGCAGTACCTGCACAAGAAGAGCTGAATCTTAGGAGCTGCAGAGCCTGTATCTTCGATTGCAGATAGTATAAAATAGTGATCTTGCCCTATCAATTACTTTGCAGAAATTAAACTCAAAAGAAATGGACACTATTATACACAGTTAACATGACAAAGGAGCTCTTTACAATTTGGGAAATAATCTGTGAGTTATTCATAATATCCGGTTAGTAATATCCAGTAGTTATTTGCTAGTAATTTTTAATTGTGTTTTGGCTCACAGCATATCCATATTTCAACAACTCAGTCTTCTAATTAGTCCACATCAACTGGAAGTCAAATGATTTGCATGTTTCAAACACTAGGTTACCTCTGAATATTCTTTGATTCGATGCCAGTATTTTTATTGGGAAAATTGCTATAGATCCTTTTGTAACTTTGACCAAATTCTTTATCTCTTTAAATCCCATGGTGCTAATTAATTGTTCATTTATCTGTCTGCTAAATAAGTTGATCCCCTATAATTACAATCTGGTGCATCCTACTGAGAACTGATGCTTTTCTGAATCTCATTGCCAATTTTCCCATTTGCTCTTTAGTTCCAAATGACTGTTTTAGATTATGTACACTAACAAGACCCCTCTGGGATTGTTCATGAGTAATACCACAGTGCAGTTTCTGAGGCTGCTATTCAACTATCACCTATATATGATGCCAGTTTCCCATCATTGTAATGCATGATATATATTGCAGGAATAACATATATAATTGACTAAAGGTAAAGAATATTTCACATTTTACTGAAGGTGTAAGTTAGGGTTATTATTTTCATTAACACAATAATACTGTTTTACTACCACTTCAAAAAATTGATCTAAGAAGGAAGGGATGTGGTTTAATTTTCCAGTTTCAAAAGATCTTATTTTGAGAAAATTTCAAGTTGTATAATTCTGTCCTACCTTCCATGATGGAATTACAATACTTCAATATTTTTAGTTATTTGTAATTATCATTCATATGAAATTTCATCTAATAAAATTACAGCAAGCTTGCTCAGAGGAAATTAACAAAAAAGAAGTGTGTGATTTAATTTGTTGGTTGTGTGTCACATACTGGCTTGTGAATGTGATGTGAAAAAACATCCGAGTGATTTTATCCAGTTGATTTTGTGGCTACATATTGACTTTATCTTCCTACCTTCTGGTGAACAGACTTAACTTTTGATTCATTTTCTTTTGGTCAACCAAACGTGTTAACAACGCAACATTTTTAATGTAAGGTGGAGGTTGTTCCTATTTGTATGTTTCTGCCAATCATGCCGCCTCTTTAAGGAATTAACAACATTCAAGAATCAGAATTGTGAAATACAAACAAGAAAGTATCAAATTTTCAATATTATCTACTATTATTACAAATTCTATTGTTTCAGTGTAATTAAGTCTACTTGTAAGCAACTTTTCAAGGCTTATCCGCGGATTGTATGCAATAATAGTTGCAGTGACAATTTAGTTCTTAACATCAACAGGTTCGTTTATACACATGCATTATGCCAGATTTTCCAATGGCTAGGCAGTTGTTTCTGGAGCTTACATGACAGTTGCACATTGGGAACACCACAGAATTCCTGACATAACAGAAATTGAAGATTCCGCTGGGCAATTTCCTTACACTTATAACCCTTCAAAAGTATCCACAGAAATTGGACAATTTGGAGGGTTCCGCTTTAGTTAAGTAAGTATTTACTCAGGAAAGTCAGACTATTAAAATCCTGGACACAAAAACAGAAGTTACTGGAAAAGCTCAGCAGGTCTGGCAGCATCTGTGAAGAAAAATCAGAGTTAATGTTTCGGGTCTGGTGACCCTTCCTTAGAACTGTTCTGAGGAAGGGTCACCGAACCCAAAATGCTAACTCTGATTTTTCTTCACATATGCTGCCAGACCTGCTGAGCTTTTCCAGTAACTTCTGTTTTTGTTCCTGATTTACAGCATCCGCAGTTCTTTCAGCTATTAAAATCCTAGTCTAATTCCTCAATAATTATTAATCTGACTGCCTAATTTTACCTTCTCCAGACTATCACGGCACAACACCCACCTAGTACCCCACTCATCTGTTAACATACTCCTACCCACCTGGCACCCTAGCTTTACATTAACCTTATGCACTATCCTTTCACAACAACATGTGATGTTGGACCTATAATACAGAATGCAGCAAATGACTGCAATGAAAAAGGAGGGATTGATTGTCACCATCCAACTGCTCTGCACTGTGAGGGAGCTGTCAGAATGAACCTGCTCAGAATCTTCTGTCATAAATGTGAAGTTCCTTCCTTTCATAAGGACAAGGAACAGAGTAGCAATCTGTGCATGATTGGCACTGCCTGGAAAACCATCCTGCATATTTACTCACAATAAATACACATTGTGATATCAAATAAATACAAATCAAATAAAGACATACAAATAATTTGTACTTACTACTTGAAGCACAAATCATCTTGCCTGGATACAACTCTGTTTGTTATACAGGGCAAGAGTTAAACCTTAATCCAATAGATAGAATCGTACAGTGAATAATTATTTATGATAGGTATAAGTGATCAAGAAATGAGCTACTTTTAGGGAAATCCATGAAGACAAACTTTCTGCTTTAAGATCTACAGCATAGAAAATACATCAACAACATAATATAATTGTTGAGATTTTACTGACACCAGGCACAGCAAAATAAAACCATCACAGCTTCACTGCACAAATACCCAAGTTCTGCACTGAAATGCGAGATAGAAGGCTAATTAAAGGAGGAAGCAACAAGCTCATGCTTTAATCATTTGTCTGTCTCCTGCTCTAGTGTCAAGTCTGTAGGACCAAACATCATAGTCATTCGTAAATTAATTCAGTTGGTTCTTTTTAAAAGACAAGTGTGACCATTGCTACAGCACAACTAATAGTCCATATTCCCTCTGGTAAATTCTGGATTTGTTATTTGAATGATGACCACAGACACTATAAGACAGCTGTCATCACTTCTTTCTCTGATCCTAGCCTTGCTTCTGACACCGCAGAGATCATTAGTAGAAACAACTGCAATAAACGCATCACTGTGGAAACCAATAGGAATGAGCAGCTTTTTAGAAATACCAGCAGTTGCTACAGTGTTACCAATTTAGTTTAGTAACGTGGTGGGGCAATGGCATTTATTATTTTGATTACAGAGCTCATTATGAGATAGTTGATAGAGACAGTTTTATTGTTCTTACTGTTAAAAACTGGCTTGATTTAAATTCTGCAGGTGAGGCCTTTAACTACCTCCTTAATGATGAGGCCTCATTCAAATCTCACTTGCCCATCATTCATCCAGTCCTGGTGGGGAGCAATGGGTATAGTGCCGTTGAGACCAAGAGAGACGGGACAATTAGCAGACTTGAATCACAGGAATGTTGGTGAGGTTTGGGAGCAGGCTGGGGGTTGGAAGTATGGCAAGGATGGGTGTGGAGGGGATTTGTCAGTAACTTGGGAGATCCATATTTTCCATGTGGAACCTAGAGGGGTTTTCTGTTCTTCCTCTTTAAATCATGTATTTGCCTGAGAGGAAGCTCCATACTGATCCAATTTAGACAACTGAGTTAAAATCGTGGTGGTGGCTCTTATGGGGCAGTGGTAGTGCCTGTACCCCTGGACCAGGAGGCCTGAGTTCAAGTCCCAGCTGCTTCAGAGGTGCGTAAAACATCGTTGAACAGGTTGATTAGAAAAATAGGTTAAAAAACCTTGTCCAGGCAGCGAGCTGTGGAAAGGGTCATATCTGCTGACTGTCTACCCCTCTTCTGCAGTTATGTTTGCGTCCAGTTGTCCTTGAAGAAGGAACATGCGATGTTCATGAATGTTCCTGGAAGAAAAAAACTGCGGTGGAAGACCCTCTTGTGGCACAGTGGTAGTGTCCCTAAATCTGGACCAGGAGGCCTGGATTCAAGTCCCAACCACTCCAGAGGTGTGTACTAAGGGGTTATCCTGATACACTTGTATAGTACAATCTGCCTGTAAAGCATGCAACAACACTTATAGAGATAAACAGCAGGGAAACAGACCCTTTGGTCCAACTCGCCCATGCTGACCAGACATCCTAAATAAATCTAGTCCCAGTTGCCAGCATTTGGCCCATGTCCCTCTAAACCCTTCTTATTCATATACCTATCCAGATGCCTTTTAAATGTTGTAATTGTACCAGCCTCTACTACTTCATCTGGCAACTCATTCCATATACGCACCACCCTCTGTGTGAAAAAGTTGCCCCTTAGATGCTATTAAAATCTTCCCCCTCTCACCTTAAACCGATGCCCTCTAGTTTTGAACTCCTGCTCCCTGGTGAAAAGACCTTGTCTATTTACCCTATCCATGCCCGACATGATTTTATAAACCTCTAAGGTCATCCCTCAGCCTCCCACGCTCCAGAGAAATTAGCCCCAGTCTATTCAGCCTCTCCCTATAGCTCAAGCCCTCCAACCCTGGTAACATCCTTGTAAATCTTTTCTGAACCCTTTCAAGTTTCACAACAGCTTTGCATGCAGAATTGCAATAGAGACCTAACCAATGTTTGTACAGCTGCAACATGACCTCCCAACCCCTATACTCAATGCACTGGCCAATAAAGGCAAGCATAACAAATGCCTTCCTCAGCATCCTATCTGCCTGCAATACCACTTTCAAGGAGCCATGAACCTACAGTGAAAGGTCTCTTTGTTCAGCAACACTCCCCGGAACCTTACTATTAAGTGTATAAGTCCTGCCCTGATTTGCCTTTCCAAAATGCAACGCCTCACAATTATGTAAATTAAACTCCATCTGCCACTTCATCTGCCCATGATCAGTACCTCAATTCTGGGGATGAAGGCCTGAGAGAGGTCACTGATATTGAAGATTCTATCTCGGCAGGGGATTTGCAAGATTTTGTGAAAGTTTTGCTGGGGTTATTTCTCTAGGGATTTGAAGTGCATTGCTGTGCATTGTTCATGTCAGTGACATATACAGAAGGGCTGACAACACTGTAGCTCTAGCTCATGAGCTTGATGCCAGGTTTGAGGTCTTTTCAGCCAACACACCATTCCTCATACGGCCATAGGCTGTAGTGTGACAATGGACAATGGACATGATATTGAAGTTCATTGTTAATATCTTTAATGTCTGCCCTCACTGAAAGGAAGATCCCAAGGTATGAAATGTGATCCACATTGTCAATTAGCTCACAATGGATCTTGACACTTAGTGGGGCACTCTTGCAAAGTGGGGAACAGACTGATAGAAGACTTCAGTCTTCTGGGCATTATGCCCCATTCTCACACACACCTCTGTGAAAGCATCAAATGTAGTTTGGAACTTGCCTTCTGAATGTGTGCAGATGCAGTGTCATTTGCACTTTGCAGCTTGATGACAGAGTTTGGGGTCATCTCAGATCTGGGCTGGAAGCAACACAGATGAATGGTTTCATCGTTGTCCTGCAAATAAGCTCCACTCCAGTGGGAAACTTTATGAATGCTGAATAATGAGTATGTTCTGGCAAGGAAGAATGTTGGTGTGATGACACAGCCTTGCTTGACCCCAATTGGCAATGTATTAGGTCTACGGTCGATCTGTTGGTGAGGATATTGGCTTGCACATCATGGTGCAGCAGATGGAGGATGGTGATGAATTTGTATGGTCAGCTAAATTTGAAGAGAAGACCCCATAATCCCTCCTAGATTACAAAGTTGGAGGCCTGTGTGAGGTAGAACAAAGCCATGTGTAAAAAGTACTGCTGCTTTCTGCACTATTCTTGCATGCGTCTTGCTATGAAGATCATGTCCGCTGTGCTTTTTGACGGATGGAATCCCTACTATGCTTCAAAGGGAGTTCTCCTGTCCTGGGATGGAAGCGAGCTAAATTTTTTGAGAGAATTTCTCTGTGGTAGAGAAACCTCTGTAGTTATTGCAATTGGTCTTAGCTCCTTTCTTGCAAATTGTTATAATTATGGCATCTTGAATATCATTTAGCATGCATTCTTGCATCCTAATGAGGGTGATGAATTCATGTATTTGTGCCAAGTGTGTTCTCTGCTGTACTTCAACAGAGATTCCATCTGTGCTGGCATTCTTGTTGGTTCTCAGCTGTCAGGTGGCTTTTCCAACCTCATGCTGGACTGGGGTTGTGCTGAGGCGGTACTGAATGCTATTCCTAGGGATGGGAAGGAGACGGGGACTGAGTCTTGGTTGTGGAAATCTTCAAATTGCTCCTTTCAAAGAGCAAATAACACCATCATCACTTGGCAAAAGCTCTCCAAATTGAAGTTTCAACTCACTGTAAAGCTTAACTATTTTGGGATTCATTGGTCATAAGTCCAAACAACCACAAGCTCATGGATTGGACTCAAAAATGGAACCAGTTCGAGGCCTAAAGTCATCTTTTAAAAACAAGCACACTGCTGCTCATATTAAACCTTTTAAAGCATACGTTTCTAAACATCCACAGATAAATCTTCCAAAAACACTATTCTTGTACAGGAAGCTTTTATTTAATGTCACCATTTATATCACCAGGTCAAATGGCAGGTAATCTTCTCAGTGATTTCAATTTCTATCGTGCATCAGTTGGCCATGCCTTCAATAACAATGACCAGTGAAAAGGTGGCTGACCTATATTCCTTATCCAAGAGGTTTGGAATTGAAATAGGGGCAAGTATCTTTTTGCAGATTGGACAGGCTCAATTTTTTTCAATAATTTGTCCAATGATTTAAATTAAGAAATGTAGATGACACACGAGAACTGAAATGTAGCATTAAACATTTCAGGATGATTAGAAACAAACAGACAGGGGTAGATCAATCCATTCCATCGAGCCAGTTCCACCATTCAACTGTACCAGGGCATTGCCTTTCCACTTTTACTGCATATCTCTTTATACTTTTATCTAGCAGATATCTCTCTCGACATTGAAAGCTCCAACGTGGAGGACAAAATTACAGATTTTCAGTCACCATTTATATAAAAACAGGTGAACAGATTTTGCATCGGAATGGTGTAGTTATTTTAAGATTATGGGCAGAATTTTACCAGGCTGTGAGTGATGTGGGCAGGGGTGAGAATAATAGTAAATTGGGTGAGATTTTCTCAGTGTTGAGATCATCTCACTGCTTCTTGTACAAGTTTCTCAAGCAGTGCAAGATTCTTGTGAGACAGCAACGAATTCCCAACTGACATTCATTGTCGTTTGTTAGACAACTTGTTAACAGCCAACCTATGTGATCTCACTACACCATACAAAGCAGCTGCTGGGAAAACTTAACATGGAACCCAGAGCAGATTCTTGGCAGATTTAACTTGCTGCATGCACCAGAAGACATCCATTGTGAACCCCGGGTGCCAACGTCTCAGGCCCACACCAACGGCACCGCCCACATGCACTCCACATCCAAACACTTTGGCTTCTAATGTTTGCCAGCCTTGATGAACGTTCCTAGCACATCTCTGATCCATTGACAGGCATTCTCTGCATTTCAGTGATGTATCTCGGGCTGTACCAGCAATTATCATTGTAATGCTGTAGCTCAGGGACATGCACCCAGCTCATGGACTGGATCAGACTACATCTCTGGGCCATTTGCTTCTGTCATGGCGCTCACTCGTTCTGAGCCTACTGGGTACTCACTATACCTCCATACACATGACAATAAAAAAAATCAAATAACATCTCTAAACAGGTTGGTTAGAAAATTGGTTAAATAAATAAATAAAACTTGTGATTCTGAGGAGGTCATTGTGAAAAGGGGGCCTGCTTGCTTTGGAAATGTTGCTCAGTCACCCACTCAGTTTGTCTAGTTAAAACTTTTCAACTTCCAAAAGCCAAGTGAGAAATGTTGGTGATTTTAACTGTCCACTACTCTTCTGGTCTATGGTAATCCCTAGGACATTGATAATGGGGGATTAAATGGTAATATAATTAGATGTCAAGGGGATAGAGATACATTCTCTCTGTCTGGCAGCAAAGTTCATAGCCTAGCACTTACTGGCTTGTATGTTACTTAGCGCTTATCAGTTTGCGACTGGCAGACTGTTGTCCAGGTCTTGCTGTATATGGACACAGACTGCTTCACTGTCTAAGGATTGTGAATGGTTCTACGCAATCTTCAGTGTACAACTCAACTTCTGAACTTATCATGAAGGGAAGGTCATCAATGAAGCTGCTGAAGGCAGTTGACCCCAAGTTATTCTCCTGTGGAACTGCTGCAATCATGCTGTGCAACTGAAATGATTGGACTGAAATAGTTTCACCATTTTTCTGTGTCCTGTATATGTGCCACACCAGTGGAGAGCTTCCCCTCAATTCTCCTTGACTTCCACTTTAATGCCTTACACCCTCATATGCTGTCTTGCCATCAAGTGGAGGCACCTTCATCTCAGTAGTTAGTAGCTACATTAGTAGCTACTTTCTTGCTGACCAATCTAATATATATTAAAGAAAGTTACCACCAATAAAACCAAAGAAAGTTGAGGAATACTAATTGGGAGATTTACAAATGCAAATTGCAATTTCATTTATGTTTGTCTGGTCCATTGTTGGTGAAATACACCAGTTAATAGGCAATGAATGTTTGAAGCAGGATTTAGATAGAACAGAACAATTTGATTCTTGATACGGATCAACTCAATTCATGATACATATTTTATTGTCTGCTCTTTTGGTTTTGAAAAGTACATTTTAAATTTTCATTGTTCCATTCTCTCCCTCTTGCTCATCTTTTGAGGTGAAGATGACCATGTCCATCCACTGAGCTGGTTTATATGGGTATGGTAGGTATGTACATGATTGTTAATACCAATCTATGCCTGAAAGGTTCTGCTGCAAATAGGACAGGATAATGCAGTAAATTGGGTTTTGGCTGAGTTGCTAGCTCAGGACATTTTCACCTTGTACTTTCTTTCTGGCTCCAATGGATACTTTTCTTTGATGGAGGCCATGCTGCTTTTTTTTTTATTTCTTATGCCTAATGCAATGATCTTGGATGAGCTTCTCTGAGGAATTGAAGTCAACATCAAAACTTCCAAATGAAGACTTTGAAGTGTTTTTGTTGTGCTTTGACAGCCATGAGAGTGCACTCAGGGCTCAACCTCTCCATAGCAGATTTGCTTTGGTAAGTGAGTGACAGTATCAGACATTCCAGTTATCTGACCAGCCCAACTCAGTTGTGACTGTCTCAATATTGTGTGGATGTTTGGAATAACAGCTCAGGTGAGCCCCTCAATGTTTGCTGTTATATCCTGCCACCTAATCTTCTGAAGTTTCCAAAAACAGCTTAAGTGAAAGTTGGTGAGCTTCTTCACATGATCCTGGTACACAGTTCCAGCCTTGTATTCACAGAGTAGAGTGGGTTATAATACTATTCTATAGACTTTCAGTTTGGCAGGGAGACTTAAGCAACTTCATCCCCTGAATTATGTTTGAACGGCGGTACATTTTCCTGTTTATTTTAAGACTGAAGTTGTCACATCTATTTGAAAACAAGTCCATGCTATTTTACATGACTAGCTCTGAACTGGCACCAATGCACACTCACATGCAAACAGAAAATCAAAGTATGTCCTTGGAGACTTTGGTCTTTGTTTGGAGTCATCACAGATAAAGCAGTTTCCCTTCCACCCAATATTTTATTTTGATGTCATGTTCATCATGATGGAGGGCATCGGAAAACATAGCGGAGAAGAATATGATAAAGAGATTTGGTGCTAGTATGCAGTCCTGTTGAATGCTGTTGTAACAGGGAACAGATCAGAAGAGTCACCATTATCTAGGACATATGTGACCATGCCCTCATGGAACTGTCAAACTGTTGTGATTAATTTCTCAAGGCAGCCAAATTTCTTACTTCTGAAGGTCATCACAACTGACTGTCAAAGGCTTTGGTCAGGTCAACAAACATAGTGTAGAGGTCTTTGTTCTCTTCTTGCCATTTCTCCTACAGTTATCTCACAGCAAACATCAAATGAATAGTTACTTAGCCTTTTCGAAAACTTCACTGACTCTCCGGCAGCAAATCCTGTCGAGATGTTGTAATGCGTGGTTCAGAAGGATTCTGGAAAAGGTTGACCATGATAGAGAGGAGTGAGAGATTCCTCTATGATTCTCACAAAATTGATGAGTTTCTTTCCGCTTCTACAAGTGAACAGAGAAGGCTTCTTTGTATTCTTGCAGGACTGCTCCCTGCTTCCCCCATAACTGAAAGAGTTCAGTGAGTTTCACTTTTAGCTTTCAAATCTCAGCTGGGATAACATCAACTCCTGGAGTTTGAGCTTTGGACAGGAGTTTGACCATGTTGTTGATTTTAGTAATGTGGAAGGTCATTGAGTGAACAATTAATGACAACATGTGGCTGCGTTTTGACTGCTTCTTTACTGATTAATTAATGCCAATTCAGGATGTGATTAAAGTGCTCACCCCATCTTTCTGATATTTAGGCTTTTTCTATGAGCATGGTATGAGTATTTATGCTGAACTAGTCAACTGGGACCTGTAGACAGATTTTGGAGCACCAAAGAATCTCTTGTTCCTTTCTAAGTTTCAATTGTATCAAAACAGCAGTCACTTTGAAGACATCAGGGATAGATAGATTATGGAAATACATCACAAAAACTGATATGTTGTGTTTCAAAATTCAGATTATTTTACATGTTAATGCAGGAGAAAGGATGTTATTTGCTAAATCCTGAAATGATGTAATTGCTGTGAAACCTTTATCTAGTCTTGTGACTACTTAAGTCATCTGCTACTGTTCAATAAATCAGTCTAAGTACTAAGAAACTATAATACAGAAACAGGCCATTTGGCACAGCCAGCCTGCTATTTATCCTCCATGTGAGCATGAGTCTTAATCCCATGTCCCCAGCTGTCACCATGTGCCTCTATTCCTGTTTTGTTAAACCATTTTTCTACCTGTTTCTAAATGTTGAATGAGCTGTACTTTAATAACTAACTCTGGGAAGCATTTACAGCCTCAAGGCCCTTATGGAAAACAGTTTTTTTCCTCTGAACTTTTTTACATACAATATTTTTCTTAATTTCTAGACATTGCAATGCCTGGAAACTTCTACCATTTGCCATGTCTTCATATTTTCAAATGTCATTATAAATCTCCCATACGCAAAAGCATTTCATATTTTCAATTTTCTATTTCTTTGGGCAAGAGCCCTATCCATGTCTTATTGACACCTTTACCCGCCTCCAACTATCTTCTTCCACCTGGACCCTCCCTCTGACCTTTTACCTGCACTCATAGATCATAAAATCCCTACAGTGTGGAAACAGGCCATTCAGCCCATCAAGTCTACACTGATCCTCCAAAGGGCATCCCACTCAGCCTCACTGCTCTACGCTATCCCTTTAACCCCTGTATTTCCCATGGCTAATCCACCTAACCTGCACATCCTTGGACACTATGGACAATTTAGCGTGGCCAATCCACTTAAGCTGCACATCTTTGGACTGTGGGAGAAAACCAGAGCACCTGGAGGGGACACACGCAGACACAGGGAAAATGTACAAACTCCACACAGACAGTCGCCCGAGGCTGGAATCGAACCAGGGTCCCTGGCGCTGTGAGGTAGCGGTGCTAATCACCGAGCCACCGTGCCGCTTTGGCTTGGTCATTGAGAACTATCAATGACATTGGTTGTCTCAATTTCTCTGCTTCCTCCTTACCATTTTGAATCTGTCATCAAGTCTGCTGACAAGGGTGGTGTTGGTGTTATATGATGTATTGAGAGGCTGAGCACCAGCTCTCAGATACATCCTCCTGTCTCTCCCTGGAACAAGACCAGACTTTAGTGTCCAAATGGTCAGTAATCTCATTTCATCTGGTGACCTCACACCCCACTGCCTCGAAGCTCATAGTCTCCCAATTCCACACAGCCCACTTTTACCTTTTTCCGAAAATCCGAAAACAGGACAGCCCGGGCAGACCCACTGTTTCTGTCTGCTCCTGCCCCACAGAACTCACCTCTTCCTACCTCTGTTCTTTTTTCTCTCCCTTTGCTCCCTTTGTCCAGTCCCTTCTTGCATACATCCATGATTCTTCTGACACTTTACATCAGTTTCCTCTTTCCGCGTTCGAACAGCCTCCTCTTTACCATGGATGTACAATCCCTTTACACGTCCGTCGCCCATCAGGTTTGTCTCAGGGCTCACCACTTCTTTCTGGAATTAAAGCCTGAACCATCCCCATCTTCCATCATCCTCCTCTGCCTAGCCCAGCTTGTTCTCACTCTGAACAACTTCTCTTTTAACTCCTCTCACTTACTTCAAGTCAAAGGTGTGGCCATGAGTAATCCACATGAACCCCAGTTAAGCCTCTTTGTGGGCTTTGTGGAACATTCCTTGTTCCAATCCTACTTGGGCCCCCACCTACAACTCTTTCTGTGGTGTATCAATGACGTCATCAGTGCTGCATTCTTCTCTCATCCGTAATTGGAAAGTTTATCAATTTCACTTCCAATTTCCACCCTGCCCTCACCTTCACTTAGTCCCTCTCTGACTCTTCACTTCCTCAACATCTGCCTATTTCTGGGGACAGGCTGGCCACCAATATCCAATACAAACCCACTGAGTCCCATAGTTACCTTGACTATACATTCTCAAACCCTGCTTCCTATAAAGACTCCGTTCCGTTTTCCAAGTTTCTATGCCTCCGTTGCATCTGTTTGAACGATGCCAGCTTCTACAAGGGGGTCTTTAAAACGTCCACTTTCTTCCGCAACTGAGGATTCCCCACCACCATGGTGATAGAGACATACAGCATGGAAATAGACCATCCACTCCAACTTGTCCATGCCGACCAAGTTTTCTAAACTAAACTAGTCCCACTTGTCTGCATTTGGCCCATATCCCTCTAAACCTTTCCTATTCATGTACTTATCCAAATATCTTTTAAATATTGTAACTGTACCTGCATTTACCCTTCCTCTGGCTATTCATTCCACACATGAACCACCCTCTATAAGAAAAGCTGCTCCTCAGATCCCTTTTAAATCTTTCTCCTCCCTCCTTAAAAATATGCCCAATAGTTTTCCTTCAGGTTGGGGAGTTCAAAAGACCTTTGCAATTCACATTATCTATGCCCCTCATGATTTATTAAACCTTCATTTGGTCACCTCTCAGCTTCCTATGCTCGAGGGAAAAATGTCCCAGCATGTCCAGCCTATCCTTATTACTCAAACTCTCCAGTCCCAGGCAACATCCTAGTAAATCTTTTCTGCACCCTCTCCAATTTAATAATATCCTCCCTATTGGAGGGCGACCAGAACTGTACACAGTGCTCCAGGAATGGCCCCACCAATGTCCTGTACAACATTAACATGATATCCTAACTCCTATACTCAATGGTCTGGACAATGAAGGCAAGTGTGCTAAACACCTTCTTAATCACTCTGTCTGTGATGCAATAATGAAACCTGAAACCCTAGGTCTCTCTGTTCAACAACACTACCCAGGGCCATACCATTAAATGTATAAGTTTTGCCCTAGTTTGTTTTACCAATGTAATACCTCACATTTATCCAAATTAAACTCTATCTGTCATTTTTCAGCCCATTGGCCCAATTGGTCAAGATTCCTTTGTAATCTTAGCTAATTCTTCACTGTCAACTATACCACAAATTTTGGGGTCCATAAACTTACTAACCATTCCTCCTAAATTCTCATTCAAATCATTTATAAAGATGAAAAAAGTAGACCTAGCACTGATCCCTGTGGAACACTGCTGGTCACAGGCCTCCAGTATGAAAAACTACCCTCCATTACCACCCTCCGTCTCCTACCATCAAGCCAATTTTGTATCCAATTGGCAAGCTCTCTCTGAATCACATGTGATCTAAATTTACTAATTAGACAACCATGCAGAGCCTTGACAAAGGCTTTACTAAAGTCTGTGTACACAATCTCTACCACTCCACCCTCAATCTCTTTGGTTATGTCCTCAAAAATCTCAATCAAGTTTTGTGAGACACAATTTCCCACGCATACAGCAATGCTGACCATCTCTACTCAGTCCTTGCCTCACCAAATGCATGTAAATCCTGTATCTCGGAATCCCCTCCAACAACTTACCCACCAATGTCAAACTTACAGGTCTATAGTTCCTAGGCTTCTCCTGGCAGATTGTTCTTCAATAAAGACTCACCATTAGCAACACTCCAGTCCTTCTGTGCCTCATCTGTGGCTGTAGATGATATAAATATCTCTGCAAGGGGCCCTGCAATTTCTTCCCCAACTTCCCACAATGTCCTGGGATACACTTGATCAGGTCCCAGAGACTTATCCACCTTCGAGTTTTCCAAGACCTCCAGCGCTCCATCTTCTGTAAAGTGCACTGTTTAAGACATCAATATTTATTTCCCCAAGTTCACGAGACTCCATTTCTTTCTCCACAGAAAATACTGACATGAAATATTCATTTATTATCTCTCTCATCTCCTTTGGTTCCACCCTTCGATGACCACATTCATCTTTAAGGGGCCCTATTCTCTCCCAAGTTACTCTTTTGCTCTTAATGTATTTCTGAAGTTCTTTGGATTATCCTTAACCTTATCTGCAAGACTTTATTTTACCCACTTTTTGTCCTCCTGATTTCCCTCTTAATGTCCCTACTCTCCCATACTCTTCAAGAGATTCACTTGATCAGAATTGTCTAAACCCGATATATGACTGCTTCTTATTCTTGACAAGAGCCTCGATATCTTTATTCATCCATTGTTCCCTCCTCTTACCAGCCTAGTCGTGTCTACCCATCTCCCTCACCCCCTCTCTTCCCTCTCACAACAATGATAGGTTCCTCCTCGTCCTTACTTAACATTCCACCAACATCCACGTACAAAGGATTGTTAGTTGCTATTTCTGCCAGCTCCAGCAGGATGTCACCACCAGACACACATTGCCCTGTCCTCCCTGGTCAGCCTTTCACAGGGGTCTTTCCTTCCAGAACACTTTGAAGCAGGCCTCCTCCACTCCCAACGCCTCCCCACACAATCACACTCGAAGTAACCTACTGTATTCACTGCTCACAATGTGGTCTGTTGTACACTGGGGAGATGAAACACAGACTGGGTGACTGCTTCCAGTTGCTTACCATCTCAACACACTATTCTTCTCCAGCCAACATCTCTGTCTCAGGCTTGCTGCAGTGCTCCAGTGAAGCTGAGCCCAAGCTGGAAGAACTGATCTCATTTTCAGCTTGGGAACCCTGCAGCCTTCTGGACCCAATACTGAGTTCAATAATTTTAGGGCTTGACTGCCTTCTCCCATGTCCTTACCCTAGCACTCACAAACCAGACTTTGTCATCACATGGACTGCTGCCACAAACAACCCACTATCGGCTCCAAACAGTCCCCATTAGCAGCTATTCATTCTCCCAGGCTGACCTTTACCCATTCCTTTGTCTGCCCAATTGTGTTTCTCTCTCTCTAGGCCCCATCTCTACCTATTGTTTATAACACCTTCCCCATATATATATATATATCAACCTTTTCCTTCTAAAATCAGTTCTGAAGAAGGGTCCACCGGACCCGAAACATTAACTCTACTTTCTCTCCACAGTTACTGCCAGACCTGCTGAGGCTTTCCAGCAATTTATGTTTTTGTTTCTGATTTTCAGCATCCACAGATCTTTGGTTTACTGCATTTTTCATTGCAGTCAACTGACTTATCCTAATGAATTTGTGCTAAACCTTCTCGACTGTCTAAACTTCCTTCCAAGATTTGAATGCAGCGTTAGTTTCTTATCACTAAGATTTGTAATGCATCATTGTGTATTAGATTTTCTATTTTGTGCTTCAGCACAGTTCTGGCAGGAGCCTTGTGAATGCAAATCAGAGTCCTATGATGCAATGAAGATTGGAAGCACGTGAGCAAGATGTCCACCATGAGCATCACAATCAGTAGAACGTGGCAAGAAGAAGCTTTTCCTTGGTGAATGCAGGAAATGTCAATGCTGATTTAAGCTGCTCAAGAAAGGTCTCTGTCACTGCTGACCCAAGTTCAACACACCTTCCAATCCAAAAAGCAGAAGCAAACTCTCTTCCACTCATTCAAAACCTCCCCACTCACCATGACATAAACTATTTTGGTGACATTGGGAATCTTCTGAAGCCTATAATTATTCTTCTTGCACTCACTAAGGGAAGATTTTGACCTTTCTTGGAAAGTCTTACCATCACTTTGTACTCAGGAGGCAGTTAAAATATTAGTGTTAATCTAAACCCCAAAGCTGTCCAGTTGCCTCTTCAGGTGGAATCTTATCTTGTTAAAAGACATTCAATGGGATGGCACTGTTTCTGGGTCCTGCCTTTGTTCTTGCAATCAGCGACTGGGGGAACCTGCCCAGAGGCAGCTGATTAAGAGGGCAGAAATGGACTCTGCCACTGCAGGATGGAAACAAGCGTCTCCAGCTTTCGGCCCTAAGAAAGAGCCAAGAATATATATAATTTCCTGTAAGAAAAAAGGATCCGTTTGCAACTGATAATCTTGTGAATCTTGCCCGGGTTGGATCCTTTTCCATCTGGCTACAATTGGTCTGGATCGGCTCTTGCATTTTGTTTAGTGCTGAACACCCAAGTTCACGCTGCTAAAAATTTTTTTTTCAAAAATTCAGTTTATTCCCCAAGACTCATGATAAATTATATGATAAAATACTATGCCAGAAATATCCATAAATAAAACTGAGAGAAAAAATGTTTTAAATTAAGTCAAAGGATGAAGAGTGCATGTGTTATTTTAAACTTTCGAAATTAAGTGTCCCACTGGAGCTTAAATTACATCAAATCCCTACAGCGTGGAAGCAGGCCATTCAGCTCATCGAGTCCACACCAAACCTTCAAACAGTGTCCCCCCACCAACCCACCCCCATCCTATCCTTGCAACTCTGCATTCCCCATGCCCAATCCAACTAATCTACACATCCCAGGAACTATGGGCAATTTAGAATAGCTAATCCACCTAACCTAATGGATGATAGCATAAGGTAGGGGTAGAAGTTAGATAGACTTTAGGTTTAGGGTAAAAGTTTGGCACAACATCATGGGCTGAAGGGCCTGTACTGTGCTGCACTGTTCTATGTTCAATGTTAACCTGCACATCTTTGGACTGTGGGAGGAACCCCACACTGACATGGGAAGAATGTGCAAACTCCACACAGACAGATGCTCGAGGGTGGAATCAAACCTGGGTTCCTGGTGCTGGGAGGCAGCAGTGCTAATCACCAAGCCATCATGCCACTCCAAAGTGGTTGGAACTTCCACATAAAGACATAGAATTTTGAAAATGATAGCTTAGGAAATCAATTACGCAGCACAAATCCTACATTGATTTTATATGAGCATGCACTTAAATAGCTAACACTGCTTATTCTGTAACTCTGTATTTCGTTCAACATTTTAACTACTTTGCCAGTCCCAATGAGTTTATGCACTTTTTATAAGAATGCCTTTTCACAAAGCCAAAGGCTGCCTTATCTCCACAAAGAGGAGCACTTTACCTCTCCCAAAGATGGCCTTCCTTCCAAGAAGGATCACTCATGAACAGATCCAAGGAGAGACATATTAGAATTTCCTTCAGCTCTTCCCCCCGCTTTCTCTCCTGCCGCACCGAGCGCATACTCCCCGTGCCCCACCCATTCCAACTCAGTGCCGAGTTCCAAACACACTTTTCCCCATCACCTACCATGCCAACTCACTGGCTACGCACAAATACCCATGCACACAGGAAAAGTGAGATTGTTTTATTGCTGAAGTTTCTTTATAGCATTCCACACTCATCACATTTTAATAATTCTTGATAGGTTGACTTGTTGACAAGTCTTGACATCTCTCAACAAGTTGGAGATTTCCAATACGCTTATAAACTTGTTATACACAGTTAACAGTATCAAAGTGTACCTGGTTCCCACCCCCAATGGATTCATGACTTCCCACCCAAAGCATCCCGAAACCATATTGATTTCAGTACCTCAGCTCTCCAAAGGGGTACCCCGAGTATCCAAAATAAATGCACTGAGAACAAGTTTCCTTCTGATCTGGTCTAATCTCCACACCCTGTGTTCCAAACACCAGGAAGTCCAAATTCTCATTGAAACGGTTAGCTGCTTCGGGGAAACACACATACACTGCTCCTGCAAAAATGAGAAATGCTGAGTTCCTCATTTTTTTAAGCATGTTCGACATAGCAGAGGCAGAGACAGAGACATTTCTATTGCGGCAAAACTTAGGACCTAAGAGATTAGAAATAAAGCAAACAGCACATGGAAACATGAGATTGCAAGGAATCTTATAAATGATGTGGTTGCCTCAACAGCACCCTCATTTAGCTGCAAATTCTAAAACAGAGTAAGTGATGTTGGAAGCTTATTTGGCGAAAAGATGAAAGCAGACACTAAATGAATTCAGTGCTGATAGGATGTGCTGTTTGAAAGTCTCGTATTAGCACAATGTTTAGTCCTAATTGCTGATTATCACAGTTTGCACATGTTCTGTGCTACAGAGACACTGACAATTTTGTAGTCAAACACGCGTTACAGATAATTTTTGTGGAATAAAGTAAATTGTGTGGGTTCTACACACTTTCACTGAAGGCTGACATACGGTAGTACATTTTAGGATGACTCAGTAACTGAGTGGGAGGATGCACGTGTTTTTAGACACAACGCTGTAGGAATTAGTGAGGAGATTAGAGGAGGGAGGAAGTCCAGTATCCAATGGAGGCATGGAGTCCTTCTTGGCATTTTATCCCTATGCAGTTGCTGCAGTAGCTTGCGTGGTATTTTATTCTTCCTGGAGACCAAAAGGGGACCCCTGGCAATATCCTAGTGTCAGAGCCCTCCTTCCTTCAGGTCATGCCTGTAAGGTGTCCAATAAGGTGGACCAGTTCAGCACTTACTCTTTTTAGGTGAAGTTCCCAGCAATTTCTGGTGAGATGTTAGTATATATTGATAATATGCCTCAGGAAGCCTCTCAACATGTTTTAAAAGTCCTCTTCAAATTTTCTGCAGCAAGTGAATGATAAAAGGTGATCTAATTTCAAATAATGCACGAAATCATCTGAAATGACTGGCTTGCTTCCAATTAGTTGTCTCTGTTATGCAAAAAAAAGTTCAGGTCAAGTACTGACCAGTGAGAGGCTGTGCAGCTTTTTAAATGAATGCTGTAAGGCTATGAAAAGGTTGACATGTGCTCAACAATTCTCCAGATGAACAGTCGTACTGCAAACCTCAACTCTTTACTAAGATGGCAACTGGTGCTAAATGTGGACCACCCCACTGTTTCCACCTTGGCTACGTGCTGCAACAAAAAGGGAAGTATTTCCCACACATACATACTCAGTATCAGTATTAACAGTCATGAAAATAAACAAGTTGACTTTGCACAGACAAACAATGAATTTCAAGTTCCATTTTTTCAGTAAATGATTCCCAATTATCAGCATGAAGAATAATTGTCATATTTAGTTGAAGGAAACTCAGTTTAAAAGAAAGTATGTGGAATAACACTTTCAAGAAAAACATGTATTATCCAATTTGGGACATGAGACAAAGTGCCTGGGATTGAGTCCCATTATCTACCAGTGTAGCTACCTGAGCTGGGTGGGAGCTCCTGACACACAGCCTTAACATATTGTGTCTAACTTGAAGTAGCACTCACATAAAATCTCATTGAAACTGAGATCCTGTTACAGATTAAGAATTTATGTTTTTCTTTACTCTGTTATTTGCTGCAGTGAAATTAATGCCAATCATATATATTCCAAACTCCTGACAGCAGCTGGAAAGGCTTCAGGAACAGTTGTCCAAGTATAGCAGCAACAGTTTGGGTCGAGTGTATATTTACTGTTCTTGAAACCTTGCAAGTCAGCAGCTTGAGTCACCTCTTTAGTTGTCTGAAGAGAACCTTGCTCCTGGGATTCCTGCATGGTCAAGATGATATTCAGCATTAGAGAAACTGCTGAACCGATCCACCTTGTTGGACACATTACAGAAGAGCCCAGAAGAAAGAGCTGCTCTAACAGGGGACCCCTTTGGTTTCTAGGAGATGCATAAAAAAGGACATGAAACATTGAAATTAGGGGCTGGGTTTTACAAGAAGTGACAATCTTATGAAGATTGCAACTCTGGTCACTTTTATGCCACAAAGGAGTTCTGCATTTCCGATAGCAGATTCCAATCAGGGCTCCTTTAGAAAGGTGGAGCTGTACTTCCAATCTGATAGGTCTCTGACAGCGCAGAATAGTCAGGGAATGCAAATCACACCTCCTTCTTCACAGACATCAGCTGTTGTACTCAGATCACCAGTGACTGCATCGGGGAAAAATGCCAAGGACGATTGCATGTCTCCACCAGGTCCAGGACTTTTTTAACCTCCTCTGATCTTCTATACCCAAATACATTTATCCAATTTTTTTTAGATAACTGTTTTCCATTTATATTCTATGTCATCAGTGAGTGCCAATGAGCACATTATCGGGAAACATGAATAAAAACCGAAAGACTGCGAATGCTGGAAATCAGAATCAAAAATAGACATTGCTGAAAAGCTCAGTAGGTCTGGCAGCATCTGTGGAGAGAAATCAGTGTTAATCTTTCAGGTCCAGTTCTAAGGAAGAGTCATTGGACCCGAAATGTTAATTGATTTCTCTCCACGGATGCTACCAGATCTGCTGAGCTTTTCCAGCAATTTCTGTTTTTGATTGCAAAACATGAGCTGTGCTTACTGACAGTCCACTTCCAAGCGCTTAACATCTGAGAATTATTAAATATCAATGAACGGTAGAAATCCTGACCGATTTTCTAGTTGAGGTTCATTCATCTGGAACATGAGTGTTGATGCAGAATTAAAATTGTTTCTTGTACGTATGCATTATTCTTGCAAGCCGGTCAATGTCTCATTTTTCATGTGTTAGCAGTGCCCTTTCATCCCTGAAAGCTCCTGTACAGTTTGGGACAGAAGCAAAGCTCAATCTTGCTTTATATATAAAATATGTGCATTACTTTTCTTCCATGTACAATATTATGTCTTTACATTATGAATTTAAAATTGAATTCAAACACTGGATCGTATTATACCTACTTCACGCATTTGGGGAGGTCTGGACAAAAGCTTCAATAAGTTTGGAATTCTAGCTAATTACATTAGCAATCATTTGTATCAATAGTTATGCAAAATTTGTAAATTATAATCAGAATGAAATAATCATGATTGGCTCATCTGCAAAAGAGATAAAATAACTGACGAATTAAATTTCTCCAACGGCTGAACCATTGAAATTAGGGGCTGGGTTTTACAAGAAGTGACAATCTCATGAAGATTGCAACTCTGGTCCCTTTTATGCCACAAAGGAGTTCTGCATTTCTAATAGCAGATTCCAATCAGGGCTCCTTTAGAAAGGTGGAGCTGTACTTCCAATCTGATAGGTCTCTGACAGCGCAGAATAGTCAGGGAATGCAAATCACACTTCCTTCTTCACAGACATCAGCTGTTGTACTCAGATCTTTAAAGGGTCAGAATCACAGAAAGTCTTTTGTCAATTGATGTTGGGCCTAACAGCAAGGCCTGGCTGTCGGCTCCAGAGCAGGGCCAATATGTTCTAGCAGTGGGGTGAGGCGTGGGGGTGGAGGTGGGTTTGAATTGGAAGATGGGTATCAGGATTGGTGATGAGATTTGGGGGAGGGGTTTGGAAGATGTGGGTTGGGTCCCAAAGTGGGGAAGAAAGGTTGTCACATTCAGAATTTGGGGAGGGGGTGGTGGGATTGGATCCGGAGTGTGGGTAGGGAATCAAGGTGGGAAAGGGGGATCATGTCTGGCGGTGAGGGATGGGGATGGGTTATCGATCCTGTGAAGATGTCAGGTCCTAGGGGTAGAGAGATATGTTGGGTCCAAAAGATGTTACCTAATGGTGGTGGGGGAAGGTTGGGTTCAGAGCATTGAGGTGTTGGTTCAAGGTACTAAGATGGTATTAGGTCAAGGTATCCAGGGTTTAATGAGTCTGGCGGAGGTGTTGTTGGGATTATGAGGGGGGAACTTGGGGATCACTTGAATATTTACTCAGAAGTTACACTAGGTATTTAATAGTCTAATTTTTCCTAAGGAACTATTCACATAACCTGCAGTGGATCGCTCTGAATTCTCCAATTTAAATGGAGGGTTTTAAATGTAGGGTAATTGCCTTGCAGAATACTCAAATTCCCAGGCAATTCCTTTGGACTCTGCTGCAACAGGGATTCTCCAGGGTTCCCAAGTGCAATTCACATCTACACTTCTGAAACAATTGTCTGGCAGTTGGAAAATCCAGTCTTAGCTTTCTTTTAAACAGAGTTTAGTTTCCTGTTTTATTACTACTTAAGTAAAGCAAAAAACAAACATTCAGTTTTCTTTGACATTGTACGTGGGCATCTTGAAATGCCACCTCCCTTATCTGATTGCACAATTCAATGTCCAGAGGCCTGTTAGGAGGAAATATATACTCGAGTTGCCTGTCATAATTTCAGTTTAACTTCAGTTGTGTCTCAAGGCAATGTGTAGAAGCTCTGTAGAAGGCTAGGGAACCTGCTTCACCCACATTTATCGGTCTGATCAGGAAACCTTGTAGATTGACTATAAGAAAATTATGCTGTCTACAAGATTTTCATTTGATATTTTTCATAGACAGATTTCACCTTTTGTTGGCTTTGTAAATGTTTGCAGTGCTAGATTCTTGATGTGATCTATTATTTCTGTGAAATCCTAAATATTTACAATGTGTAACTTTAGCTAGAATAGTAATCCAATATCATCCCATTTTCCCACATATTAAAGAACTAGGAATAAATATTGGAAAACCCATGCAATATTCAGTGCAAAAAGGATACACAGCAGCACAACAACATCCCTACACTCATCCCTGGAACATCTGGGTAACAAGGACACCTATGTCATTCTCCTATTTATTGACTTTAGGTCCACCTTCAACACCATAATTCCAACCAAAGTCACCTCCAATCTCTGAGACCTCGGACTTTGCTCCACCCTATACAACTGGACCCTTGTCTTTCTGGTCCGCAAGCAGTAAGGATAGGCGACAACAACTCTTCCACAATAATCCTCAACACCAGTGCCCCGCAAGGCTGTGTACTCAGCCCCTTGCTACACTCCACATACAGTCATGATTGTGTGGCCAAATTCAGCTCTAACTCCACTTACAAGTTCACTGATGACACCACTACAGTGAGTTGGATTTCAAACAACGATGAGACAGAGTACAGGAAAGAAATAGACAGCTTAGTGGCATGGTGGAAAGACAAACTCTCCCTCAATGTCAGCAAAACGACGGAGCTGGTCATCGACTTCAGGAAGCAGAGTGGAGGACACTCCCCTGTCTGTATTAATGGTGCTGAGGTGGAGGTGACTGAGTTCCTAGGAGTAAACATCACGAACGATCTATCCCGGTCCATCCACAACGATGCTACTCGCAAGTACACAAACGCCTCTAATTCGTCAGAAGGCTAAAGAAATTTGACCTGTACACAATGACTCTGACCAATTTGTATAGATACACCAAAGAAAGTAAACTGTCTGGAAACCCAAGACAGCATGAAATTACAAAAAGTTGTGAACACAGCCCAGTCCATCACGAAATTGAGCCTTCCGCCCATTGACTCTACCTACACTTTCTGCTGTCTTGGGAAAGCAGCCAACATAATCAAAGACCCCTCCCACCCTGATTATAGCATCTTCCACCCTCTTCTATTAGGCAGAAGATATAAAAGTTTGAAAACATGTATGAACAGGTCCAAAACCAGCTTTTTCTCTGCTGTTATCAGACTTTTTGATGACATCTCGTACACTAGAGTTGATCTTTCTGTGTACTTTCTCCACCTATAGCTCTATATTCTACATCCTAGTCTATACCCTCATGTAGTAATGTAAAGTATAATTTGCCTGGATGGCACACAAAACAATACTTCTCACTGCATCTTTGTACATGTGACAATAATTAACCAAATCAAATAATCTGCACATGGGGATGCAGGTCCAGAAAAGGAAATGATTATGTTATGGTACATCAAAAATATACAGAATCAAGAGAGACAAAATTATAACAACAGCCCAAATTTTCCAGTCTCCTGACTGTTAGCAGCTGGTCATATCCCCAAGAAACACCATGGGACTCCTTGTAGGTTTAAACCGCCGTTGGACAATTCCCCAGCTCCAGTGCAACCCATAGAGTTTGTGACTCTGTTAAAGTTGTAGAGTGGAGAGAGATCCAATATACTCATCTGGATAGTTATCTGGAGATATTAGACTGATTAACACCATGGTGCAATCTTATGAACCATCAAATGATATGGGCATCACTGACTTAGTTGAGATCAGTAGATTCTTGCCATCGAGAATAAAATATCAAACTCTCCGAACAAGTGGTGAATGGTGAGATGAGAATCTTGCTAATGAGAGGCGAGGCCTATTTGCATTCATTTGCATGCATTGACTTATCATTACTACCTATCTCATCTCTTTGATACGTAGTTTCCCATTCTCCCTCTCACTAGATAAAAATTAGATGCTGACAATTCTGAAAATGGAAAGGAGAGGGTGTACCTGGTGACTCAAGCTTGCTGCTTGCTTCTCCAAGCCTTCATCTTGGATATCAACCACCAACAACTCAGGGCATGCTCCATGGGTAGCAACCTTCGATGCACTGTGCACCAAGGTTGGCATCACACATGCCAGTCTCATTGCATCCTCATGGCACATCTCTGAATCACTTACAATACCGTCTACACTTTAGTGCTGAGATAGTAGGAACTGCAGATGCTGGAGAATCTGAGATAACAAGGTGTAGAGCTGGATGAACACAGCAGGCCAAGCAGCATCATAGGAGCAGAAAGGCTGACGTTTCAGGCCTAGACCCTTCTTCAGAAAT
>NC_063344.1:38987917-39050163 GCF_021869965.1 Rhincodon typus
GAAACGTCAGCCTTTCTGCTCCTATGATGCTGCTTGGCCTGCTGTGTTCATCCAGCTCTACACTTTAGTGCAGTTCTTTAGAGTGCACTAGCACCCAGCCATTGTAATGCAAATTGGCTCAGGCTGCACCTCAGGACTCCTCAATTTCTCTCTTCGCATTTACTCACTTTGTGCTTCCTTGGATGTTTACAGCGTCTCTGCCTTGCCTCGCTTTACAATAATGCGTTTCACCACCTCAGTAGTACGTTTGTTTTGCCTTGTTCTGCCCGGGCCTACTCAGTGAAAGTTAAGGGTCCTTATCAGAGCTGCTGCTGTGGTAGGGGAAGTCAATGATGGGGATTGAAGGTAGCATGCTGGAATGCAGAGAGAATTGTAAAGGGCAGAACAACTTGACATATAAAAGGCATGGGAGAGGAAGGGACAATGTAGGAGAGGGGTGTCACTGACATCCAGCACCACCTTGGCTTTGATGTGGGGGATGGTGCACTGCTCTGTCTGGCAAGATGACACAGTACCCCTGGGGTTCAGGGTAAACTGAGAAGATAAGCAGTTAAATAAATGGGCTGGGTGGGAACATGCAGAAGATCAAAGCCAATGGAGTTGATGGGGAGGGCACTCAAGAAGGAAATATGGAAATTTGGAAGGTCACCTAGGCTGAGAGGCCGAGTCTGTGACTCACTCCATGAAGTGCGACCACTGTTTCCGACCAGTGTCACCCATATAACAAGTGGGTAATGGAGCTGAAAATGGCTGCCATCATAACCAGCATGAATGGAGGAAGTGTTTCCTTCTGTGAGAGAGGGGCTCCATTTTCATGGGATGAGAGGCCTTTCACAGGTCAATAACATTAACAGACACCCATACAGGAAAGGTGAAAAAACATCTGTGATCTCAAATGCTGTGTGTGAACATGTGCATTGGCCTACAGTGTGCAGTACAAATCCTGGCCCTAAGCACTCTAGAAAACATCAAGCAGCTTCAGGAATAAATCTTACAACTGGCTGTGAAGCAAAAGCAATTGTTTGGAGCCTGGAAAGAATTGCCAAAATAGCAATCACCTTCCAAGGTCCCATCGTCTACACACGGAGACAGAAGCTGCTCATTTCACATCTTGGACCATAAAACACCATGTAACGCTAAGGGTGACAAGCCTCTGTACCTTCCTTCTTGTAGTTGCAGCTGGAATGACATTTGCTCACACAGCTGATGATGTAAATATATATTTTACAAAGGTGAGAACATACTTACAACAAAGTGGCATCTGCGCCACCTATGTGCCCTCAAAAATTGGTCTTCATTTCAGTCCTACTACATCTTAATGCACTGTGGAGTTCTGTAGCTGGGTTGGGGCAAGCCTGCTCTACAATGGAACCTGTTGCCTTAGGAGTTTTGGTTGGGCAACCCTGCAGGTTTTTGTGAAGGCACAGACTTGCTGAATGCCCAGATACAGGTTTATCATCCTCCATCTCATGGAGCTGACAGTGGCAGGCATGGTAGAGGTGGAGTATCCAGCCACCTCTGGAAAGTCCTGAAAGGAGACTTCTGGGGCCCCTGTATATGGTTCCTCCTCTATCAGAACCACCCTGACTCATCGTGCGGATGGAGCACCTCGAATGAGGTCAAGAATTATATTGTGATTCAGAATTTGAGACATAGCTGCTAGGGAAATCTGTCCCCTTGTCAGCTTGCAGTTGGTTCTGAGCGTTAACGGAGAGCGCGATGGGGTGTGGAGTGCAGGTCTGTGTGTATATCCAACAAACACTGACTGTGCTGGGAGATAGTAGGAACTGCTGATGCTGGAGTCTGAGATAACAAGGTGTAGAGCTGGATGAACACAGCAGGCTAAGCAGCATCAGAGGAGCAGGAAAGCTGATGTTTCGGGTCTGGACCCTTCTTCAGAAACTGTGCTGGACCTGGCTCTCTATGGCAGCTGCCAATCTGTACACGGAGGCAGTCAGATGCTCACATGCCTAAGGTAACATGGTAAAAACAACAGTAGTGGAGTCCTCTAGCCTTAAAGACAGTTTTTCCAGTGTCTCTGACAAAGCTGCCAGCTGCCAGCTGCTCCTGGGTCTGCTTGTGCATTTAAATGAAGTTGCTGGTTCCTGACACCATGGAATCCTCTCCTGCCTGGAGTCGAATTGGTGCCTGCTCTCCGGCAGTCCTTGGAGTACCAGTGACCTGGGGAATTTCTCCCAGAGTCAGCTGCGAAGATGTGACAGTGATGTACTCAGCAGCAAACGCTCCCGACTGTAATCTAGATATGATACCCTCTGAGATGTCAGTGTCTGAGCTGCTGGAAGCTGCAAGAGGCAGCCTTGCCAGTGCATTCTGCGTGATCTTGGAGATGGAGGTGGAGGAGGAGCTGATTTATGGAGCTGCTCTCTTGACAGTGGAGACTGTGCAAATTTTACTGGTGCCTGCCAGAAAAAAAAAGCATCACGAAAAAGGGGTAGAAGTTTAAGCGTGTACAGATTACATTCAAAACGGCAGTAATAGAAAAGCAACAGAGCAATGGATGATGATTCGGAATTGGTTGCCTGGATGGAGGTTTTAGCATCCACACATGAAGGGCCACGATGCTATCCAGCTCAGGCATTGATTCTCCCCTCATAAAGGGTGAGGTGATTAATTTTGATCATCCCACTACACGTCTTACCTGTTTAGCTCTATTGTGGGCTGTTTTCTCCTAGATTGTGGCAAAGGGAGGGACTGGGTGAGATGCATGGTGGTGGTACAGCTGTTAGTGCTAATACAGGTGGGGAAATGTGGTGAAGTGTTCCAGGTGAGTAGACAATGCAGAAGCCATGCAGGGTGAGTCATGTGGGCTAGATGAGAGCGAGGGAAGGAAGATGTAGCAGGCTCTAGTATGAGTGGTAGTTCATGAGATAGAGATAGATTGAGCATGAGGTAGCAGAGAGAAGATGATGGCATAACCCTCATTGAAAGTCAATGACCATCTTGCAGCATTACCGACGTTTCTCTGAATTGACCCAGGTAGGAACTTCAGGCCAACCTGGCAGAGTCTGATGTCGTGGTCTTCTCTTCTGGTTCTGAAGGAAGAGGACAGCCTTCCTCTAACCCATTCTGTTCACCAGGATCTCTAGAAGGAGAGGTGTGACAGTCTCTTGCCCCATGCAGCATGCAGCAGCACAGAGAGTCCGGGCATATATGAAGGATCTCACAGGTAGTGCCCTTCTCACCACAAGCCAGGCGATGTCTTGGTGCTTGGTGGAAAGTTCTGATGACAAGGCATTCTGAAATGACTTTGACAATCTGCTCAAGGAACAACCTGTTCCACCCTCTCCTTTTCCCACAGGGTCTTGAGGACATTACATACTGACCATTTCCTGATGGATTTGTGGACAAAGGTGTTTCTCTTTGCTAATTTTTCCACAGGGGACAGATGACAAAAAACAGTCCAACTACTTGGAGTGTTCCCTGGAAATAAGGCCAGTCCCATCCTTTGTGGCACCAGGGACAGGTCATCTCAGTATGCAGTGACACTTGATGTTTGCACACTGAGGGTTTACGCACAGTTTGATACAGCCACACATAAAGGTGGTCATCAAAATGAGGGTGCAATGGGTACATTTCTCCCCATCCATCCAGAGCTTTGTACATGGAGTCCCTGCGGACATAGTCCATCTTAGGCCTCCAGATGAAATGGAAGATGGCTTGGGTGATTGCAATGGTGCAGGTTCAGGGAATGAGCCAGACCTGTGTCACGTACAACATAGAGAGTACCTTACAACTGATGACCAGGTTTTTACTCACAATGGAGGGGGAATGATGTTCCCAAAAGCCTAGTTTCTGGAATGATGTTCCCAAAAGCCTAATTTCTGCCTCACCTTGGCGATACACTCCTCACTGATGCTGGGAATCCCAGGAGGACCCAGCAGCAATGAGTACCTCCACCCTGACCAAGAAGGAAGATCCAAAGAGTGGGGCACCACAACAATGTGGTGGTAGTAATGAGGCAATTTTTTGAAATTAGCGTAAGAAATCTCTCTGAGTCTCATCGAGAGAAGCCCTCCCTGAAACTTGCCAAAATTGATACTGGCTGATTTCTGTTAAAATGCAGGCCGATATCTAACTCCTAACCATACACTGTCTCCTCCTTCCGCCAAACCTGACCGTACCATTCAAAGCATAAAATTGAACCTTGAAATTCCCCCTCAACTTCCAAACCATCCTTGTGTCTGCTTCAATCCTCCAACTCCCCCTCCCAACCTGACATGAGCCAACCATGCATCTAGCCACCTGCCAATCTACTCACATTGTCACCGTATTCACATGCCACCCTGCCCAACTACCACCTTAATCTCACTTACCTTACTCACGTTATCCACTTAGACATTCACTTTCACTTGTAGTAACACACCAAGTTCTGTGATATTTCACCTGTTACTTATCAAAAAATGTCTGTTTGTTTCTGAAATAGGGGATGTAGCTTTGGCATAGATTCCCTGCACAGAAGAAGTGTTGAAGAATCCTCCATCAGAAGATCAATCAGTAAAATTTGAGGAAGGTATGTAAGTGGTTATTCTTTGTTTGGTTAGTATCAGAGAGAGGTTCTAATGCTGACTGGAAAATTTGGGCCAATGTATACAGACTTATTCAGAGTTGTGGTATGAAATAATGGGAAGTAATTAATCTCTTCTCAACAGCACCCTGAAATGCCCCCAATATGAGGTAGTCAACGAATGTATAAAATAGCAAAGAAACACTTATAAACTGACACTATATTACATACATGCATTTTTTGATGTGCTGTTTTAATATTTACATTATATTTTAGTTAGTATTTTGATCAGTTATTCTTTTACATTATTTATATTTCGTTGTATGTTTTACTTAAAGATTTTCCTTGACATGTCTATTTTATTTCTGACTTTTGATTGTGTTGATTTTTGACTTTTTTTAGTGTCGTGTATTAAAAACTAAGTAACAACATGGCCTAACAGTGGCAGTTTAAAGTCAAAGAGTCATAAAGATATACAGCATGGAAACTGACCCTTCGGTCCAACTTGTCCATGCCGACCAGCTATCCTGTATAAATCTAGTCCCATTTGGCCCACATCCTTCGAAACCCTACCTAAACATATACTTATTCAGATGCCTTTTAAATGTTGTAATCGTACCAGCCTCTACCACTTTCTCTGGCAGCTCATTCCATATGTGCACCACCCTCTGTGTGAAAAAGTTGCCCCTGAGGTCCCTCTTATATCTTTCCCCTCTCATGTTGAATCTATGCCCTCTAGTTTTGGCAAAAAGAACCCACTCTACTCACTATTGCAAATTTATGAAAAAACAACTAGCCACTTAGCTACTCCCCTGCTGTGATCTCCCCCCACAGGTTTCTCCAAGGTCAGCTGTGAATTTCGCTGTTTGCTTATTTTTCTTAGAACAAACTCCAATGTGAAATCAAACAGCAGAGGCAGTAGCCGTGAAGGTTCACAGCTGGGTCAGACAGCAGTGTAGGTTTCTTTCTTTGTTGATTCACTTCCCACCATGTGGTCAATTCCTTTGTCTCCCTTCCTCCTTTTTTAAAAGTGCCATCGTTTTGATCTTTTCCCCCAAAGTTCCAAAACTCTTCAATCTTTGCCCTTCTTTAAAACATTGCTGAAATCAAGATGGTTGATGATCACGGTAGTAAGAACATAGAAACAGCAGTAGGCTATTTAGCTCCTCGATCCTGTTCCACCGTTCAATGAGATCATCGCTGACATGTGGCCTAACTCCATATACCTCTGGCCCATATCCCTCAAGACCTTCGCTTAAGAAAAAAAAAATCTACCTCAGAATTAAAATTCACAACTGCATCCACTGCCATTTGTGGCAGAATGTTACAAACATCTATCACACTTTGTGCATGGAAGTGCTTCCTAACATCTCTCCTGAATGGTCTGGCCCTAATTCTCAGACTATGCCCCTTAGTTCTAGAATCCTCAGACAGCGGAAATAGTTTATCTTTATCTGCCCCATCTTTTCCTGTTAATATCTTGAAGATTTCGACCAGATCACCCCTTAAGTTTCTACATTCTATAGAAAGTAGGCCAAATTTGGGTAATCCCTCCTCATGACTTAACCCTTCAAGTCCAGGTATTATTCCTGTAAACCTGCACTGAACTCCCTCCAAGGCCAATATATCATTCCTGAGGTGTGATGCCCAAATCTGCTCACAGTGGTCCAAGAAGAGTTTAACCAGGGTTTTGCGTAACTGCAGAATAACTTCTGCGTCCTTGTATTCCAGTCTTCTAGATATAAAGGCCAGCATGCCATTAGCTTTTGTGATTACCTTCTGCACATATTCATGACATTTTAAAGATCTATGCATCTGAATCACAGGTCTCTCTGGATAGCTAGTGATTTTAACTACATAGGCGTCATGGTGGCTCAGTGGGTAGCACTGCTGCTGCACAGCACCAGGGACCTGGGTTCGATTCCACCCTCAGATGACTGTCTGTGTGGAGTTTGCACATTCTCCCTGTGTCTGCGTGGGTTTCCTCCAGGTGCTCCAGTTTCCTCCCACGGTCCAAAGATGTGCAGGCTAGGTGGATTGGCCATGCTAAATTGCCTGTAGTGTTCAAGGATGTGCAGATTAGGTGGGTTTATCGGGGGATGGGTCTGGGTGGGATGCTCTGAGGTTTAGTGTGGACTTGTTGGGCCGAAGGGCTTGTTTCCACACTGTAGGGATTCTATGATCTATGATACCATCTAGAAAGTATCCTGATCTATCCTTTCTCAGTCCAAATGGATAACCACACATTTGCTTACATTAAACTCCATCTGCCACAGTTTTGTTCATTCACTTAATCGAGCAACATCTCTTTGTAATTTATGCTATCATCTACACTGTCTGCAATGCCACCTAAATTGTGTCATTAGCAAATTTGGGGGATACATGACTTTCTATGCCTTTATCCAAGTTGTTAATAAATGATGTGAATAATTGGGGCCCTCACACAGATCCAGGTAGGACGCCATTGGTCACATTCTGCCCATTTGAGCACCTACCCATTATCCCTCCTTTCTGTCATGTTTAACTCAACTCATTTCCTAGTCATGTGCCCTCAATTCAGTGGGCTCCTACCTTACTTAACAGTTTCTTATGTGGGACTTTGTCAAATGCCTCTGGATTTCCACATAACTAACATTTATAAACATTCTCCTGTCCACCACTGTAGTCACATCTTTAAAAAAATTTAGTGAGATTTGTCAGACATCATCTGCCTTTCATGAATCCATGCTGACTCTCCCTGATTAACAAAATATTTTCAAGGTGTTCAGTCATGTCATCCTTAATTATAAATACCAATAATTACCCCGCCACAGATGTTAAGCTAATTGGTCCATAAATCGCTAGTTTTCCTCCTCCTTGAAAAGTTGAGTGGCATGCAATTTTCCAATCCAGTGGGATGACTCTTGCATCTTGGGTATTCTGAAAGATTCTAATTTGGGTTTCTGGCAATGTGCTTCCCTACTTTTTTTTAAACACCTTTGGATGAAAACCATCAGGTCCCATTAATTCCAGTAATTTTGTCATTATCAACATTTTATTTACGCTGATTTTATTTAGTCCCTAATCCCGACCCACTATTAATTTCACCAGGACTCCTGGCAAGCTTTTCCTCATTTTCTACTACAAATACTGAGGCAAAGTAATTATTCAACATATCTGCTATTTCCCCATTGTCATTGACAATATACCCGCTTACAGTCTTTAGAGAGCCAACATTCTTCCTGACCACACACTTGCCCTTCATGTAATTATAAAAGTTCTTATTTATTTTGATGTCCCTGGCAAGTTTCCTTTCATTATCTCTCTTAGTAGCTCCTATAAGTTGCTTTGTGGCCCTTTGCTGGTCTTTGTATCTTTCCCATTCAGCAGGGATTTTTCTTTACATTTTTGTCAGCCTTTTTCTCTTAGTTTTATGCTGTCCCTGATCTTTTTGGCTGTCCATGGCTCACTTTTTTATGAAGTGGAACTTCTCCTTCTCACGGGTATAGACTAGTTTTATATTGTGTTAAATGTTTATTTAAACATCCTCCACTGTTCTTCAGTTGTTTTGCCCTTGAGCAGATTTTCCCAGTTGACCGTGGATAGTCTCTGTCTCATCTCATTAAAGCCGGCCTTACCTAAATCTAAAACTCTAGTAACTGATTCATGTTTTTCACTTTCCAATGCTACATTCCAATGCTACCATGTTATGACCAATTTTTGGTAAAAGTCATAGAGGAAGTCAGAGTTGAAGAATAACCTTGTTTACAAAGGACAATCTTTTAGACCTGCTGTGTAGTTTATAAGCTTAAGTAGAAACTGCATTTTATTATTCCGAGAGTAATTCTAATTCTGCAGCATACATGTGCTGCAGGCACAGTGACCTTTTACAGTTTCTTTTTTTTAAAATTCTAAACATATACACAAATATCATTTTGAGAGAGACGGGTAATACACAAATAGAAAGTACATGCCTCCAGATTTTCCTTGCAAAAACTACAAGGACAAACAATCTACATTTTAAGAGGTGAATCAGAATATTATGAGTTGTGATTAGCTTTCCTCAACCTCAACAACAATCTACATATAGAGTGCCCTTAACATAGCAAAACATCATATTGCAAATCAGACCATTTACGGGAAAAACAAAATTATCTCCAAGCTACATGAGGAAATGTTAATAGAAGTGACCAACAGCATGGTTAAAGATGTAGATGGAGAAGGAATTCAAGAGACAAGGGCCTATGCAGCTTCATTGAGGCACAGCTGACAATGGTGGAATGAAAAATTATAAGTGAATGTGGGGCTCTTGTGGTGCAGTGAGTGTCCCTATCTCTGAGCCAGGAAACCTGAGTTAATCTTAGAATCCCAACAGTGTGGAAATAGGCCCTTCAGCCCAACAAGTCCACACTGACCCTCAGAGCTTGCCATCCAGACCCATTCCCCTAATCTACATGATCCCTGTAGACCCATCCCCCTAATCTACACATCCCTGAACACTATGGGCAATTTAGCATGGCCAATCCACCTAGCGTGCACATCTTTGGACTGTGGGAGGAAACCCACACAGACACGGGGAGAATGTGCAAACTCCACACAGACAGTCGTCTGAGGGTGGAACCGAACCCAGGCCCCGGGTGCTGTGAGGCAGCAATGCTAACCACTGAGCCACCGTGCCACTCGCCACCTTAAGTCCCAACTGTTCCACAGGAGTGTAATACCATCTCTGAACAGGCTGATTTTTTTTTTGTTTTTAAAAAGTAAATAGTGAATGCAAATATTTGACACAGTTGGCTTTTAAATTTATGGTGCGGGGGATGGAGTTTAAAAGAGATCTGTGAGGCAAGCTTTTCCACACAAAGGGTGGTGAGTGTCTGGAAAGCGCTGCTAGAGGAGGTGGTGTAGGCAGATACAATAGCAACATTCAAGAAGCTCTTGGACAAATACATGAAGGGAATAGAGGGAGAGAGATCCTGTAAGTGAAGACAGTTTTAGTATGGGAGGGCAAAATGTATCGGTGCAGGCTTGGATGTTCGACAGGCTTGTTCCTGTGCTGCATTGCTCTTTGGTCTTTGTATACTGGAACAGGAACAAAGACCTGCAATTGCAGCCAGCCTCCATTTTACTGCAGGGGTCTGAGAATTAGAAGGAAATATAAAATCTAAAGATTTTTTCAAAATGCACATTTATTGCACAGTTCTTTTCATACTGGCTTCGGCTTTCCCTCCTTCACCAATGATGTTGGCTTTCTCTTTGTGCAAGTATACAGTTTGTGCCATCTACACATAGTGTTTATACAAATCACAGCCTTGAGATAAAGAGCCAGAGCAGCATCAGCATGAAGGAAGCGCAAGGAGAGGAAAATCAATTGGAATGTAAAATGGATGGCTGATCCATTATATTGCCTAGTGGTGAATATACTTTTACAATGCATTTCCTCATTGAAATCAGCTGAGATAAGAGTTTTCAGGGTACTTTCAAACAGAATGTTATGTCCCATCCAGAGGTTTTTATTTTAATAAGTGAACAACCGAATAGGTATTTCCTCTACCGATCATCACACTATAATGATAATTAAGAATGAGGAAAGGGATCATGGGAAATTTCTTTCCACAGTATTTATTGGAAGCAGAAGAAGATGTACGGTTATGGGGTTGGAATTGTTTGGGATGTCTCTCAAAAAGAGAAACACGGAGTGAAACAATAATGGAAACAGTGGACCAAATGGTCTTGCTCTATGCCCCCAACATCTATGATATTATGATCAAATTAAATACATACGATACAGTGCACTGCCAGAAACCATTGTAAATGGTTTCCAGAAATAAGCAATTCAGTGGGCTAAATGGCCTTTTGTCAGTACTCCTTTTTTGTAAACTTGAAGTTCTTTCAAATTTTTAAAGGCTCTAACAAATCAACATTAAAATTGCTTTTTACACTCTTTTAATGTCTGATAATAAGAGTATATCTACTCAGGTTAAACTACTGCTCCTTTACAGAATAGCAAATCTCTACAAGTTTAAGATTAAAAAGCTGCTATAGATGGAGTGAATTATACACAATTCAGTAGATGACGTTCGTACGCAGCTGTTCTTTGACTAAATATAATGCTGTCATTATTGGTTTGGCTTTAATCAAGAAGCATCTGTTTTCTTTTGTTTTGTTTTCATGAATATTAAGGGTTTTTATCCCTTCTGATGAGTAGCAGAAAACAGCTTTACAGATTAATTGTGTATTGACCTTTTTACATTCTGGAGCCTGAATTAGAATTTAAATTTATTGTGATATTAATTTTTACTCAGGCAGAAAATGTGTTACTTTGAGTTTCACTTCAAATACTGACTGCTACATTAACTGCTTGAAATTTTAAATTCACAATAACAAACTGAATTTATATAGCTTCTTTAACATTGTAAAAATGTCCCATGTGATCTACAAGAACATTATCAAACAGGTTTGCATGAAGACCCATGTCAGGAGATACTAAAGCAGGTAATCAATACTTTGATTGAAGTCCTCGGCTTTAAAGACCAAATTAAAGAGAGGTAGTGAGGTGGAGATGTTTAGGGAGTGAATTCTAGAGCTTAAAGCACAAGTAATAATCATGGAGTGACTAAAATCAGCAATGACCAGAAGGCCAAGATTGAAGGAGCAAAATGTATATTTTATACAGTGCTCTTAATATAGTCAAGCCTTCTAACAGTGCTTCACAGGAGCATTATAAAACTAAGTATAATGTCGAACCACGGAAAAGTATTAGGCCAGTGATCAAAAGCTTGGTAAAAAAACTATGTTTGTAGAAACGTTTTAAAGGTACAAAACAAGGCAGGGGTGTGGAGAGTGGCAAGGAGGGAATTCCAGAGCCCAGGGGCTAGACAAATGAAAGCACACCCACCAATAGTGGAGCAATTAAAATTGGAGATGTGTAGGAGGCCAGAACTAGAGGAGCACAGATATCCCAGAGGCCTATGGGGCTGAACAAGATTACAGGGATAGAGAGGGGAGAGACAACTGAAGGATTTACAACGAGGATGAAAATTTTAAAATAATGATCTTGTTTGACTGGAAATCAAATCGAGGTCAGTGAACTCAGGGTTGATAGGAAGATAGAACTTGCTGCAAATTAAGATAAGGACAGAAAGTTTTGGATACCCTTGAGTTTGTACAGGGTAGAATGTGGGAGACGAGTCAGGAATGTGTTGGATTAGTTTAACTCAGTTTTAGCAGCAGAGGAGCTGACAGAGGGGTGTAATCTGACAATGTTACAGAAGTGGAAATTGCTAATTTTGGTGATGTCATATAAGAGAGACACAAGTTTACGTCAAGATTAAATGTAAGATTCAGGTTGCACGCAACAGACTGATTTAAGCTCAGATGGTTGCCACAGAGACAATGTCACTAGTTTGAGAAACTGATTTGGTGTGGGTACTAAAATCAATGGATGTCTTCTCAATACATAATTAGAGTAAATTTCTGCCAATCCAGTACTGGATGACAGATGAGTAGAAGTACAGCTGAAGGAAATAACAGAGAAAGTCAGAAGACAGGCCTTGGAGGGATTGGAAAATAAGAAGAGAATTTTGAAATTGAGGTGTTGGCAGACTGGAAGTCAGTGTAGGATGAGATTTGGTGCAAGTGAATATCCACACTGTATATCCACACAGCAGAATTTTGGGTGAGTTCAAGTTTACAGAAGAAAACTAGCTAGCAGAGTATTAGAGTAGTTGAGTCTGAAAGAAACAAATTCATCTATGAGTGTTTCAGCAATAGATGATATTAAGGAGGTGGAGTGATGTTCTTGATCATGAATAGGTTGTAGCATTGCAAATTCAGTCCAGCATTGAAAGTGACATTAACATTACAGAGAGTCTCATTCAACTTCAAACAGTAGCCAGGGAAGTGGCTGGAGTCATTTGCTAAGGAACAGCATTTGTGGTGGGGACTGAAGGCATGGGGGTTCTTTTGATGGAGTGTTTGAGACTAATGTTCTAACACTTGTTCCTTTCCAGTCAAGACAGAAAGCTAATAGCACTGCTCAAACCGAGGTCATGAGAACAGTTCTTGGCATCCATGACAAAAGGCAAGTAAAGGAAGCAAAAGTGAAGTCATTGAACAAAAAGGTGCAAAAATTATTTTAGAGTTCTTTTGTTCATAATAGACTTACATGTTATGTTTACTGCAGGTAGGTAAGCAGAACATAAAACAGAATTTTGTTGGAAACAATGGAAAATTGCATTAACTTACATGTGTGATGATGCTAAATAAGTTATTTTGTACTTGTTTTTTTGAAAAGAGGTTGTAAGGCAGAGGCAATGAGCTGGCTACTGAAGGCCACTTGAATAAACAGCTTAGGAGACCTTCTTTGGAACACTCTTGAGACATTGACTCTGTTTCTCTCTCCACGGATGCTGCAAACCTGCTGAGTTTTTCTAGTGCTGTCTGATTTTATTTCAGATTTCCAGCATCTGTAGTACTTTGCTTTTACAGAAATAATTGAACTTTGCAGAAATAACTTTTTTTAATAGCAGCATTTCATTCCACAACACTTTGTTCATTTTGATTTGTGAACAATGAACAGTTCTGTGATTGTAAAATATGTTTTCTAAAAGGTATGAACAGCTAGATTAGTTTTCCATTTTTCAAAACTAATTTAATAAATTGAAAGAAATATCAATTTTGCCTATTATCTGCTATTGCAGTCAAATATTGATTACCCTTTGTTGAAGTACTTCAAAAAGAAGTACATGATTGCATTGTTAAACCACTATGGACTCAATTAGCACGACACTGTGTTTTGAAATTCTCCAATTCGCGCAAGAGGCGTATTGAAGGTATCAGGAACAAAATGACATTTCACTTCCCAAAGTCATTGCATTAAAACTAGGCTGAAATCTTTTCAAAAAGTGAGGTTCATCCTCTTTTCAAGTACCAGGGTGAGCTCACTCTTCTCGCTGCTGTTGAATACCAGAGTCTGTAGTGAGTTTACTTTACTAGTGCTTCTACATTCTTTCTGCATTTATAGACAAAAGTTTCAATCTGTTGCGCCATTACCAACTGCAGTCTTCTTGTCAAGCAGTGTTGAAGGGTGTGTGCCGGACGGTCACAGATGGAAAATGGTGGAGTGGGAGCGAGAAAAAGAGGCTAACAGGGAAGTCCAGTTACTGTTTTACAATTTTAAATGCAAACCAGCTGCAAAACTGTTCATTTTCACAACTTCTACTTGGAACACAAGTCTCATTGGATGACAATGTTGCTGGCTGGGCCAGCATTTATTACCCATCCCTCGTTGTCTTTGTGAAAGTGGAGGTAAACTGCTTCCTTGGACCACTGCAGTCCATTTGCTATAGTTACCTTCACAATGCTGCGAGGGAGGGAGTTCCACAATTTTGACCCAGCAACACTTAAGGAACAGCAATAAATTTCTAAGTCAGAATGGTGAATGGCTTGGAAGGGAACTTGCAGGTGGTGGTGCTCCTATGTACCTGTCTCATGGTAAGTGTGTCAGTGTTTCTTTAAGAAAAATGCTCATGATATTTTCACTGTATCACAGCATGGAACCAGAAAGTATAAAAGTCTCAGGCTCCATCTTAGGTCATTCTGTCGAACACCGAAGGAAGTATGCCACTCTTTATTTTCAAAGCTTAATGTCAGCTCAGATATAGATATGCCTATGACTGTAATATTCGGAAATATCAAGATGTAATAAATGTCTGTTGGACCTTTTGATACCATGTTATCCGTGTCCTAGTTTCTTAGAGATAAGAAAAGCATTACAGCATCAGGTAAAAGACAGTTAATCCTGGTGGTTTTCTTTTTAAGAAAGCTTCACAAACTACAAGATATGTGAAAATCAAATCGAAGATCAACTAGACAATAATCCAGGCATCAAAGAATCTGTACAATCAGCAGTATCATCTCTGTGTAGAGATAAAGGTAAAGTTCCCACAGTCCCAGAGGGCCATTGGGCTGCTCTCTCACTAGAGTGGGGTAACTGATATTTAGCTAATCTGAGGTTTGCCACGCCTCAAGGGACAAGGTTGAGAAGGCAGGACCTCTATGATAATCTCAGCAAGAACTGAACCCATGTCGTTGGCTCTGCATCGTCACTCTGCATCACAAACCAGCTATATCCAGCCAACTGAGGTAACTGGCCTTCTGCAATTTTTGAACTACAAGACAATACTTTTTAAAACACTTTTAAAAGGGTACAAGGCATAGTAAAGGAGCATGAACAAGAAACAGAAAAGGAAAAGGATAAGATGAAAGAACAAAAAGCAAAATTAGTAAAAGAAATAAACAAACATTGTGAAACACTATTCCTTAAAACTAAAACAAAGAAAATCAAAGGCCAAAATTTAAATTATGGATTGATCAGCCAATAATACCTTTACTGAATTACAACCTTTCAAACAACATTTGTGATTGTTTTGTTTCAAAAAGAAGATCAAACATTAGACGATCCTAAGCACTGAAAGTCTTGCTCACCATCAGACAGCAGGGGCATCAGACAGAAGTAATGCATCTGATCTCTCTATGATGATCAGAAAGGATCTGGAAAGTTCTCAAAGAACAGCTCAAGGCAATAAGGAACAAACTCCAACTCATGTCATACAAACAAAAACCCCAAGAGTCTATTGAACAGTTTGTTGGAAGATGCCCAGCAAAGGCATGATTGTGACTTTTCTGCAGAGTCACTCACAGAGATGCTCACTGAATTAGTAATCATCTCAAAACCAATTAAAGCCATTAGGAAATAAATCTTTGAGGCAAGAAAATTAACAACATCATTACTGCATTACTTGAGGATGACCTCAAGTACGGAGTGGCAACGCAAAAAAAATTCCACGCTTTAGGTATAGCTCACACTATCGCTACAGTCTAGCAGAATGTGTGGCACATACTATCAACGATCATTTAATGTGGACCAGAAAACAAGATTTTCACATTTCATTCTTTTCTACAACACCAACGAAAAAAAGGATTTCTATCCCCAGCACAACATTTGCTTAGACAGGAAAAAATGAAAGAGATATACAACAATTGAGCAGGTAGAGAAGTACTAAAACTGTTCAGGTGGAGAGAATGCAAGTTCGAAATCCTAATCCAAATTCTTCAGTATCAATGAAGGCTTTTAGAAGGTTTTACATCAGATCATCCAAAGTCATGGTGCCACATTGCAAAGGAACAGAAGCCAGCTCAGACCAATGTACAGCACACGGAGCATACATGAACAGAGTGATAAGAACACAGTGATGATCGTGGCTGTGTAGTGATGTTGAGTAGGAGCAAGCAACCAGCAGCAAGCAACCAAGTTGTCAGACAAGTGTAAGAAAAAAAAGTACGCCCCTGAGTGGGTTTATATTCACCTGATCAGGATGAGTTGTCAAACCTCCAAGGTATTACACTGAAATTTGAAATATTAATCTTATCAACTCTGTTTTTATAATTACTGAAATCAGAATGCATACCTATAAACAATCATGTACATCAGTTTGGGATGTTTTATGTGAGAATGTGCAAACTTCACACAGACAGTTGCCCGAGGGTCGAATCGAATCTGAGTTCCTGGTGCTGTGAGGCAGCAGTGGTAACCAGTGAGCCACTGTGCCTGCTCTGCTTGACGCAAAATCCACATCATTTTCATTAATTCATGGGATGTGAGTGTCACCATTTATTGCCTATACCTAAATGTCCTTGAGAAGGTGGTGGTGAGCTGCCTTCTTGAACCATTGCAATCCATTTGCTGTATAGACACCCACAATGCCATTAGGATAGGAGTTCCACGATTTTGACCCAGTAATACTGAAGAAATGGTGATACTTTTCAAGTCAAGATGGTGAGTGATAGAGGGGAATTTTCAGGTGGTAGTGCTTCTATGTATCTGCTGCCCTTGTCCTTCTAGATGGTTGTGGTGGTGGGTTTGCAAGGTCCTGTAGAACATTAGTGAACTTCTACAGTGCATCTTGTAGATAGTACACACTGCTTCTACTGAGTGGTGGTGGATTGAGTGGATGTTTGTGGATATGGTGCCAGTCAAGCTTGCTTTGACCTGGGATGATGTCAAGGTTCTTGAGTGTTGTTGGAGTTGCAAGTGGGGGGCATTCTATCGTTCTCCTGACTTAGGCTTTGTAGATGGTGGACAGGGAGTCAGAAGGTGAGTTCCTCACTGCAGGATTCCTAGTTGCTGACCTGCTTTTGTAGCTACAGTACTGATATTGCAAGTCTAATTCAATTCCTGATCAATGTCAACCCTCAAAATGTTGATAACATGCTATTGAATGTGAAGGGGTGATACTTAGATCCTCTCATGTGGGAGATGATCATTGCTTGGCACTTGTGTGGTGGAAATGTTACTTGGCACTTGTCAACTCAAAACTGGTTATTGTATTGTACAAGTCTTGCTACATTTCAACATGGACTGCTTCAGTATCTTAGGAGTTATGAATGGTGCTGAACATTAGGCAATCATCAGTGAACATCCCCAAATCTGACCTTATGATGGAAGATGGTCATCGATGAAGCAGTTGATGATGGTTGAGCTGAGGACAATACCCTGAGGAATTCCTGCAGGTATGTCCTGGAACTGAGATAAATGACCTCCAATAACCATAACAATCTTCCTTTCTGCTATGAATAATTCCAACAAGTGGAGAGATTCCCCATGATTCCCATTGATTCCAGTTTTGCCAGGAGTCCTTCACACCTCACTCGGTCAAATTCATGTCCATAGCAGTCACTGTCACTCTCAGTTCACCTCACCTCACTTTGGCTCAGATCTTCCAATCGTCATTACTGAAGCGTAGGCTAGCAATGCATGTGGGAGGCCTGACTCAGCTTTGCACAAGTTGTCCTGGAAGCTGAAAGCCCTTCTTAGCCATTACCTGGCATCTAAAACTCTCCTTATAAAGTCCCTACCTCTGAGTTAGAATCAGAGACTTTGGAGAATTCTGACTTAATTGCTTTAATAGTCAACCAGGTCAGGTTAAAGATAGTAAAGCTGACTCTAACTCCTTGTAAACTATAAAACTAACAATGCAATCATTCATATTGATCCACAAACCCCAACTCCCAGCACCCTGCCACTGTGAGCAGCCAGCCTCCAATCCAGGGCCCATCCGATTCTCCCTGAAGCTGAACAAGACGTCCCTTTCCCAATCAGACGACAATCAAACTCAACACCGCCCAAACTCCCTTTGAACCAACTCTCTGCCCAATCCTCTGCCAGACTGAACCCCGTTATGGACTTAATCTGAACCAAACTGATTAACCCCCCACCCTGCACCATTAGAACTGTAAAAAGGGGGCTTTGCTTTGCTTTCCCTGACTGTCTCACACTGCATGGATTCAGCTGGGTCAAAGTTATGCCACATATCTAGAAATGCTGTGATAAACTTTGAGAAGACATACTCAGGCTGAAAGAATGGGGAGACATGGCAAATAATATGCTGAGAAATGTCAAATGGTATATTTTGGAAGAAAGAATAATGTATGGCGGTATAAATTGAACAGCACAATTCTGATGGGGACAGAGAGTTGGTATACATGTGCCAAAATTACTGAAGGTGATGGGGCAGGCTAAGAATGTGATTAAAAAAGGCACAGAGGATCAGTGATTTATAAATCCAGGGACTCAGCACAAGGAAGTTATGACAAAACCTTACAAGACAATGGTTCAGCCCAAACTGGAGTTTTATGTTCAGTTCATAATGTACTTTAGGAAAGGTGTGAAAGCTGTAGAAATGATTCAGAAAAGATTTGTGAAAATAGTTCCCAGGAACGATGGATTTTAATTAGACAACTGATTGAAGAAGCTGGGACTGCTCTCCTTAGTGGGGGCTGAAAGGAGATTTGATAACGTTCTTCAAAATCATGAAGGTTTTAGGCAGAGTAGATAAAGAGTGAATTTTCCCTTTGACAGGGAAATTGAGAACCAGCAGACACAGATGAGTAGCAAAAGAACCAAAGGTATACTGTGAAAGCAAATATTATGCAAAAAGTGGTAAGGGTTTGGAATTAAATTCCCCAGAGGGTTGTGGTAACAGAATCAAATGTATTTTTTTCAAAAGGAAATTGGATAAATGAAGAAAGAAAAGGCAGTGCTATGGGAAAAGAATAAGGCCATAAGGCTAGTCAAGTTTCTTTTACAGAGACCCAGTGTAGACAAGAGGCTAGGTAGCCTCCTTCTGTATTGTCATCTTTCTATAATTAGTCCAAAAAGGACAGTGAACAAAAATACTCCTAATGAAATTACCAGTACCTTCAAATTAGATTTAGCCATTGTAAAATGGAAATCAAAATCTCTATAAAAAGTCTGTGTATTTGAGAAATGTTCCAATTGAACTAACCAATGTTATTAATGGCTTTGTTGTGCAAGTAACATGCTAGACTGTATCCTGTTAAATTATCTTCTTTAACTGCAGTTGCAAATATTGGCTTCTCTGAATTTGCTATCAGACTTTGCTGTGTGCTTGAATGATTATCTAATGATTGTAAAAAGTAATGGTGCTCAGTTAGTATCCACCTTCTAATTGCTGGCTAGGTAACATTTCATTTTTACATCTACACTTGATAGTTCATATGAATTATTTCAAAACAAAGAAAAACATTCCTTGGAGCTGAAACCAGAAACTCAACCATTCTGTGAAAACCAGATGAGCTGTTGACCCTGTATTCCATCCATTAGCAAGATCACTAATTTCTTTCTTGATACATCACTAATCTTCACCTTGCTTCATCCACTATTAAAACCTCATGCAGGCCTTTGTTAGTTCTAGACTTAGCCATTCTGATGCTCTCCTGGACAGTATCCCACATTGTACCTTCAATAAACAGGAGGTCATCAAAATTCTAATGCCCCAAAGGTATGTTGCCTTCATTCAATATGCCTGTGCTCACCAACTTCTGATCTGCCTATGCATCTATTTTCAAGTTCTTATTCTCTTTTCTAAATTCTTACCATGCCCGCATTCCTGCCTTCCTCTACTGCTCTCTTCCAGCCCCACCATCCTGTATAATATTGACACTTTTCAAATTCTAGCCTCTTGGGTAGCTGCAATTTTACTGCCCTTGATGACTGGGACTTCAGCATCCCAGAAACCAAGTACAGGAATTTTCTAAAAAGCGAAAGAACTGAGGATGCTGTAAATCAGAAACAAAAACAGAAGTTGCTGGAAATGGTAGACAGAAATGGCAGCACCTGTGAAGAGAAATCAGAATTAACGTTTTGGGTCCAGTGACCCTTCCTCGGAACTGATGGTAGCTAGCAAAATATCGGTTTTAATGCAGAAGTTAGGGTGGAGGGAGGAGGTAAGGAGTAAATGACATGTGGGGTTAGAGCCCAAAGAAAGAGAAGAACAGTTGGACAGTCAAAGGAGTGGATAATGATCTGTCCAGGAGGATGAATAACTGTTAATGGAGACTATTAGTGGCTAAAAATTGGAATTTCTCCATGCATCAATCTGTCTCAATCCTTTCTTTTCTTCTTAGAAACTTAAAACCTACCTCTTTGATAACTGATCCTAATATCTCAGTAAGGATTAATGTCAAATTTTGTTTGATAATAACACCTGTGAAGTATTTAGGAATGTTTTACAACAAAGTTACAATATAAATACAAGTTGTCACTGTTGATATACTGGCATTAAATATCATCTGGAATTTGATGAAACTAATGCGCAGCAAATAAAGCTGAACTTATTAAAATTGCAGAGATTATTCTAATATATTACTCTCCTATTCTGGAGGAGTATAGACTTGGAACAGTTAATGTTTTATTCAAATTTAATTAAGTCTGGCATGATATGGGCTTCCCTGAGATATCAAAATTGATTTAAGAACTGACTTTTTATTCAAAGACAGAGTCACACTGCACACTTGATGTTGGTGCTCCATCACAGCCAGTCATTTCAATGTAGATTTCTCAGAATGGAACTTGTAATGCCAGAAGTGAAAGTACCAGAAAAGATGGTGTTCCATGCAATGTATCAACTGTAGTATGACTGGATGCAATGTGGCAGAGCCAGCTAGACTGTTCACAATGCACTACAACATTGGAATCACATTAATTAACAGTAGTGTTGAACAGTAAATGAGTGAATTTGGTTTATAAATCACTGCAGATTGAACATCTGATTATTTTCTGGCAACAAACAGAGCATTGGGAGAGGAATAATAAAGAATAAATCATGTTTGTTCAGAATTTTTCATTTTTGAAAGAAGCTTAACACAGCTACACAATTGATCATTTTTTAGATTACAAGGGAATTGAAATTTGTAGCACCAACCAAGAATTAGCAAATTCAAAGCTGGTGTTACACTCTGCCTGATGTTCACTTTTGGAAAAGAAAGTTGGGTGAAATGCAAAGCAGGGTCCAAACACAGGCTTTAATTTGACATTGTCATTTGAGCTACTGACCAAAACAAATTTCAGCCTATTGTTTATATAAACAGCCAGCCCCAGTTTTGTATTTTTCATTTTACATGAATAGATCGTCTGTCAGTCAACATGTGTTTAGTATATGAGTGGGACTTACGAGCTATATGAGTAGATCTATACCCTCTGTTCCCCAACAAAAAATGCCACATTCAGACCACCAATATCAACAGTACAACTGGAGTACATGGAGTCTATTGCTGTATTTGTGCATGCAGTTTGGTATATGAGAACCAGAAGTGTACCATTAGTTTCACATGCTTTCTGCGAATTGTTTTCTAATACTTCTGTACACAATACACAAAACATCACCACAAATAAACCTCAATGCCATAATTTACACTGAGTCTGAGAGTAGGTGATCCAGGATGATGAACAGTCATTCAAAGAAGGTAGGAAAGGCTTACAGATTCAAAAGCAAACTAGATACAATGCCATATATTGGCGTCTGCTAATGAGCTCAATTCAAACTGTAAGTGTACATTCTAATCATGAGGTCTTCCTTAATTTACAGCTAGCCCATTGCACTTATTAAAACACAAGAATTCAGCTCACCACTTCACTGCAGCTTGTTCACTAAATGGATATATTCATTATGGAAGAAGATAATAAATTATGCTTTCTTTCCAATTGTACAGTTTGTACAATAAATTGATTTCTTTAGTATATTTAGTAAAATTGTGAAATGACAAACTGACTTCCTGTGGGATCCAACAAGCCAAGCAGCACAAGTCAAACTACAAAAGACAGAGTAATTACCACTGACGGTTTTGTGTCCTGATATGCAAATTGAACAGTTGGCACTCCAAGATGATTTATGAAGAAATCACTGTTTCCTTCCACCTGCACTGAGTTGACCTTTCTTCCTGAACAATTTTCTTGCCATGTACAGTTCAAAGAAAACCTCTGCAAAACAAAAAAAAAAGCAAAATGTGTTGGATTTGAGTGCTGGATTTTGGCAAAATGTAAATATAAGCAGAGATTGATCTAAATCAGTGTGAGCAATGCCAAATTTTACATGAATAATTCACAGATAACTAACTGTTCTAAATTCCTGGACGGCAGATCATTCAAGGGCAGTCAGCATGCTCTTCTAAGGAGTGAATGACAGATTCATGCGTATATCTATATCTCACAAGAAGCTTGAAAGTTGAAGGAAACTGCTGTCTATGCCGGCGCATCATGAAGTCTGAGGTTTTCCATGGCAACAGAAAATGAAAGCAATCGATATGTCCACAGCAAATTCTAGCGTTTTAACAATACGAAAGGCAAAGCACAAAATAGACATTATTTAATTTCATGGAAGTCTTTTCACCGTAGAAGCTCTTTCATTACAGATCTCTTTAAAAATAAATGGCTAACATGTCTCAGCAATGCACAAAACAAGTACACATGGAAATGCATAGAGATTAGGATTCCTTTCATTTAGTGTTTCAACAACTAGTACATTAGAATTCTGTGATAACGTGGCACATACTGTCCTCTCAGTCTCAGATTATCAGAGAAGTGAATATGCAACAAACAAAATCAGGAGAAAGTGATACTGTAATAAGCTTTCTTCCATTTTACAGCAGTTCATTGCTTTCAAAATGGAAACATGACAATTTGACAAAAGTTGTCTCAAAGCTTCGAAAGACCCGAGACTGCACTAAAGGGTTCCCATAATGTATGTAATGTGGGTGAATAGAAATATGTTGCAGGTATACCCAAAATTGTTTCAGCAGAGGAAAATGTCCATGACAGTAGATCAGCATGTTATGGCTATACTAGAACTGGTGTTGTCTGATGAGATAGGATTAAATACTGACCTCACTGACGTTTGTGTCCTTGTATGCTTTTTTCTTTAAACTTCAAACTCTCTTTTACTTCTTTGGTTAGTGACGGTTGGTTTATACCTCTCAATCTTTCCTCCAGGCTGGGATCTATTTTTGCTGTCAGTCACAAATTCCATTCTTTAGTGTTTACATTCTTTGCTGCTAATTGATCTGTCCAGACCACCTTAGCTAACTCTATCCTCATTCTTGCTTCGTGAAGCCAAGCTGACTCTACTTGATTATGATTTTTCCAAATATTCTGCTATTAGTTTCTTGATAATTATCTAATTCATGCCTTGTATTGTTTTAGCAAAATTTCCCTAATTTTACATTCCATTTCCTTTCCTCTAACATCCACAAATTCACAGCTGTTCCCTTTAAAAATCACTTGATCACAAAATCTACTCTACCCAACAAGCAGTCAAAGATTACAGAGATGTATCTTCCCCAGTCAAAGGCCAGATGAGAAATGAAAAGCGACTGCCTTTAACATCAAGACAACATCCATGAACTCTGTATCAAGGAGTTTCAACAATGCTGGGTGCAGTGAAACAAAAGGGGAAATCCTTCAATGGTGGGAGTAATAATAGGTGAAAAAAATAGAAGACAGCTTCCATTGGCAGAGGTCAATAATTGGAGCTCAAATATTGCAACAAGAACATGTCAATGATAAGTACTCAGTACAACCATCATCTGCTATTTTTTGAAAATGACTGTCTCTTTCATAAAGTCAGGAGTATGGCAACTCATTCATGATTCCATTAACAATCCCTTAGGTAATTAACTAACCTATGTGAATCTACAACATTGAGTTAAAGTGACAGACTGTAAGTAGCATACATGCCATCACTGATGATTTGAAACAAGGGAAAACTTAACAATTCCCGCCCCCACCAATCTTCAATGGTATCAGCTTGATGAAATTCCCTACCATCAGAAACTTGGAGGTCACTGCTGACCTGAAACTTAACTAGACCATCCACTGCATCACCAATGTACTTTAGGCATGTTTTGTAGCTAAATATCAAGTGAGGACTGTAATGGAATGCTCAATACTTGCCAGGATTAATGAATTTGTGGCAACACAAGAAGATCAACACCATCTGACCCAAACAGTCTGCTTAATTTATGGCCTGTTAATGGACCAAGATATAACATCTTCATTACAATTGGGAGGTTCACTGAAGCAACTCAATAAGAGTTTGACCACAGCTCTCTGCAATATTTATTGACAAAAATGTAAAGAACATAGAGTCATAGAGATATACAGCACGGAAACAGACCCTTCGGTCCAACATATCCATGCCGACCAGATATTCTAAATTAATCTAGTCCCATTTGCCAGCATTTGGCCCATAATCCGTTTAAACCCTTCATATTCATGTACCCATCCAGATGCCTTTTAGATATTGTAATTGTACCAACCTCCACCACTTCCTCTGACAGTTCATTCCATACAAGCACCAACTTCTGCGTGAAGAAGTTGCCCATTAAGTCCCTTTTAAATCTTTGCCCTCTCACCTTAAACTTATTGCTTCTAGTTTTGGACTACCCCACCCTTGGAAAAAAAACTTTATCTATTTACTGTATCTATGCCCCTCAGCCTCTGACTCTCCAGGGAAAATAACCCCAGCCTATTCAGCCTCTCTTTGTAGCTCAAACGCTCCAACCCTGGCAACATCCTTGTAAATCCTTTCTGAACCCTTTCAAATTTCACAACATCTTTCATGCAACAGGGAAACCAGAATTGAATGCAGTATTTCAAAAGTGGCCTAACCAATGTCTTGTACAGCATGACCTCCTAACCCCTATGCTCATTGCACCGACCAATGAAGGCAAGCATGCCAAATGCCTTCTTCACTACCCTGTCTGGCTGCAACTCCATTTTCCAAGAACTTTGAACCTGCACCCCAAAGTCTTCTTACTTGGCAATACTTCCCAGGAGCTTACCATTAAGTGTTAAGTCCTGACCTGATTCACCCTACCAAAATGCAGCACCTCACCCTTATCTAAATTAAACTCCTCTGCCCCTTGACCCATTTGCCCATCTAGTCAAGGTCCCATTGTACTCTGAGGTAAACTCCTTCATTGTCCATTACATCACCAATTTTAGTGTCACCTGCAAACTTACCAACTGTACTTCCTATATTCATATCTAAATCATTTATATAAATGATAAAAAGCAGTGGACCCAGCACTGATCCTTGCCGCACACTGCTGGTCACAAGTCTCCAGCCGGAAAAGCAACCCTCCCCCGCTACCCTCTGTATCCTACCTTAGAGACAATTTTGAATCCAAATGGCTATTTCCCCCTGTATTCCATGTGATTCAACCTTGCTAACCAATCTTCTATGTGGAACCTTGACGAATGCCTTACTGAAGTCCGTATAGAACATGTCCACCGCTCTGCCTTCATTAATCTTCTTCGTAACTTCTTCAAAAAACTCAATCAAGTTAGTGAGACACAATTTCCCATGCACAAAACCATGTTGACTATCCCTAGTCAGTCCTTGCCTGTCCAAATACTTGTGAATCCTGTCCTCAGAATCCCCTCCAACAACTTACCCAACACTAATGTCAGACTTATCACAAATTTAATAGCAACACCACAGCTTGTCTCTTTTTAGTATCCAGGGCAAAAGTGGGGTTCCACTATCCTCTGCAATCCCTGTGTAATCGTTGACCCTTGAGCTCTTAATCTGCATCCAAACAATCTTCATTTCCAAAGTTCCAACTGCCTTATTTGGGCTTTCTTCCATTTTCCAAATACCCTGCTCCCTGTCCTCTATTCCACAAATACTGCTCGTGAACTTACCTGTCTCATCCAGCAATGTCACACTTTCTCGTCCACCTTCCACCAGGAACCTCTTCTTACGAAGGTTGTGCTTATCCTTCCCTCATTCCACCTTAACTATGTATTTGTCACCTTTCCCTGTCCTCTTAACAAATACCACTGAGAACCTTCACTCTTCCCTCCAATACAAATATAGTTCCCTGGACTTTTGCCTTTCCTGTTCCGTAAGTATCATTCTCAAACTTTCTTCCTTTACATCCCCAATCTGAGTCACAGACTTGGATTCTCTCCTCAGCACTGTTTCAACATTACTAACTGTATTTTCAATGCTGCTTCATTCTGAGGCAGGAACTCTTAACCTTGTAAAATCCCTAACAAATATATGCAAAAATTGAAAACAAAAGCAGAAGATTAGAATCCTAGGGAGAGGTTGGTAAGTGTAGGGAACGTTGGATGACTAGAAAAACTGAGGCTCTGGTCAAGAAAAATGAGAAGGCATATGTCAGGTATCGACAGCTGGGATCGAGTGAATTTCTAGAGAAGTACAAAGGCAGTAAGAGTATACTTAAGAGGGAAATCAGGACGACAAAAAGGGGACATGGGACAGTTTTGGCAAATAGGGTTAATGAAAATTCAAAGAGTTTCTATAAATACATTAAGGGCAAAAGAGTAACTAGGGAGATCAACATGGCCGTCTCTGTGTGGAAACGTAGAAGATGGGTGAGATACTAAACAAATATTTTGTGTCAGTATTTACCGTGCAGAAGGACTGGAAGCTAGGGAACTTGGTGAAATAAATACTGATGTCTTAAAAAGTATCCATATTACAGAAGGAGGTGTTGGAGGTCTTCAAACACAAAAAGGTAGATAAATTCCCAGGACCTGATCAGGTGTTTCTCAGAACTTCATGGGAAGCAAGGGAAGAGATTTCTGGGCCCCCTGCTGAGATATTTGTATCATTGGCAGCTATAGGTGAGGTGCTGGAAGATTGGAGGATGGCTAATGCGGTGCCATTATGTTACAGAGGCTGTAAGGAAAAGCCAGGGAACTATAGACTGGGGAGCCTTACGTCAGTAGTGAGTAAGTTGTTGGAGAGGATTCTGAAGGACATGGATTACATCGAAAGGCAAGGACAAATCAGGGATAACCTACATGGCTTAATGGGTGGGAAATTGTGTCTCACTAACTTGATTGAGTTTTTTGAAGAGGTGACAAAAAAGATTGATGAATGCAGAGCAATACAGTGGTCTATATGGAAGAAAAACACAAATTACTGGAAAAACTTAACAGGTCCGACAGCATCTGTGGAGAGAAATCAGAGTTAATGGTCCAGTGACCCTTCTTCAGAACTCAAATCGCCCTTCTAGGGATTGATGTTGTTAAACTTGAGAGGGCGCAGAAAAGATTTACAAGATGTTGCCAGGACTGGAGGTTTTGAGTTATAGGGAGAGGCTGAGTAGACTGGGGCTTTTTCCCCATGGAGCGTCAGAGGCTGAGGGACGACCTTATAGAAGTTTATAAAATCATAAAGGGCATGGATAGGGTGAATAGTCAAGGTCTTTTTCCTAGGGTGGGGGAGTCCAAAACTAGAGGGCATAGGTTTAAGGTGATTGAGGGTAACCTTTTCACACAGTGGGTGGTGCACGTATGGAAAAAGCTGCCACAGAAAGTGGTGGAGATGAGTACAATTACAACATTTAAAAGGCATTTAATTGGGTATGAACAGGAAGGGTTTTGAGGGATATGGGCCAATTGGGATTTGACTGGATTGGCGTGGACGAGTTGGACTGAAAGGTCATCTCCATGCTGTGTGACTATGACTCAAAGTATTGGAAGGAACTTCTTCAATAAGCTTGGTGCACAGGGTATGTAAAACTCATCAAAAAATGACCTGCATATAAATAAGCTTTGCTTTCCAATGTTTTTGTTACAAATTAGTTTATTAAGGATCACAAAGGCTCTACTTAAAAAAAAAACCAAAATAGTTTTACTCAGTTAGGCCTAAAAAAAAAGTTACAAAAACAACTTGTGCAAAGCAAGGTAAGATATACATTTTGTTTTCTACAACACCAGAAGAAGGGGAACAGTGCAGCACTCAAATCACTGCAGCTGGGGAGATCTATTAAGCATTGACTCTTTGCAAAGAGCTCCTGGTGCATTCTACATTCAAGGGCCATAAAAGACTATTGGCATATTTATAGTTAAGGAGAAGCATGCTTCTTTGCCTTGTGTCTAACAGCATCTGATTTGGTGTAGTTCCAGCAAAAGCATTTTTTGTCAGTCATCTTTCAATATATTTGAAGAACGATAAACTGCAACTGCTTCAAGTGCCATTATTTTATTTAGTGAATGAATAGCTGTGATATCTGAACACAAGAAAAATCACAATGCATGTGGTACAAGAGATTAAATCTGTTTTTCTTCAGGACTTAAGGTACTCAAATGATTTGTGAACTTCAGCTGCCTGCTTTCTCACATATTCTTTCATAAATATTCTAGATGACAACAGCAATGGGGATTGACAATGGATAGTGCCGTGAACTTCCTGGTACACTTACTATTTGCATACAGGTTAATCCCAGCTAAGTGCATCCCATGCAGTAGCTACTGGGGAAGTAATAACTTCCTTCGTATGACTATGGCATTGGGATTTCAAGAACTTCTCCATCCATTCTATGGAGAAACTTCTTCTATGCTCCTTTCAGACCTGTAGCTAATGAGCAAATATGAAGTTTTTCTTCTCAACCTCTTCTTCATGGTGTAGACCACTTCTTATTGAGAGATAAATACTTCTTCAGAGGTGAGGTACTTCTCTATTCTTGTATAGTTTGAAAATCGGAATTCTCTGGCTCCTTCTGTATCAGTGGCCTTAGATGGGTAGTTGGATACTCAGCCTCCTACAAGGCCAAGTGATAAATTCCAGGTTAGGCCATGACCTGGAACATGCAGATCATGACCTATTTAGAAGTTCTCTATTGAGAAGTCCCACTAGATTTTGAATAGAATTACAGTGGGAGTTAATCAGGAAAGTCCATTGACTGTATTAGCCACTGGTGTTGCAATAGTTTAATGACATTTTACAGTATAGTCAGATGTTTTTCCATCCTATGCATTGTCATGGATATGACGTCAAATGTTGGCTAGCAAAATTCAAGCATTGTGGCAGCCTGTTTTCAAAAGAGGTATACCGGAAGTGACAACTTCCTAATTCATTGTTTGAAACAATAATGCAAAACGAAAATGCTACAAATGCTGGAAATCAGATAAAAATTCAATGTTGTATCAGGTAATTGTTCTGAAAGGGTTAATTTGAGAGGCAGAATTTGGCTTCTCCAATTGATAGGGTCATATACTCCTGGGTCAGGAAAGGAGTCTATCTTGAGGTCTTGATGGGGTCAGGTGGGCTCAGTAATTATTTCTAACCAGCCAATGTAACTTGCACCTAATGCTACCATGCGATAAATTATGTTGTGTTAAGATAACTGCTTCATCTCATTAAGACTTACTGGTGGCTCATCCTCTAGGTATTCAAAAGAAGGATTAGTAGCTGCACTCTACAGGATTGTTGCTTAAAAACCTCAAGGAATGAGTAGTTTAAACCATCCATTCGACCCCCAATAGCAAAAAATATCAGAAGAGAAGTGAGCTTAGGACATTAGGTTACAGGGAAATTACAGCCTAAATAATACTCACTCACTTGATAGACATGCAGTCAGCAGAACCTATGGATGGAAATGTAGAACAAAAGCAGTACTGCCAGCCCTTTCTCTAGAACTATAAAGAGATGCAGGAAAAACTGTGTGTCTAGGAAGAGAGGAAAACAGCAATAGGGTTTGACTTGGCAATTACAGAATTCTCAGAGGAGGAAGATCTGTAGTGGAAGCCCTGATTTGAGGTTCAGTGAATAAAGTTAAAGCTCCTTGTAGGCAAGGGGATAAATCATGTCATTACACCACAAAGCTGCAGATTGGAGAGGAGAGGGGGAGAAGAGGAGCACATTATTCAAAATGAAGGCCATTACCGTTGCTAGTGGGCACCATGAGGCATAGTTAAGTCAAGGACCATAAATTAATTCGTTCATAGAGAGACCACAGCCTTTGGAACATCACAGAGCAGATTTAAGCTGATTAAGATCAATTTAAAAAGATTTAGAAGTTACAATCTAACAGATTTTTAACTACTTTTTAAGCCTGTGGTAAAACAGGGACATACAAAATTTAAACCGTAAATTTGGTGGAACAACTTTTAAGGCTGCAGCCAGAGAGTTAACTTAGAAAATCCAGGAAAGGGACATGAGGTGTGTATTGGCTGGAAAGCACCTGTTCTATCAAGAAAAGTGTGAAACCTCCAAATAGTCTGTAGAAGACATGGGACATTCCATTTTGCCTACATATGGCAGGAAACCATCACTTTGATTGCAAAAAGGTAGGAAAACCCTCAGCATACACTACAAGGATACAAATGACTATTTAACAGAATTGAAAACTTTGTTGTCCAGATAAGATAATGGAGCAACGACCATGTTTAACAGTGATTGCATCATCCCTGAAAGATATCCGAGAGATAAAAGATCCTTCAGTGGAGAAATTATTCACAGGTGATGAGAATGAATGTCAACCGTCCTCAAGCCAAACATATATTTGTCTTCCAAGACTGAAGAGAATGCATTCTGGAAGAATTGAGAAACATCAACTGCCTTAATTTGTTAATTTAGATACTTGAGGGGAGATGCAGTCATGATAAATATAAAAGTAGTGAAATACCTGAACATATGAACGTTAACATCAGTAGGGAAGAAAGGCTTGTCGGGAGATATGGCTTGAAGTAATGTTTCTTAAAGTGTTCATGCTGGAGGCGTGATTAGTCTCCACCCAATCATGACAATATTGCTAATATACTGCCATTTTGTCAGTGTTGCTGGGTCAAAATCCTGGAATTCCCTCCCTAACAGCATTATGGGTCAGTCTACAGCAGATGAATTGCAGGGGTTCAAGAATGCAGCTCACCACCACTAACAGATGCTGCCCCAGCCTGCTATACACACATCCAATGAGTGAGTAAAAAGAATATATTTATTTAAATTATTGCACTAAAAGCTTTTAACATCATCTGCCAAATACCTTTTAAGGAAGAGGCATTTTCCTATCCTCGTTCAAGTGCATTCTGGAAATTTTTTCAGATTCACCTTATCTTTACAACTTTTTGAAACAAGGATATAAACTTAAGTGCAGTACGAATAGAATAGTCAGTTTCATTTTGGTAGGGAGAAACTTCTAGAAACAATAATTCAGGACAGAAATATTATTGATTTGGACAAATGTGGGTCAATTAGAGAGCACCAGCATGGATTTCTCAAGGGATGATCATGTTTAACTAAATTGCTGCAGTTCTTTGAGGAGGTAACAGGGAGGGCTGATAAGATTGATGTGGTGTACATGAACTTCCAAAATACATTGAGTGCCACACAACAGACTTGTGTGCAAAGTCAGAGCTCATGGAAGAAAAAGGACAACAGCAACATGGATACAGATTTGGCTGAATAATAGGGAACAGGGATTAATGGTCAATGGAAATTTTTCAGTCTGAAGGACCATTTGTAATGGGGCTCCCCAGAGGTTGGAATTGGAACCCCTGCTTTTTCTGACTTACATTAATTCAGATTTTGGAGCACAGCGGAAGTTTGTGGATAATACAAAACATGGAAGCATTGTACAGTGTAGAACTTCAAAAGACCATTGCCAAGTTGGTGGAGTGGGAAATGTGGAGAAGTATGAGATAGAGGTGCTGGTATTGGACTGCGGTGGACAAGGTCAGAAATTACACGAGACCAGGTTATAGTCCAACAGGTTTATTTGAAAACACAAGCTTTCAGAGTCTCAATCCTTCTTCAGGTGTTAGAGAGAGAGGAAGTTTCAGACACAGAATTTAATTCTAAAGTAGGAATTTATAAAAAGCCACATTGATTGACTGTCTATAAATTGTGTCCTTTTTGAACAAAATAAAACACAAATTCATCCCATGGATTCAGATTTGTGTGTGTGCGTGTTTGGGAGATAGTGTATGCATGAGAGAGGATCTGTAAGAGAGTGTGAGAGAGTGTTTGTGTGAGTGAGTGTACGTGTATGTATGTGTGTCCGTGTAAGAGAGTGTACAGTGTGGCAGGGTCACCTGTAGTGCGACATGAACCCAAGATCCTGGGTGAGGCCATCCTCATGGGGACCGAACTTGGCTATCAGCTTCTGCTCGGCGACTCTGCATTGTTGTGTATCCCGAAGTCCGCCTTGGAGGATGTTTACCCGAAGACCCGAGGCCGAATGTCCGTGACTGCTGAAGTGTTCCCTCACTGGGAAGGAACACCCCTGTTCGGCATTTGTTGTGTGGTGTCCATTCAGCCATTGTTATAGCGTCTGCATAGTTTCGCCAATGTACCATGTCTTGAGGCATCCTTGCCTGCAGCATATGAGATAGACACTCATGTGACTCAGCCAACATTGTCTGCCAAGTACAGTGTCCATGTCGAAGATCTGACGTGTCTTGCAGAGGATGCCATGACAGGGTTGGATAGTGTTGTATTCGAAGTTGTCCTGAAGGCTGGGTAGTAGAATGGGTGTATAATAGCAGAGTGACCTGGGTGTATAGGTAAGTCATTGAAAGTGGCAGGACAATTGGAGAGAGTGGTTAATAAAGCACACAGTATATCTTAATGTTTTATTAGTAGAGCCACTTAGTAGAGAGCAAGGAGGGTATATTGAACTTAATAAAACATTGAGAACGGTACATAGTATTCCAGTGATGCCTAAGTGCCACACTTTAGGAAGGATGTGAACACATGGATACAGTGTGGTAAAGGTTTATGACATTGCTTCCAGGACGAGAAAGATTGGTGAGGTTTCTAGGGAGAGAAGAAAATGAAGAGAAGATTTGAATGAATTTTCAGAAGCATGAGGGGGCTAGACAGTGTAGACAGGGAGAAATAGTTTCTGTTTCAAAAAGTATCAAGGACAAGAGGGCACAGATTAACAGCGATTTGGAAAAGAAATAAACAATGTGCGAAAAACATTTTCAGAGTGAGTAGCTCTGGTCTGGAATGCTCTGCCTAAAAGTATCTTGGATATAACTTTTGAATGTCTCGTTTGAACCTAACTTGATGAATATTTGAACAGAAATAATGTGCAGGGTTATGAGTAAAGGGCAGGAAATGGCATTAAGTCATGACATTCATTCACATACCTGGCACAGACATAACAGGTCAAATGGGTTCCTTGTACACAGAATTGTAAAATTATTACTGTGAAGTTCATATTATGTTGCAACCAAAATTCAGCTATTTCGACTTATTCACTGATGATCTACTGACCCATAAATACAATACAATATACCTCTGGATTATAGATTTATATTTTAAACTCACTGGACAAAAACTTAGCTATTCCTTTCAGGAATGCCATATATCAATAACTGGATGGATTTATAACAATTAGTTTACAATTTATGTTTACTATAATCAATTTATACAGTCTGCCTCCTTGGCTGATCCTTTGCTGAAAATGGAAGGAGATTTGCAAAAGATGAGATCATCAGCTTAATTTTAAGACGGGGCATGTCAAATGGTAGCAGGTGAGGTTTGATAGTGCATAACTTTTAGATTTAACAACAGCACATTTAGTTGCATGCAAACAACTCCCTCAGGAGAGGCAGGTTATTCATTTCCCTATGTTAATTGCTTAATGAGAGTGATATTAATATAGCTTTTGGAATTTAATGGTGGGTGCAGGCTGATTTGAACTTTGCCAATTGAAACAAGGTGGAACACACAGACAATTGAGTGGACTAAAGAAAAGATTGGGAAGTATGCCAATAAATAGTAAAATGTCACAGCTGCTTTCTTGTCTGATTGTGTGAACAGTTTTGTTCACGTTACTTGTGTTGAGAGGTTTCTTTGACAACATTTGAGCTTCGTATGTCAGATCTTTGTTTTGGAATTGTGGTCTATCATGATAGCATAGCTGTCCCTAATGCAGTTTGATTTTGGACTTCAGATTATCAGCAGCAGAGAGAACAGCATCAAGCTGCTCCTCGCAGCATCAGCAATCCGCAGGAGAGGAGATAAAAAGAGAGGCGCAACTCACAAGAGATGATGCCTACAATACAGGTCATAACAGGCAAAGCATCAACTTCCTGGATGTTTAGGAACGCCAGTGACTCTGGAGGATCAGAATCTCACATCGGGTTGTGGCAGACCAGCAGAAATGAATAAGAGCACTGCAGTGCAGACCAAGTGGCTGTCAGTTACTACCCTTCACATCTTTGCCTTTGGCTATTTACAGGGCTCTGATGGTGATATCCCTGCAACATCAGTAGCCCATAAGTACATAAAACAGGTAATTAATTGCTTGTTTGCCACAATTGGCAATTACAGCAACATTGCCACTGATGATGCCTATCAGAATAAGCAAACTGACAAGTTTGCCATTCTAACTGGTTTCCCATAGATGCAAGATGTTGTACATACAAGGAATCCCCATATCACCTAAGAACACTTATTAAATGCTTCCAATTCATAAATGTGCAACAAACGGGTAGCAAAATGTTTTTATTGGCGTACACAAAATTCCTAGGCAGTTTCCGTGATGCCCTTGACTTGTGGCAGTTAATGCTTCATAATCTTTTCACACACAAAAAGACTTTCCAAACAGCCAGCAAGTAAGAAGGGAAAACTACTTACATTGTGATATTCATGGGAACCTAACAATTGAAGCACAGGCCTGAGACAAACAAAGTCATTATTGACCACATACATCATTAAGCAAGCTATGGACAAGCTGAAGATTCATATCAGATGCCTGGACAGATGTAGAGGAGCTCTGCAAGTATTCTTCAGTCAGGATCTTTTGAATGATAGTGGTGAGCAGTACTCTGCATATTATGCAGCAACAAGTTTGGATTTGCAGAAGTAACAAAGTAACAGATAGCAAGAACTGCAGATGCTGGAGTCAGAGATAACACAGTGCAGTGCTGGAGGAACACAACAGGCCAGGCAGCATCAGGGGAGCAGGAAGGTTGACGTTTCAGTTTGGGACCCCTTTCTGAAGAAGGGTCCCAACCCGAAATGTTAACTTTCCTGCTCTTCTGATGCTGCCTGGCCTGCTGTGTTCCTCCAGCTCAACAAATTAAGAGCAATGTTTTTAAGTGATTCAAGGTGGTGGTGACTGCCACTGTGTACACAGGGTACCAGTGGCAGTGCACATTGCTGCTCTCTTTAATATAAACATCATATAGGCAAACCCAAGCATCTGATATTCAGGGGAAGAAAACAACTTTCTCCACAGAGATCCTGCAAGCTACCATCTCACTGCCTTTCAGACCTTCATTGCTTGGTTTGAATTCTTGATTCACTGTTCAGCACAAGCATTTTGCACGTGATTATATTTCATTCATTACTGTTGGTAATTCAATGTAAGTGAGTGCAGTCTGCCATGGGACTGCCTGATATTAGCTCTGCAACAAGGTAGCTGGGCAGCTCACATCTGATTGCCACACATCGAGATTCCACTGCTATCCATCTTCATTTGCAGTTGTGAATTATGAGATGATTGGAAGATGACTTCTCATTCTCCGATTGTCTCTCGTATTCCATGCTCTGTTCTCTTGCAAGGATGGAAAGAAAAGCCCTATGGCAAATGTTGCACAGAGGAATATCGAACATTTTATTGAGAGTGGCAATGAAGGAAAAGCAGAGTGAAGGTCAGTATCAGTGGTCAGTAGACAGGTGACGATGTGTAGATTCACACAGATGGAGAAGGATGGGAGTATTTGTAAATAGTACGAGCAGTGATCTGTTGAAGTATGCATTTGAGAAGGGAGGTTGAGGGATTGGTGCATTAGAAGCACTATGCACCACTTGACAACCCCTATTTTGCTATAACAGTCATTAAACTACTTTCAGCATTGAATTCATAAGTATGGCACCACACATCTGCTAGCTGAGCACTACTGCAATCTCCTTGGTTTTATTCATTGGCTTAATCCCTCCTATCAGTAGGGAATGATATCTCCTTTGGGCCTTTCCAGCTACCAGTATTACACCCAGGGAGATATCATTAAAATGAGATATAATCTTTTAGTGCATGCATACCTTTCTCCCTTGCAATCAGCTCTCATTGATTTCTTGAATTTCACGTTTGTAATGTCCTTTTAAAATGTTAGAATGGAAATTGACCCACTCAACCTAATTTGCCAGGAAACCCAGAAGGAACACGGTAAAAAGCCACTCATGTAGGGGGCTTACTTTTGGGTTTCCCACGTGCTATTGGGAAAGTCCAGCTCCCAGAATGACAGGAGGGTAACATTCAGCTCCACAATTCTAAAATGGCATGACTGAGAAGAGTAATAGATTTATTAACCTAAGATATTATATACTTTCATTGATAAAAATTAGTGATAGTCGCTTTCTATTCATTATGATCTTGAAATTATGTAACACCTGTAACTCTATTGCAATTTGCTTCAACCACCCTTTCCTTGGCATACTGAGGTATTCTGTTGACTCTTTAAAGCATATGTTTCCTGATTGATATTGCATCTGCAGTTTGTTCTGTTTTGTCTCTCGCCAAATGAAAAGATTTGCAAATATTGGGCCAATTTCCAATTGGCCATGCAGGGAAACTCTTGTATTGAGGATCCCAACACATTCAAACATCAATTTTTCATTTCTATTCAAAATCCACCGCATTGGTTCGATTTGCAGGAAAGCAATATTTAAATCATTGTACACATTCTCAATAATCATGTCATGTTGAAATGGTACACAATGCCAATTGTTTTTGTTTAAAAGCAAATTTACAACAGTTTATTTTTTAAATGATACAGGAATACTAGCAATATGAGATTACTCTACTACCTTTTCCCATTAATCTGAAAGGCACTATTTTCAGAGATTGTTTTCCTAGAAAAATGTTGATGGCATGTAACTATTTTCAAGATTGCATGTCTGTTGTACAAAGCAATGGTTTTGGGGGTTAATGTTCATGCTCCATTGATACCACTCATTTTACTGATGTCCACGTAGTATGTAGGTGGAAACCAGGAATTCTACTCGAGCTTTTGGAGGTCCTAGTAATTATGCCTGATCTAGTTGTATGATTGCCTTCATGAAATACACTTTCTTGTTATTTAAGAAAAGTGCCTCTTATGTAAATACTCTACTGTGATCTATGGAGAATTAATGGCTATGAACTACCTCAAATACCTTAACAAATACTGGCAGAGGTAGTAAATATTGCAAGGTGCCAGCAGTGGTCATCTGGGGAAGTACCACAATGTCTAATTCCTAATAACTGCACACAGCTATTACCAATGTATACGGCCTGTTGCACAGTTCATTGCCGGTGATACCTTTCAAATTCATAACAAAACAATCAAATCAGACATCATTTATGAACAATTTTTTGCATATTCACATAGAAAATAACCTTATCAGAGCAGCGTCTGAGCATTTGGAGACTTGTCACACTATTAATATAGACCTAATTGGGATTTTGTTTTCCATTGCCAACTAATTTATGTCTTGAGTTCCATTAGAAGTACCCACATACTCATTCCTGTGCCTAATAAAAATTCACACATCTATATTTCAAAGACCTTCAGCACAGAAGATAAGAGAAACAACAGTGCACCTACCAGTTTATGCTTAACCCAGAGTACATTCTGTGCTCTTAGTTACCTCCCTCAGTACTTCCACTGAGTGGTGCTCAACACAGAGGGGTACTGATTCATCACCTCTCAGAGGGTAATAGGTGATAATCAGCAGCAGGTTCCCTTGCCCATGTTTGACATGCTGCCATGATAGTTCATGTAGTCTTGAGCCAATGGTGATTTCTCCCAAGGCAGCTCCATCATGACTATATACCACTATATAAACAGCTTTTAGAGAGTCTCTCCTGCTGGTGGGACAGGAGAAACCCAGGGATGGTGATGACAGTGTCTGGGACATCGGCTGCAAAGTATAAATCCATGTCAGCCTGTTGTCTGAATACTTCGTGGGACACATCTTCTAATCTTGGCACAAACTCCAGATGTTGCAAAAGAGGACTTTGCAGGGTTGACAGGACCAGGAATGCTTTAGGTGGTTCATCCAGTTTTACTCCTTTTTGAGCTTTCTCTAGCATCAATTTAGTACAGAAAATTGAACAACATCAAGAAGTAAAGGATAATGAATGGATACTAATGAGCTGTAGATAGACAAATGGATTAACAAATAAGGACAAATCAGGAACAGGCACACAAATGGGTCAGCAAATACTGTGGGAGCATTAAATAAAGTAACCAAGATAGTATGGTCATTTGTTGCAAAGAAGAAATGTAAAATATGAAATGTGGTGAGACAAATAATGGATATGGAACTACTAGGAGGAAGGAGAAAAAGGTGCTACAAGACTAGATAGAAAAACAGTGGTGACAGACTTATATGCAGTGGGTTTACAAGCAAAATGGGTGACTAGTAAGAGGGAATGGAAAAGGTTGATCAACTCGCAGTGGTGCAATCCTGAGTAAAATGTGAAAAGTCTGAAGTAGAAGGAGAACGACCCCTTTTCTGTAGTGTTGGGTACTACGGAGTGGCTGGCTTCGCCATTTAACAGATAGTTAAGAGTCAGCCACATTTCTGACGGGATGGAGTCACACGTAGGCCAGGCCATGCAAGGAGAAAGGACATTAGTGAACTGGTTGAGTTGTTATAACAATAGACCGATAGTTTCATGGTCACCATTAGTGAGACTAGCTTTCAATCTCACATTTTTTAAAATAAATAATCAATTTAATTAATAATTAATTGAACTTAAATTTTAGCAGCCTCCATGGAGTAAATTGAACCCTGTCTCCTGGGCATTAACCTTAGTTCCAGATTACTAGATCACAAAATCAAATGCCTATAAAGAATGATATAATTAAGAACATAAATTCCAAGAATTAAAAAAGTCAGTTGAATCCATTGAGCTCAACACAGACAGCTGTTTTAAAATCTAAATTTGATATTAGATAATTGCAAACATTTAGCAACTATTGCTGAAAAAAGGCACAATTTACTGAAGCTTTGCAACTTTTCATCTTGCAGTCGTTAGGAAATTTTGCAAAATATAAATTCAAGGGAAATCCCAACTGATCATTTGGAAGGTGGACTCTGAGCAATTCTTTGACCAGAGTCAATCCACCTGGTTTAATAGTTAAACAATGTTTGGCAGTGAACTGTCAATCAGCATTAAGAGGCACATTCTCCATTGCATTGATTCTGTCAATCAACACCTGCTCTCATGCAACATAAATGTTGGCTTTGCCTTTGAATTTGTATTCTTGAAAAATATCCTGATGTGCGGAAGATGAAAATCTTTGACAAAACATGTCTTTTCTCATCAAAAATCAAGATCAGTATTAGCAAATGTAAATAAAACAGTCCTAACTGTCAAAAGGGGGAAAAATTCAACTCCAGAAAATGGATGGCTTTGGGCCGGTTGGGAAGTATAAAGCATTAGAAATCTAAATCATTACTTCGCCTACATCCACCTGACCACTTTCAGTGTTGCTGGATGTGCAACTGGAAACCAGTGGCCAAACTGCTCCCAGGAGGCAGGTTAGAATTTTAAACATTTTAATAAGCCATGTGCCTCTTATTTATGCACCATTTGAAGTTTAACTCTCGCCAGCTGGGTTTCCCGTTTATTGTGAAACCCAAGAGCTAAACCAAGAAAAGAGAATGGCCCTCTATTTATCTGCTAAAGCCAGAGTGATTGCCTAACCAATCCCCTGCAATTTGACATCACTGCCCAACTTCTCTCTTATCTCCGTTGTGAAACAAACTGGACATCTGAATCCAGGAGTCATGTGCTCAATGGGTCCACTACATATCACTCCCTCCCCTTCCATGGGGCCTGATTGGCTAAATTATTTGGATTTCTATAATGACAAATCACTGTTAACTGACAATCACAAATACAACTGCAAGGTGGGAGAACTATTAATGAATAACCAATCGCAAAGCCACTCAATAAAGTCATTCAAATAGTTTTCAAAATGGTTTCAGCAGTTATCTTCATTTCTCAGCTACCCTAGAGATGGTTCTAAAAATAACGTTTTAATATTCATAGCTTCTTTGCTGAATGTTGCACTGTGCAGACAGGCCTCAGCTGTCTGATTTAAAATCTGCTTTTTATGGCATTGCAACAGAATTATATCAATCTCAGTGCTCCGAGCCAAAAGGTCACCTTTGTTTTTCTAAATAAAGGTTCCTTGGAGGATTGGGACACTAGAATGTTATAGTCAACTATAACAGAATTAATGCTATTAAGTCGTTCTCCAGTGATACTTCAAAAATACTTTTAAAACCTCAATTCTTATGGAAGATCAAAAAAGTGAACAAACTGAGGTATTAAAGATGATAAGTGGAGTTAATAAGATAAATAAAGAGAAGTTATTCCACTGGTGGAATCCAGAGCAAGATGTTATCACATTAAAATGAAGGCTTGGCTGTGTGGGAATGACGATAGTAAGCACTTTTTTGTTTGAAGGATAGTTTCAGTTGGTATCTCCTCCAAAAAGCTCTATTGAAAATGTCAAAACTGAGATGGTTAGTTGATTTTAGGCAAGGGTATGATTCCTTACAAAACTAAAGTGAACAGATGAGGTTAAGATGCAGATCAGCTATGATGTAATTCAATGGCGTATTGTCTTCAGAATAGATGGTATTAAACAGATCTGTCATTCTCAACACTTGAACTGATATTATTTGCTTACATCATATGTAGTTTAATGTGATTTTTAATGGTTATTTCCTGAAAAATTTAAACCAATTTAATTAAAAATGATGTGACTTCTGCATGTCTGTCACATCAGAGGGCACCAGAAAATAACCAAGAAGTTCACATGGCAAAATGTTCAACATGTTGACTAAACACGATGCAGATTGATTTATTTAAATTTCCCATTTTTCCACCTTCTGTGCATGCCCGATTTATGTCACAGTCATGCTGTTACACATCATGGGTTCAAATAAATAAAACAACAAATCAATGTTACTGCAGCAGGCTTATTGTCTGCAACATGATCACAAGCAGGAAACTAGTAACAAGCAATAAAAAGCAAACATCAAAAAGAACAGCAAGCAAAATGTAGCTACCAATGAGTTATCAACAAGTGCCAGAAAGCTAACCAATCCAATTCCTAAAATTGTTCGGCAATCATCTTTCTTTTCCAAGCAATTAGTAATTAACTACGAGTATCAACAGTTGCAATACCTTAGGTTACTGCCATGGCAGAAAACTGGCCTGATCACAATTTTTATTTAGGTTTCTGGATTCTTTCACTTCCCTCTTGAGAGATTCTCCAGGAAGCTGATACCGTACTTCCCTTCATGCTGACAGGCTGGCCTGCTATCTGAAGTTTGGCATGCAAATCCCATCCACTTACTACTTTAAACAGACAGAATATGGGCCAGAAGAATGCCAATGAAGTCCAGATATTAAATTGCCCATTTTTTTTATTCAGTTGCCATAAGTGAACTTCTGAGTCACCCTAACAACTTCCTGCCAAAAATCACGTGGAATTGGCTGGAGCTTACATCTCAGCTTTAAACAGGAATTCAAAATGATTTTGTTCATGTCCTGGCTTGTATCAGGTTCCATTCAACGAACACCCTGTGCTTGCTAATTTACAGATCCTGAGTTTCTTTACTTGTCTTTTATTCTGTAATGCTCTATGACCTTAATAACTGTCTGAGTGTCAGTTCTTCTGTAATTTTGGTCTTTTGAGCATCCTTAATTTTAACTTCCCCAGGAGTGATGATCATGTCTTCATGTGCCAAAACTCTAAACTCCTGAATGCCTTCCCCAAAATTCGGTGTCTCTATTTTCTTTTCCTCAAAACTCCAACTGTTGGCCAGGTTTTTGGTTGTCTGCGAAACCCCGTGTGACCCAATGTTTGGGAAGTTATATGATGTGAAGGGTGCTACATAAATTTTTTTAATCATAGAATCCCTAAGTGTGGAAACAAGCCCTTTGGTCCATCAAGTCCACACCAACCCTACAAACAGCATCCCACCCAGACCCATCCCTTTACCCTATCCCTATAACCTTGCATTTTCCATGGCTAATCCACCTGGCCTGCATGTCCCTGTACTCTAGGGGCATTTTAGCATACCCAATCCAGCTAACCTGTACATCTTTGGACTGTGGGAGAAGACCAGAGTACCTAAAGGAAACCCATGCAGATACAGGGAGCATATGCAAACTCCACACAGACAGGTGCCCAAAGCTGGAATCAAACCTGGGTCCCTGGCACTGTGAGGCAGCAGTGCGAACCACTGAGCCACCAGGCTGCCCAAATATTATACTAAATTGTTGATGCTGTTGTAGATATACCTGCAGTAACATCTTTGCGCAGTTCGCCCCATTCTCAAATACTTGGAACACTGTCAGGCTTCCAATTCTTTTGTCGCTTAGTTGGGCTATTCTTTAATATTTCCTAGACTCTGAGCATGCCCCATCTCAGTTTATTGTTGATGACGAATGTAAGTCTGCCACTTTTATGTCCAGTAAAAGCTCCCTGTCCACTGGTGCATTAAATAATGGTTAGGAGTTTATGCAGCTTGACTTAATTTATTTATTTCAACCATAAAGATTTGAAAACTAAACGTGAAAATTCATAGCCCAGGTTCATTTATTTATTTCTGTAATAGCCACTCAATAAGTAAACTAACTCCTGGTTTCATGTCCCTTCCCCTCACACATTATGATCTAAATTGGGGCACAGTGAAAACGTCTGTAGCTGAACACCAACTTTGAAGAGGTTTTCAAGCTTTACTGCCTCCTTTCCTGAGCACATATATCTAACCAAACTTTATATGGAAATACAGGCACCAGAAGAACCCCATCCCCTATTCAAATTGTGACATATTTTAAGTGTATACTCTCAGTGAGAAGAATCTCACCACCTCTGAAAATATTATTCCATCAGGAATGAATGTGGATCCCAATAGTTTGAGAATCCTGTCCCGCTGCATAATCTTCCCACCTCTTTATTAATTGCTTCCAGGAACCCTTTCCCTTTCAGTATGGTGGACAATTTCCTCAGGCTAAAGGCCCAGTCAGAGGGCTGACAGTCCTGAAGAGCTGACAGCTCTACAGGAAGACATAGATGCTACTCTGGCAGTAAGGAGTGTGTGAAGGTGCCTCAACATGGAACAGTCCTCAAAGGTGTGCATGAAGCTTAACATGGATAAAAGCTACAGCCACCAGGTGTTTCAAAGTAGAGGGCAAACTGGTCTGGTGAAGTCCTTTGGAGCATGGATGTGACCTTTCCTACTCGAGATCCTATCACAGGGGCGTGCAGCCTGCCACCAGAAGGCTGCCTGTTTGGAGCTTGCAGGTTCAATATTCAGTAGAAAGCTATAGGGGCATCGGATGATCCTGATAGATTTCTCCATATATGTCCTTAATGAGCCTCGGAGTTGTTACTTATTGGGTATTCATAGATGTTGAGTGGGTAGTTATTGCTGCTATGACCTCACCTCTGAAAAAAATCACTGAGGAAGTAATTCATCAGGCCTCTAACCCAATATGAATCTTTCCTTCTTCCTTCCAGCCCCATCTCTGCAGGTCTCATCAATTACATCTTACTTCACCAGGATCCAGATGCATGAGTGCTACCAAACACTGATCCCTGTTGAAATGATGTTTGAGCAAGATCCTTGTTCGTGCTATTAAAAACCTATTTCTAACTATCTCACCAAACACTGCCAGGATTGCTGGGCAATTTTAACCTAAACCTGTTGTTGAGTACTGACATGAACAAGTGGATTGTTGGGTGTACATCTGACACATCTATTATTAGACCTTCACTATAATTAAAGGACTGATATTGTATTGGGTCTAAATATAATATCTCACACACGAGTTCAGTTCAACTTTTCCCTATCGTTTCATACAGTATAACTGTAGTGATGAGTTGAGAGTTAATTCATTGATAGGCCAATTGTAGGGGTCATGCACCATTTTTATTCGTTCATGAGATGTGAGTGTCAGTGGCTAGTGTAGTATTTATTGCTCAGCCCTCATTTCCCAGAAGGCATTTAAGAGCCAACCACATTGCCATGGGTCTGGAGTCACATACTGGGCAGACCAGATAAAGATAACAGATTTTCTTCTGTAAAAGATAGTAGTGAACCAGATAGCTTCTTACAACAGTCATCCATAGTTACATGTTTACCATTTGGCCGGCTTTTTGTTCCAAACTTCTTGAAAGTGAATTAAATTTTCATTTGCCATGCCAGCATTCCAACAGTAATCTGGGATTCTGGATTTCTAATCCAGTGACATTACCATGACACTCCTACCTCCCTGGAATGACTTTGTATTACCTTCTGAATTGTTCAGTTACATTTTATAAACTATTTGCATCAGCTTGATAATGCAGTAAGTAAAATCTAAACCAGTCCTTTCTCACAACACAAAGCTGGGAAAGTTATATATATTAAAGATTGATCTGGTAAATAGAGTAGGAAGATGGGGCTGGGGGAATGTCCCATATCTCAAAAAGCCAAATCTACTATGTAAATACAATCAGCAGAAAATTGCAGAGTTCAGGTTCAGAGTCAGTCGTTTGAGTGAAGTGGATACATTCCAATGGTGTCAAACACTGGAATTCCAACAGAGTGTATTTGTCAATTTTTTTACATGTCAACCAGGAGCTAATACTTTACATTTAAATATGCACCTGCTGAGGTTTGCTCTGTTCCTTAACAAATAATAAAACTCAACAGGGATATGCTTAAAAACAAACCAGCTTCAGAAAGACGCATATACATGGAACCTACACCAAGCACATTGGCAAGTTACAGACCTCCTAAGGATTTCTCCAACACTCTTAAATCATTAGAATCTGTCTACCTCACTCATGTGACTGATAGCAGGAATTTGCAGCTGAGATCTGTAACTGTTTGTACGATTATCATGTTTAAACAATGAATTGCTTTTACTGGTGCACTTTATGTAAAAGCACTTCTATGCTTGAAACAGGCTTCTCTCTATACATTTACCGTCTATCACCAATGACATTTTAAATGACTCTAATTGCTGTCTGTTATTCTTTATTCTGTCTGATTTCTCTTTGCTTTCAATTTACCATGCATCTTATTTTCTCCGTTTTATTTTGTTCACTAATGGGACGTGAGTGTCACTGGCTAGGCTAGCATGTATTGCCTATCCTGAGTTGCTCTGTAGAAGGTGGTAGTGAGCTGTTTTCTTACACTGTTGTAATCCATTTGGTATAGGTCCATCCACAAGGCCTGTAGGGAGGGAGTTACAAGATTTTGACCTAGCGACCCTGAAGGAACTGTGATATTTTCCAAATCAGAATGGTAAGTAGCTTGGAGGGATACTTTCAGGTGGTGGTGTTCCCATGTCCCTGCTGCCCTTGTCCTTCTAAATAATAGTGGTTGTGGGTTTGGAAAGTACCATCTAAGGAGCTTTGATGAATTTCTGAACTGCATCTTGTAGAGAGTAAACACTGCTACTACTGAGTACCAATGGCGGAGGGACTGAATGTGTATTGGCCAGGTTGGACTAGCCTATTCTTTGTGTACAGGACATACATAAGTAATTTTGCAAATTGAGAGGTAGATAACAGTGTTTAAGCTGTAGTGGAAGAGCTGGCTGGAGTCACAGCAATTTTGGAGTATATATCTTCAGGATTATTGCAGGAATGTTATCAGGTCCACAGCTTTTGCAGTGTTGAGTGCCTCCAGCCATTCACTGATGTCACATGGAGTGAATCAAATTGGCTGAAAACTGGTATCTGTGAAAAAGGCTGTGATGGATCATCACTTGGTACTTCTGGCTGAAGGTTTTTACAAATGCTTCAGCTTTATCTTTTGCACTGATGTTCTGTGCTCCTCCATTATTAAGCATGGGGATATTGTCGAGCCACATCCTCCAATGAATCGTTTAAATGTCCATCACCATTCACAATAGGATGTTGTAACAGGACTGTAGAGTTTAGATCTAAACTGTTGGTTGAGTAATCACTTAGTTCTGTCTTTCACGTACTATTTGTGCTATTTGGCATGCAAGTGGTTCCGTTTCATAGCTTCATCAAGTTAACCCCTCAATTTTTGGTTATTCCTGCTGCTGCCCCTGGCATGCCCTCCTGCACTCTTTATTGAATCAGGGGTTTGTCCTGGGGTAATGGTAGAGTGGGAGATATGCTGTGTCATGAAGTTACAAATTGTGTTGAAGCACAATTCTGCTACTGCTGATGGCTCACAGCACCTCATGGATCCCCAAGTGTTGAGTCACTAGATCTATTCAAAGACTATCCCATTTAACGTTGTGATAGTGCCACAAAACATGATGGAAGGTATTCTCAATGCTTCTTCTCCACAAGGACTGTGCGGTAATCACTCGTCTTGGTCCTATCATAGACTTTTGATTATCTTCAAATGATTCTATTACTGCCTGTCCCCAATAGTTTTCCTTGCAGTGCGTGATGAGTGACTTCTGCTCTATTTTAGGCTTTGATCCTTGTTCTACCTTGTCATTAAATATTGTCGTTATAGCAGCGATATTGATAAGTTTTCAGGAGTTAGATTCCACCTAATAGCGGCAATTAACTCTTCATTCCTCTTTAATGTTGATTGTCATTATGTTGTCAGACTAACTCTGTCACAGAAGAGCCAAAATCTGTTGCAGATCAATAAACAAGATTCAAACCTCAAGCCCAACCAGGCAACCAGGCACTTGGCTATTTATCTGCTGGTCCCTCCCACCATTCTGGACAATCATCACAAAACTCCACAACCTTTGTGTCCTAAGCAAATTGAGCAGAGTTATCAACCTCATATCCAATTCCTCACCAGGACTGCCTCCCAGACATCATATATCTCCCATTATTTTCTCATCTCAGTGCAAGTGAAACCATCATTTTTACATTTCTGACATACAGGTAAGACTTTTCTAATGTCTTCCTCCAAAGCTATACTTCCATATTCTACAAATCATTCAAAAATCCACTGTAGAGATTCTCTGTTCAATGCTCACTTATCATCATTATGCTTTTGTTTTGTTCTTTGATTTAAGGGAGCAGACTTAAGGCCAGACCAGAGTTTAATGTCAGAATAGGAGTGAGCAAACGTTTCACTGACGACACACGTGAATCAAAGGAGGATTAAAGGTAATGTTGAGCAGATTAATCACTATGGCAGTATTTCAGTGTCAGTAGACTCTGAAGCTAAATATAGAAACTAAATATAGAGGGTTGCTATGAACATGGTTAAGATATTGATGTGAATAAAGAGATTGTGGATGAACAGTTTAGAGGAGTGAAGGCAAAAGGAGCTGAGGTTAACATCTGAGAATGATGATTACTTAATGCAGGACTTGAATGAGGAAAGATGGGAGAGTACATTAGTGAGGAACTGATTTTGAAACAGAACTGCCTGAAATAATCTCATTTTTAACTTTGCTTCCTTTCCTCAATGGAATTTTCAACCTGTCCAAAAAATAAAGAAATTGGTATGACAGTTACTTATCCATACAATAACGATCACATGAAGCTTGTGGGTTTGTCAGGTTAGATGGTGCCACACAATAGTCAGCAATGGGTGAGGCACTGGGTACAAATATTAGGAAACATGGCAGTGGGAGATGACTGATCACTAGGGCACAAGCTTGAGACTTAATCCTGCTGCAGTGCTCAAAGCTAATTATTTCTTGAACCCAAAACCTAATCTCTGTACCTACATTCCCTTTAAAATGATTTTGTTTATATTGCGTCTCTTCATCCTTCCAGGCAAAAATGTACCAAAATTGCCACAGCCCCTCAAAGAACCTGATGTTCCCAAGTTGACAGTTGCTTGTTTTCGGGTTCAGTGGCCTTGATGGTAAGGTTAATGAATGAAAACTGGGGTTACAATCCATTCAGTGCAACGGCATCATTGTTCTAATGCCCAAGACCAAAGGATCTTTCTTCAGACCAGTTTTAATTAAATAACTTATATTAGTAACTCAAGAAAGGCTCAATTAAAATTAAACTTTCTCTCACTTTAATTCACAGTGGTCCATTTTCCCTAAATTGGAATTGAACTGAATTGAATTTGATTTAATAACATGAATAGCAACAGGGAAAGGATTGCCTCTGAATGCCATGTTATGGAAAACACATTTATGATTTTACTACTCTTGGTACACAGAGGAAATCTTCCCTTGATTCATTTATTTTCACTGGATTATCCACTACAGAGTTATAAATTGTTGTGCATGTATTTTCTGAGTCTTCCTTTTTGAGGTCCTTGTTCGCTCAGCAAGTTTAGGGAGTGAGAACTCCAAATGCCATTTAAAAATAAAATCCCAGGTTTAATCTCCAGAATTGGTTGATCAAAGTGTAGGTAGAGTAGGGGGCATTACAATTGGGCTCAAAACCCTTAAATTCAGTTACAACTCATGCTATTGCCTACTACAAAATGATGCTGAAAGTGTACGTGAGGAGATGATTCCTCTTGGTTGTATTTTCTCTTTAACTGAATTTGCAAACATCACTGTGTGAAAATTCACACATAAATAGCAGCTACTTGAATTAGGTGACAAAGGTTGTCCAGCAATGAACAATAAAGTCAACACTTTTAGGAGAGGTGTAGAAAAACTGAGTAAATATAAACCTCTCCTGTAAAACAGGCAATATTTATTATCATTTAGTTGAATTTTGATTCAATTACTAATCAAAATTGGATTTTCCATTTGCTAGCTTAAATTTGTGGGCTAATTTGTTTTTATGCTGAAAATGAATTGTTATCGCTGTGTAAGATGTCCACTGGGTTTTACAAGAAGATACTATCGTGAAATTTGTAATGAAATGTAGGGAAATATAGATTTGCAAACGAAAGGATTCTTAGACGAAATCCAAGTAGAAAAATTGATTGAATCTTATTTCAAGATCTTAATGATCCTGTGGATAATAAATAGGATAACCATATTTTCTGAAGTTAAAATTAGAGTACAATGACCATCTCCTGGATATCTTGTGTTTCACATTAAGGGGATAGGCAAGTTTGTGTGATTGTGTCCCACTCCACAAGAATACATGTATTAGGAGCATGAGTAGGCTATTCAGTCAATCAAGCCCGTTCTGTCATTTGATAAGATTGTGGCTGATCGTATTACAGCCTCCAACCATCCCCATCCCTTTTTACCGTGTGCCTGCCAGTGGTATTAAGTATGAGTACTGCTGCAATACTGAGCTATTTCATCCCTGCCACCTCAGCAGGAAGTTTTATCAAAAACTGTCAATGAGCTCATGGTTGCTAAGAGACACTGACAATACCCTGTGCAGGAGAATGGCCAGGATAGGTCTTGTGAGAGTTCCTGAAGTGTAAGTCTGGCTGAGGTGTCGCTCTGGGATCAGTAGTCAAACAGCCCATGATATTCCCCTATTCCTGAGATAGTAGGAGCTGCAGATGCTGGAGAATCTGAGATAACAAGGTGTAGAACTGGATGAATACAGCAGGCCAAGCAGCATCAGAGGAGCAGGAAAGCTGATGTTTCGGGCCTAGACTCTAGGCCCAAAACATCAGCTTTCCTGCTCCTCTGATGCTGCTTAGCCTGCTGTGTTCATCCAGCTCTACACCTTGTATTCCCCTATTCCTGCTGTTTCTTTTCAGATTACATTGCTGTTATATTAGTATTTGCCAACACTTTATTGGGATAATTTAAAGATTGCCCAAAAAGAGAAAAGTTGAAAACCAGGACATTGTAAGATTTGAATTTTGAGGCAATTGTTGGAACAATAGGCTAGATGATAAAAAGAAAACAATCTGGCACTATTCTGGAAACTAGAAGGGGAGGCGACGGTGTAGTGGTACTATTGTTAACCCAGAGACCCAGATAATATTCTAGAATCATCTTAGAATCACAGTGCGAAAGCATGACATTCAGTCCATTGAGTTCACACCATCTCTACAAAAAGCATCCCATCCAGACTCACACCCGCTACCCTATCCCTGTAACCCTGCATTTCCCATAGCGAATCCACATAGCCTACACATCCCTGGGGCACTACGGGAAATCCAGCATGGCTAATCTACCTAACCTGCACATCTTTGTACAGTGGGAGGAAATTGGTGCACCCAGAGAAACCCATGCAGACATGGGGAGAGTGTATAAACTCCAGACAAACAGTCCTCCGAAGGTGGAATTGAACCCTGGTCCCTGTCACAGTGAGGAAACAATGCTAACCACTGAGCCACTGTGCCACCCATGTCAATCTGGGTTTGACTCCCTCCACAGCAAATGGTGGAATTTGAATTTGAATTCAATGTTTTAAAAAAAATAACTGGAATTAAGAATCTACTGATCATGAAACCATTGTCGGTTGTCAGAAAAAGCCCATCTGGCTCACTAATTTCCTTCAGGGAAGGAAATCTGCCATTCTCTCCTGGTCTGGCCTAACTCCAGATCCACAGCAACGTGGTTAGACACTTAACTGTCTTATAAAATGACCTAGCAAGCTATTCAGTTCCAGGGCAGCTCGCGTCAGCCAGTGATGGCCACATCCCACATGTAAATAAAAAAAACAATGTCCGGCCATGCTACTATGAAATATACCTTAATTTAATTTGTAACATTTTAAACATTATCTCTATTTAGCATAAATATTTGAACATCAGTGAATTTGACTTTGATTGCATTGTGATGCATAGAGGAAAATGTATAAGCTTCTAAGTGTGGTGGAGGCTGAAGAAACACGTAGGACACGCTCAGCCACCCACTACCGCAAATACGAAAGCCACAGCCATTAGCCGCTGGCCAATCAGAAGCTGACAACCACTGTGAGCACCCCTTGAGAGGCTGTGCCCGCTGGTGGCACAGGGTTGTCAGGGGAATTAGAAGCAAGGGGAGGGGATGGCGTGAAGTAGCCAACCCTCTGACCCCATCCATGTCTCCAGTCACTTATATGAAGGTAATGTGAAGAGGCCCTTAAGTGGTCATTAATTGACAACATAAGTGTCTTAACTGGGGACAAGTTGGGAAGATCTTGCTGCCCCAAACTTAGTTCTTGGGATAATAAAGGGTTATTTGTAGTTCTGTCAAGTGGCACTTGCTCAGCAATAACCTGTTCACTGATACTCACAATTTGGGTTCCACAAGGGTTACTCAGCCTCTGACATCATAAAAGCCTTGATCAACAAATGGGCAAAAGGGCTGAACTCCAGAGGTGAGGTGAGTGACTGCCTGAATATCAAAGCCATATTAGATTTAGTGTGTCATCAGAGAGCCCTGGAAAAACTGGAGTCAGTGGGAATCGGGTGAAAAACTATCTGCTGGTTGAAGTCGTACCTAGCACAAAGAAAAATGGTCGTGGTTGTTGCAGATCAATTATCTTAGCCCCAGGACATAATGTCAAGAATTCCTCAGAGTAGTGTCATAGGCCCAACCATCTTCATCTGCTTCATCAATTACCTTCCCTCCATCATCAGGTCAGAAATGGGGATGTTTGATGATGATTGCACATCGCTTCATACAATTTGCAACTCCTCAGATACTGAAACAATCCAGGCCTTTTTTGGCAAGACCTGAACAGTGTCCAGGCTTGGACTGATAAGTGGCAAGTAACATTCATGTTACACAAGTACTTAACAATGACCATCTCCAACAAATGAGAAACTATCCATTTCCCCTTGACATTCAGTTTTAATTCCAATGCTGATTCCTCCACGAGCAACATCTTGAGGGCTACCAGTGATCAGAACCTGAACTAGAACAACCAATAAAAGCAGGCCAGAGGCTTGGGATTCTGCAGCAAGTCTGCAATTCACAGCTCCTATCTCTCTAATACCTGGCCATTATTTGCAAGTCATAAGTCAGGAGTACAATGGAATTTTCTTCACTTGCCTAGATGACAACAACTGCAACAACATTCAATAAGCTTGACACGAGCCAGGGCAAACCAAACCAATTGACTGCCACCCTATGCATCATGTGGTACATTTACCTCCATTCATCACTAATGCATAGTGGCAGCAGTATGCACCATCTGCCAGATGCACTACAGCAGCACAATTTAGATCATTCAACGGAGCCTTCCGCTACTAACTGGAAGAACAATAGCGGCAGATATGTGGGAAGATTGTCACTTGAAAGTTTCCCTCCAAGCCATTCACCATCCTACTACCATCTCTGTTAATCCTCTGTCTGCAGCGGGCTTGTGTTGGGAGACTTGTCTTTTTTGTGATGGGTTTCTGAATCTACACCCTCTGTCCTGTGGAGCAGCATGTCCCTGTGAAAGTGGTAATTGCTGCAGCTTTTGTTGTTCTTGTTGTTGCTGCTCCTCTTGCTCCTAACCTGACTTGAAAGGTAGAGCTGAATGAGTCGCTCCCATGCCAGTAAGTAGGCTGACAGCAGAGCATTGCAGTCATATGTCAAGCAGTGATAGTACTCTGTGAGAAGGAGTGAGGTGAGTAGCAGCCTCTCATTTAGCCATTGCTGGAGTTCTTCAGTTACACTGTTCAAAAGCTTCCTTGCCTTTCAGTTTTAACACACAAGTTCCCAATATACTCTCACCCAGCTGAACCTGGTTAAGTTGCTCACAGTTTGGGAAATAGGTTTGCTGACCGTTCGAGCCTTAATGCTATGTTAAAGTGTTCCTTACTTACATGTTTGTATGATCTACTTACTTCCTCAACATCTTCAAGGGGGTTCCTTGCTCACTTTCAACCTGTCTGGGTAAAACCTGGAGAGGGGGAAAGATGATAAGCCACCTTTGAGGGCTTCAACCCTTCATGTTCACCCTAACATACCTCCCCATGATTGTTAACATTCTACCCTATTACCTTCAACACTGCACTTGATTATAGCATGGCAGCCTTGTGTTATTTGGTATTTTCTTTATCTTCAGCATGACTCCACTGTTTACTTCTTTTGCTTTGAAAACCTTCAGTTTTAAATATTGTGTGAACTTTATTTTCCCCCACTCTGTCTCATCTGTTCTGTGTGATCTATTTTAGAATTCTGTGATTGGTCTTTTTTCTATTCCACTTGAATCTATAACTGCAGCAGACTGCAATTCTGTGCACCATTGCATGAAATATTACTGTGTTGATATTTTTAGCCTGGAATTAGGTTCTGCATAAATAATACCAATTTCTACATACTACTCTTGAAAATAATGAGATATCGAATTGTGAATAAAAGAATAAATTGCCATATTTTTATAAAATTGGATCGCTGCTGGAACTTGTCATGGCAACCAATGACCAATTACCACCTCCTTACAAATTAACTCAATGTTTCAAAATATCGCAAAAATCTTTAACAAGCAAACATTATTATGAAGGGGCTAACGTTGCTTTTCATCTTTTCTGCTTTATATTACATTCTCATTGGGAATGAAAAACTCAAGCTTTAAATTAAATTTGAATTTTAAAACTGAAACACAGAATGAAACCTTATACATTTATAGCAAAATTATCATTGAAAAGCTTTGTTTACTTTTCTTTCATATTTCAACTATTCATATTGAAAGCACGAATTTGTAACAAAGACACATAATGCCTGTCACTCCATGTTAGGTAAACCGAGATGTTTTTTAGGTGCTCTGAAATTAACATCATACTGCCTGCAATTACACAATCAAATCAATATTTTAAGTCTATACTTATGAAGCATTTTAAAGATAAAAGTGACATACTAATTCAATGCTAGATTATTTTTCAATATTCCAATCTCCTACTTGAAATTTTCACCATTTTCAGAAAAAGATCTAAATAGCCTTTTTCCCTAAATCACCTATTTCACTGACAAATCCTATCAGTAAAGGCTGCACAAGGATGCCAAGGTCAATGGAACATAAGCAGCAGCAACTGACAGATGGCTGTGTACTCAAGAGAGGCAACCATATTACTCACAACAGCTTTATTCATTCACAGTCTAACAATAACGCCCCAGCTCGCTTCGTTGAGGGCATGACTCAAGTGCTGGCCTTTGACAAATTACTTGCAACTTCTCTGTCATGATTCAACCAGCGCTGAAGTTATTAGTTCTTCTGCCTTCAGTTAGTTTGAAAATATAGTGATTTGCTTCTTGATGATAATGAGAATGTGGTTTTTAAGTTGAATTTTTGAGCTCTACTATTTAGGGCTTATGAATCAAATGATACTTAAATAATCTCTGTGTTTTCAACTAGGCAGCAATGAATGATAGGCATGAGAGTGGAATGAGTGAACTATGCTAAATGTACTAGACAGTAACATTCAAATGTTACAGGATTAGTGTTGGTGAAATACAAAGAGCTGGCTGAGTTATTCACCTTGCACTTTAATTCATGTATTTCTTAATTACCAGTAATGGTTGTAAAAATGCTTGAGTAAATAATACCTGTATTATAAGGAAGGTGTAGTTTTAAAAGTCTAAAGTGTTAGCAATGAATTGGACAATGTTTTCTAGCTGTTGTATGAAGCGCACATCTATTTGTGATCATGGGCAGAAATGTATAGGCCCCTATTTGGCAGGAATGAAGCTAGGGGGCTTGGGTGGATTAATAAAATGTTGGGAGCTGCACGAGGATGACTTCTTGATCCAGTCCCAGGAACAGGAAGGTTTCACAGTGCAAGGAACACCAGCAGCTTGGATCCCTGCCAAACAGAGGATGGCAATCAATTTGAAAGATTAATGGCCCAAATAATGGTGATCTCTTTTTCTCACCCTCTGGGCCACTGGCATTCTTCCAGAGATGTAGCACACTTTCACTTTATGCGGTAGTCATTAGCTCCGTAGGTGTCAGTTTCCATAGGCTTCAGGAAAGAGGGGTGGGGATGTTATTCCTGGCGTGTTATCAGAGCCAGAGGTTCACAGGTCTGACAGGGGGCAACTGGCAGAGAAAGATGCTCAATGTTGCTGTTAAGAAATTAGTATGGTCAGGTTTACACACAGGCAAGTGAACCTAAGCTGAACAGAACCACATATAAAGGATGGTTAGAGAGGGCATCTCTGAAACATTATCAATACAGGTCTCAGTTCCATGTGATCTCGCATCACTAAGACTTAGTCCTTAACTCATACTGTCAGTAACTATTCCTCAGAGCAGGGTATAGTTAGCTGTTTACTCTAGTGGGTAGGATTTTCCCTCCAGGCCCTGCTTGTGCAGCGATATAAAACTTCAATTAATTCTTACCCTTCCAAGGTACTGTTTTCCTTGCATCTTTATTCCTCTCAGTGGCACTGCTGAGGCTCCAGAATGGCCAGCCTCGATTTGGGCTAGTGACGTATAAGGTCTGCCCATCAACTTCAATAGTCTCTGCCCCTGTCTGCCCAGTGACTCTTAATTTTCTATTCCCTTCAATATATTGAAGGGAGCAAGGGGAAACCAGGAAATTACAGGCCTGTCAATCTAACCTCATTGATGGGAAACTATTGGAAGCAATTCTGAGGTACAGAATTAATCTGCAGTTTAGAGAAGTAGGTTTTAATCAAGAACTGTCAGCGTGGTTTTGTTAAGGGGAGGTCATGTCTGACAAAGGAGGATTTCGACAGTAGGTCAGATCGGCTAATCAGTGGCAAATGAAAGTATGAGGTGTTGTACTTGGTTGGGAAAAACAAGGCAAGGAAATACATGATGAATGGTAGGACTCTGGAAAGCACTGAGGGTAAAGAGGGACCTTGGTATGCATGTCAACCAGTATTAAGGTAGCAGGACAGGTAGATAAAGTGCTTAAGAAGGCATATGGGACACTTGCTTTTATTAGCTGAGGCACAGAATTTAAGAGCAGGGAGGTTATGCTAGAACTGTACAAAAAATTGGCAAGACCGCAGCAATAATATTGTATGCGGTTCTGGAATCCACATTAAAGGAGGGATGTGATTGCACTGGAGAGGGCATAGAAGAGATTTACCAGGACACTAGGTTGGAGTGTTTTAGTTATGAGGAGAGATCGGATAGACTGGAGTTGTTTTCCTTGGAGCAGAGAAGACTGACAGGGAAACGCATTGAGACATATAAAATTATGAGGGTCTTAGACAGGGTAGGCAGGAAGGAACTTTACCCCTTGGTGGAGAGATCCATGACTAGGGGGCACAGATTTAAGGTAAGGGGTGGGAGGTTTAAAGGGGTTGCAAGGGAAACTTTATCACTCAGAGGGTGGTGGGAATCTGGGACTCACTGTTTGTAAGGGTGGTAGATGCAGAAATCCTCATAACGTTTAAGAAGTACTCAGATGTGCATTTTGATGCCAAGGCATTCAGGGCTATGGGCCAAGTGCTGGCAAATGGGATTAGAATAGTTAGGTGAGACAACAAGGTGCAGGGCTGGATGAACACAGCAGGCCAAGCAGCATCACAGGAGCAGAGAGGCTTGGTCTGCTGTGTTCATCCAGCCCTGCACCTTGTTGTCTCGGATTCTCCAGCATCTGCAGTTCCTACTATCTCTGATAGAATAGTTAGGTGGTTGTTTTGACTGGCACAGACTCAACAGGCAGAAGAGCCTCTTTTGTGCTGTAGATCTCAATGACTCCATTCCCATTGCAGCATGCCAGACACCCAGTAATCATTCATACAACTAAACTTACATTGCTGTGGCAAATTCTCACACTATGAGTGGGATCTACATTTTTCTGCTGAAAGGGAGCCTAGTAAGGTAGGTTGGTACCGGGCAGATACTTGCTGCCTACCTTTACATTTTCTTCTCTCATGGGGTGCAGGTGCCACTGCTTAGGCTGGCATTGATTGCCCATCCCCAACGGCCATTGACATGTGTCTTCTTGAACTGTCACGGTGTATGCAGTGTAGGCACACTCAGTATCATTAGGGAAAGAATTCCAGAATGTTAACATTGTAACAGTGACAGCGTGGCAATATATTCTCAAGTCAGAATGGTGAGAAGCTCAGAGGAGAACTTGCAGATGGTATTGTTTCCATGTATCTGCTACCCTTAACCTTTAAAATGGAAGTGGGCATGAGTTTGGAAGTTCTGTCCAAAGAGTCTTAGTGAATTTCTGCAGTGTTTCTTGTAGGTGATACATGCTGCTGCGACTGTGTATCAGTCATAGGTGGAATGAACAATTCTAGAGGTGGTTTCAATTAATCAGGATGTTTTGTTCTGGAGAACAAAACTTGTTCTGGTGACAAGCTTTTTAATTGATGTTGGAGCTGCATTCAACCAGTCATCTTTATCTCGACTAGAGTAAAAGCAGAAAGGCCATCCTCAACCCAAGACCCCCTGCATCCACCACACTCCCTATCATGCTCTCATTGAAACCCCATGCCAAGGTATGCCCACAAATAACCATTGTGACTCCCATACCAGACTATGTACCTCCACCCAATGCAACGCCCATTCATCCAGTTTGCACTGTATAGAAGCAATGAAACCTATAAGATAACATGAAAAAAAACTTTTAAAAAAATCATTCACTGACAATTTTCATTATATTTTTAAAAATCCTTATCACTGCAACTCAATAAAAACATAACACCTGAGCCTATGCATGATTGACAGCTCCATCTGATCTGTGCTATCAAATTCACAATATCTATTTACACCAGGTTAAGAGGTATTTTAGAGTCCAAGTCTATGAAAATTGATGAAGAATAGGCAACATCTATCTTTGCAATGGAGACGACCAAGTTGGGAGTGAGGGTGTCAGCTTGTGATTCATATTTCTGAGCATATAGACTTTCCACTAATTGTACACATTCTTGGCCATTTGAACAATATTGTTTTGAGATCCAAAGGCTCTGATAAGGCCTTTCAAAAGCTTGCAAATATAGAAAGATTTCAATGCAACTGACCAGTGTATACAATGAACCTTCTCAATGAGTATGAATAGCTTTTTTTCAAAAAGTCATTTTCAGTTATTTAAAATTGGATTATTCACAAGTGGTGGGCTAGATATCAGTAAAATGATTTACTTTTTGTGTTTTCAGCAATATTAATGTAACTGGAAAAGCTTACTACTCATAGATACATCAGGAAATATTCTTCAATGCAAGAGAAAAAAACATAAATAATTTATGATGTTTGATTGTGCTCGGTCATGAAAAATGCGACTTTTGTGAAAAATGTGGGTTCGCTGAAACTTTACCATAATTTAAATTCTGAAAATTGATGCAATATTGAATACTATTATACACCAAGATTTCCACTACACCCAAAGCAAAAACTCCAATCCCATGAAATTTAAATTAAGCTACAATGTTCCTTTTAGGAAATCTTTGTTTATTTTGGATGATGTCAGATACACCTTTGACCTCAACTTTCCAAACTCCTCCAATTTGCTTTGCTGTCTTGAAGGTGGTGACTCACATTGGAGTACAGTTCTAAGAATGCTGTCTTCTTTTGTACCTTACTCAAGTGATCAATCTCCAGGCGTTGGCAGATTTGTGGTGAATGAGCAGGCTATGTTGTACATTTGCTCTTTTTCTTTCTTTTCTCTTTGTATGCGGTCACATTGAAAACATTGAAAACAACTAGATTCCAGATGGATTAGAAAAACAATTTTCACCCACAAATTTGTTTACCATCAATTTCCATGGAACCAAAGTGGGTTACGCATAGCAATTATTTACATTTACCATGTAAAGTTTTCTGATCTAATTATATTCCAATTTATTTACTCCCCAGTGAGCATAGTATGCTATTTGTCTATCTGGATGGAAATGCCACTCAAAACCACAAGACACCTTATGATCAGCTAAGGAGTACTTCCATGTTATGACATAAATTTCAGTCATTCTTTTCTTACTGGATTCTGAGAATTTGTGAAGCTCAAATATTGAAAATTGGCAGACTTATTCTGAGTTTAGGAAGAAGAAATGAATAGTCTCCTCAGTTTGACAAATGGACAATCATAGTCCTAGATCAGAAAGATATTAGCTTGAGCAACATTAAATTGGCTGACTATTGCAAATAGAAATCAGCTGTCTGGAAGGTATGTAATCTACTAATGGTTTTGACTCCATTTTTGTCAGTTGCTTGTCCAAGCATAATGCAGCTAAGCTTACCAAGTTTCAGAACTTTTCTCAGCATTAAAGATAACATGCCATTTGTCAACTTGCTGCCCAATTCTGTCTTTATCTGTCAGCAATGAGATGTTGATTGACCACTTGAGAGAAATCAGAAATTGGAGTCGGAATTGCTGAATCTATGATCTACACTCCTCCAGAAAATAATCTTTAAAATATGCTAATATTAAAGTGGCCACAGTCTTCTTCTAGAAAATGTCCAAGACGATCTGATAGTTCCCAAGTCCCCTTAATGACAACAACTAATTTCTTTCCCATGAATATTTTTATTAAACACAGAACTCATCGGAATATGTTAGCCCGTGTCTTTATATAGACATGTTTGTGAAACCATAGAAGAATATTGACAATATGAAAGTCATACCTTCTTCTATAGAATGGTAAAATAAACACCCTGAATTTGAGATGTCATGATGGCAAAACTGTCAATGCTCACCAACATCATGATGAAAAACCTCTGAAACCCACATAGTAAGATGTACAAAGTTTCTATAATTGATACTCTGCCTCTCCATCAGATGCTTTACAGTCTGTACAGGTGTAATCAACACAGACTCATGACTTTATAAAAAATTTAACTTTTTACCATTAGTCTCACTTCAAAAATGAATGTAAATATTGTTTCATTAATATCATTTAACTGACCATTTCATAATGATTTTTGATAAACTACTACTTCAAGCCCTGAAAAATTAAGTTTCTAAACATGGAGGCTCATTCTCTCAGGAAAGAACAAAAAATTTGAAAAGTGCATGGTTTTTAAAGCTACAAAAACAAATCCACATCTATAGCATTCAAATTCTTCCTCAACCCCCTCTGAATAGCACAAACTTTGTTTTATTTCCAGTACAGTGATTAAAATGTGAATTATAATCCCTGCTTCTCACTACTTACTGTTTTGGTATCTGTGCACAAATGATTGGCTGATCAGCTTGCCATCAAGACTTACAGAACTATAAACAACGTATGGAGAGGTGAGAGTTCGCTAAGGGCAGGGTGACTCGGTGATATTAACAGGGCTATAACAGCAAAAGCAGAGATTTCACTTGGATCAGGGTGAATTGGCAAGATTAACAGCATGGTCAGCTGTAACATTCAGAAAACGAATAAAAATTGTGATATTACAGAGAAGCAGAAGTGATTGCAACAAAAGGACTGTGTACCAACTGTTTGCAGATTAAAAACAAGGAAAATTTCATATATTAAAAGAAAAAGGAAACTAGTGAGTAGCTGACCATTGTCATATTTTTTTAAAAGTAATGTTTATTTTAACTCTTGAACTGTGTTGATTATTAGTAGGATGATTCAGCAGCTGTAATGTTTCATTAACATTTATAAATTGTCTTCCTATTTGCAAGTTTTTTTAAAATCAATGGCAGAGGGACAATTAACATATAATGAATGGTAAAGTGATTGTAACGAAGTCAGCCAGCTGGACCTCATAGAATATGTGTTCCCTGATTGGACCAGATTAACAGCCCCAATCAGGGAGCCCTGGCTGACAGATGAAAAGCGTGAGTATCGGAGATACTGACTCTGAATGAGATGATTCTAAAGTCAAGGACTGTTCATGTGTAAATAAAGGGTGGCTTGGTGACGGGATACTAGCCTCTGTGGAGTTATTTCAAACGTCAGGTTGGCATCAGCTTTAGAAGTGCACATCCTGTGATATGTGGGAGCTCCAAGATGCTTTTGGTGTCTTAGAAAATTATTTGTGCAGCAAGTATCATCGGTTGTAACATCAGTCCTGACCTGTGAGTTTCAGAACTTGAGCAGCAGCAGGCATCACAACAGTGCATCTGTGGGGCTCAGAGCAACATGGATAGCAGATTTGTAGCTGGTGTTACTTTGCAATTATAGAGTTTGCAGAGAGAAAGGGAATGAGCGAAGGAATTCAAAAAGGACCAGGCAAATAGTATATAAGTCCCTCAACTGCATAGATCTCTCAAAACCAATAGTGATGATGGTGAAGGTTCCCGAGGGATATAGCAAGAGTCAAGTGCATGGAACCACAGGTGGCTCAGCTACACTGCGGGGTAGAAGGGAGACTGGCTGAGCCATAGTGATAAGTGATGCAATAATTAAGGGAATTAAAGTGAGCACAGGATGGTGTGTTGCCTCCCTGGTGCCACTGAGAGAATGGATAAGGAGGTTCATGAGCCAGCATTTGTGGTACATACTGTAATTAACAACATTGCTACCAAAAGGAATGTGGTCCTGTGGTCAGAATTTATAGACCTTGATAGAAAATTAGCAAGCAGGATGTCAAAAGTAGTAATCTTTGGATTATTCTCAGTGCCACCCACATGTGAGTACAGAAAGAAGAGGATAAGACAGATGAATTGAATTGAGTTAGCTTTATTGTTGGCTGGCTTTATTGTCTGATGAATGCCTGGCTAGAAAGTTGATGCTTGAGAGAGGGCTTTAGATATTGGAACCACTCTGGAGGAGATGGCACCTGAACAAAAGTAGGTATTGTGTTGTTTCCAGAGTGTTTTTGGGAGGCATTGGAAATATAGTTTTATGACTATAACAGAGCCCTGACTCAAGGAAGGAGAAGACTGATACGAGGTATTCAGGAAAGATAGGCTTGTTTAAAAAGGGAGAGGGGTGGTGGACATTGTCTTTCACTAATACCATAATGCGTTTAATCTATGTCCTAGATGTGTCAAGGACTGAATTGATTTGGTTAGAGTTAAGGAACAAAAAACGTTCATATACATTGCTCAGTGTAGTCTATAGGCCACCAACTAGTGGGAAGGATGTAGAGGAACACATTTTTAAGAAAACTACACAGAGATGTAGAAATTATAGAGTGGTTAAGGGGGACTTTAATTTTTCACAATTGGAGAAGGGTAGATACTGTCATGAGTTCCTCGTGAGCGTCAGAAGAAATTTCTACAGAGTACGTGTCCAGTACAATAAGAAAAGAACCATTGCTTGACCTGGTTCTTGGGAAAGTGGTGGCCAAGTAGATCAAATATCGATGGGGGAACATTTAGAGGATGACTGTGGAAAAGGATAATGAGAATCCAGAGAAAACCCATTTCAAAGGGTTAAAAATGGATTTTGGCTGAACAAACTAGAGGCAAAACTTGGCAGGAATAATTATTGCTGAACAGTGGGCTGGCTTCAAAGAAGACATGTTTCAACACAATCAAGGTAAGTTTCCTCATGAGTAAAAGATGGACAAATAAATTCGCAACTGCTGGGATGACAAAAGCGGTAGAATTTATTATAAAAAGGTAAAAGTGTGCTTATTCCCAATGCTAGATATAATATAGATTTGAAAGCCAGGCTAGATATAGAAGGGGTAAAGGGGTGGTGAAAAAGCATAGGTCAAGCAAAGAGGGGATATAAATAGACACTGGCAGCAAATGTTATTTAAAATCTTAAATACTTCCGTAGGTATATAATTAGTAGAAGCAAAAAGTGGATGAGGGTTTAGTGGGACTATTAAAAGGGATTCATACATGGAGGCAGAGGCATGGCTGAAGTATTAAATGAATACTTTACATTATTCATCTTTACCAAGAAAGTAGATACTATCCAAGAAAGGTGAAAGGGGAGGAAATCCCATTGTTGCAAGTGCTTAAAATTGTTAAGGAGGTATTGGATCAACCAAATAAAAACCGAAAGAACTGTGGATGCTGTA
>NC_063344.1:39050563-39082161 GCF_021869965.1 Rhincodon typus
CCCCAGTTCTGAGGAAGGGTCACCGGACCCGAAACGTTAACTCTGTTTTTTCCTTCACAGATGCTGCCACACCTGCTGGGCTTTTCCAGCAATTTTGTTTTTGTATTGGATCAACCATCTTCCTTCACATTCACAAAGCACTGCAGCCAGATAAATTGCATTAGATGGTACTATGCAAAGTTGAGAATGAAAATTGCAAAGACAATGCCAATCATTTTTATCTTCCTTAGATTCAGGAATGGTGCTCGAGGACTGGACATTTGTAAAAATGATGCCATTGTTCAAAACAAGGTGTAAGGATAGCTAAGCAACTACAGGCTAATCAGTTTAATTTCTGTGGTTCAGAAACTGCAGAGACAATAATTCTATGTAAAATTAATAATCAAATAGACAAATGTGTTAATTAAGGAGAACCAGAATTAATTTCTTAAGTGTTTTAAATGAAAATCATTTTAAATTAATTTTTCCAGTGTTTTTTTTAATGAATCAGGGTAATAGGTGTTTGGTACAAACATGTTAGCAAAGAGTTATTATCGCTTGTATTTAAGATTTTTTGTGGACTTGATTTTGAAGGAATATGGAGATCCTTACAATGTGTTTTTATTTTAAGAAGTTAATGAAACAACATATTGGAACTTTTATTTAACTAGGACATACATAAAACTTCAGTTAGGCCACAGCTAGAGTATTGTATACAGTTCTGGAATTCACATTACAGAAGAGATGTGATTACCCTGGAGATGATGCAGAGGAGATTTAGCAGGATGTTTGAGGAGTTTTATTTGTGAGAAAAGATTAGATTGACTAGCGTTATTTTCCTTGGAGCAGAGGAGACTCGGAGGGACATGACTGAAATATACAAAATTATGAAGGCCATAGATAGGGTAGACAGGATCAATGACCAAGGGCACAGACTTAAGGTAAGGGACAGGAGGTTTAAAGGGGATGTGAGCATTTATATTTTCACCCAGATGGTGGTGGAAATCTGGAACTCACTGCCTGTAAGGGTGGTGTAGGCAAAAATACTCATTACATTTATGTATTATTTAATATGCACTCGTGATGTAAAGATATACAGGGCGATGGTCCAAGTAATGGAAAATGGGATTAGAATAGTTAGGTGGTTGTTTTTGACCAGAACAGACACAATGGACGAAAGGGCCTTTTTCTGTTCTATAGATCTCTATGACTATAACTCTGAGGCATCTCTTAGAAAGAAAACTGTTTCAAATAATTGCTAGATGTGGTTGCATGAACTCATTCCAGAGAAAACATCTGACTGTTTTTACATTGGGTTTTATGGATGTCTCTGTTTGAAAATTATTTTTTGCAGGCTAGGAGCTTGCTCAGATTTTTAGTTAGGAGGATGCCTACTAAAGAACAAGCTGCTCATCTTCTGTCATCCATTTCCGAAGCACCACAGTGATGAATTCAATGCAAAACCTGATTATACTCTTCCAGAGCAACTGGAAGACAGCTTGACACTAGGCTTCCTGAGCAAGCTGCATCTGCCAAGATCCCAGAGACAGCTGCCTATGTTTGAGGATGCCTGTCTGTACCAGCCAGAATCAGATTGATAACCATTTGAACAATTCAAACCCATAGAGTACAAGAAAGAGGAAGTTACATTGAACTTATACAAGATACCAGTTGAGTGGCAACTGCAGTATGCACTCTTTAGGAAGAATTTGAAGGATGTAAAGAGATTGGGAAAGATGCAGAAGAGGTGAGAATGGTTCAGGGATGAGGAATTCCAGTTAGGAAAATAGATTAGAGAAGACTGGATTATTCTCCTATAGAAGAGGGGATCTGATTGACATGTTTATAAGAATCAAGAGGAGTCAAGACACAGTAAATAAGGAAAAAGCATGATGCCACTCATAAAAAGGTTGAGAACCAAAGGGCACAGTCATAATGTAATTAGTAAAAGAAGCAAAATATTATTAGGAATAACTTTTTCATGCATCAAATGGTTATGATCAGGAATGCGCTGCACAATATTGTGTTGGAGGCAGTGTCAATCAATACATTCAAAAAGGAATTAAATGGTTATTTGAACAGGAATACCGCGCCAGATTACGAGGAGAAGGCAAGAGAATTACACTCAGTGAGATGCTCAGTGGGAAAGCTGGTACAGACAAAATGGGCCAAATAGCCTCCTTTTGCACTGTAACCTTTTATAATTGCTCTGATCCAACCTCAATTACATTAAATACAGGACATAATTTCTAAAGGAGAGATCAAATATAGCCACAGACAATCATATTAATAATTCAAAATACTCAAAACATTTCAATTCTTTTCATTTTGTTTATTCATTAACCTCAGTAATTGGAAGAAAAATAATCTTTAATTGTATTTTTTTAAAATCCCTGCTCTATTGTCTAATGCTGCACTAAATCTTTTAATTGCAACAAGCAAGATTTGTCGACTTGGCGAGCAGTGGATCCAACATGTGGCATCTGCTAGTCTAATTAAAACTAAGTAAATTAAATGGATTCTAGCCATTGCCTGTTTCGTCTTACTACTGGCAATTCCTTTCTGCAGTGACAGTTAATTTAAATTGATGCTGAGTAAAGACTAGTTTAATTGATTATAGAAGACTTTAGTGATGAATATGAAACTACTACCAATCTTTCATGCTCAATCTCTTTCAGCAGATAACTGTGCAGTCTTCAAACTCATTCACTATCATTCTGCTCTCATGCCAAGTGATAGTTTTCAAATTTATGCACCAAAAGGGAAACTCCTTTCATTACATTCTGCAGAAAATAAGCATTAAAGTGAAAGAATTTGAGAATTATGCACAAGTGAAATATTTCTCCACTTCGCTATGCATCTCCTGAAACACCTTTCTCATAAGCTGGTGTAGCAAAAGTAAATAAATGTTTAATTAATAAGTTATTTGGTCTCTAGTAAACTGCTATTGGAATGCAATGAAACAAAATTCTAGGAAAAAGTCCAGATAGTGAAGTTTACTGTAAAAATGTATATTATTGAGTTTAATCAAGTTGCTATTTAATTAGTGGAAGCAAGAGAGAAATACTTCAAGGTTGGGACAGTGTGGAAGCAGACAGGAGGTCATTGTAACCGATTTGACTTCAATTAGAAGTGAAATTGGGTGGGATGTAAAATGTGCAGCTGATCAGATACCCTCGGTTTCCTTGGGCGATTGGATTAAAATTACCCTCATAAACGTGGAGAACATCTCAGACTGTCCTGACACTAAACTGCTTCAAAAGTCACAACCAACATTTGATTCTCCAGAATCTGGGTTATCACTGAAGCCAAGTTCACAAGTGACATTTCTGTAAAGCTTCATCTTACCATGAGAATATAGAACTACAATGTAGTACTATACAATTTAATAAACTGTGACAGAGCATTACAAGTAACTTACAACATATGATCCGCATGTTGCTAACTGGACTTTCAAAATGTAGCAAAATTAATGTAGAATCATGGTATTTCACTTTGTACTTGCTACAGTGATTCAAGTTCAAGACCCAAAATAGATTGTACAGAATCATATTTATTTACCAGTTAAAACATGTCAAAGACTCTTATTTGTAAAGTGATAGCAGGACTTCCTTCCGCTAAAAAACTTTTCTAATGTCAACCAAAAAAAAAGTAAGCAAGACTAAGCATTTTTTTAATATATAAGTCATAAATCAATCAAACAACCATGCTGGTTGTTGGTGGGATTCAAACCCAGGTACCCAGAATATCACCTGGATCTCTGGATTAATAGTCTAGCAATAACACCACTAGGCCATCACTGCCCAATAAATGGTGCACTTAATCTTCTATAGTGGAGCTTAGGATTCCTATATTTTAATGACAAAATATGTGTACAAGTAAAAGTTAAAAATCTGAGAAATAATATTCTCCATATACTTACAAGTATTGTTCTGAGACACAGGTTTGTGAAAGGCAAACAGAATGCTAACATACAACTTACAATACAAGAAACAAGAACTGCAGGTTCTGGAAATATATAATACCAGTTTTCAAGCAGCAAGGCATATTATCATTACATTCTCTCTTGTATTATTCTTCAGTGACCCTGCATAAGTGTGAGGATAAGATGTGAGGAAAAACAAATGGAAAATGCTTTTATAAAACATTTGATTCACTACAGTAAAATGCTTGCATCTTCTTGCTCTTTAGATTTCACAGTATAAAGATCTGTAAATATGATTAATGCTTAAACAAACAGTTAAGGAATTGTAATCTGAGATGCATGTTCTTTGTGTTTTGCCATATTACTCCTGTTGAATCATCTGATCTGATTTTTTTTTCATTGCTTATAGTAATGTCAACCATTTCAGGAGTTGTAGTGTATGCATCATGACACTGTAGCAGGAAGGAAGTTGCATCAATATTAATGTCAAAAGGATTACTAAGCATAGCAGATACGAATACAGTCCGCACATTAACTCTTAAGTTGTTTCGTTTGAATTACTGGATAATTTGATTACATTTACAAGTTTCCTATGCCATTTTAATGCATTTGCTAAATGCAAAATACTGGATATTTGACATTTTTGAGATAAACACAACTTTGAAAGCTACGTAGGCTGTATAAGACTAAGCATATCAAGAGACTTGTGAGCACATTTAGATTTTTCCACTTTCAGTTGAATCATTAATCACAGGAACTACATAATACACAGCATTATTAATAAAATGGTACATACTTTATCTCATTATATATCTTGTTAAATACTTGGCAAGTGATTTAGTATCACTATTGCTCATGCATTCTCCTTGACAAGTTGCTGATGATTTCGCACAAAATCTAATTCAAAGAAATTCTGCATTCCTACAAATTAGTAGTCTTGATGACATTTTATGGTCTGAAATGGGAATGTTGTCACAGTTTGACTTGCCTTAAATAAAGTAGGTTAATAGTTTTTTTTTAAAACGTTTTCACATACAAATTTCAGATTAACAGGAATTTGTAAATATCTGCTTGTATTAAAATAGTCAATGATCATAATGAAGCAATACACGAATATGTTACTTGAAGAAGTTAAGGCAAATTATGAAATGTGTAATCTGTATTCTGCACAAAAAGCTTGCAGCAGCAGAACCTCTGTCCAAATGTCAATAAATCTGACAAGTTGTATTGAGTCTGCTGTAATGAGAATGTTGGATTACATTGTGTGCATCCTGTAATGTTAAAAAATGTTTTGACAAGCAGTCTTAGCAAGAAGCCAAACCAACTAGTGAAATATGTCAACACTGCCTGATGTGCTGACATAGTACATGGATTTTGCTGAACTGCAAGATAAAAAATAATCTACTGAATTGAGCCCCACAAAACAGAATAGGATGAACTGTAAAGGTATACTATCATTTGTTTTTTTTTGAAGTGTATTAAAGTAATTTAAGGCAAAATGGTAAATTCAGAGACCACGGGATCACATTGTTCTTTTTTTAGCTATTTCATTGGCACTGATGTGAATATTCAGTGTTCACCCTCCCACCTCAGGGTGCCCAAAAGCTTTTCAGTAATATCTATGAGCATTGGCACTCGTGACGCAACACATCCTCCTGGATTCATGTTTGAAATCACAGAAATGCCTTTTGTTCCCTTTACTATTGAATCTCCTTTGAGTATTGCCCTTCCAATCTTCATGTCTCCTTATACAGCTGAGCCATCTATGGTAAAATGTACTTGGCTCTGGCTGTATTCACAAGAACAGGAGTAGACCATTCAGCCCCTCAAGCCTATTCTCCATTCAGTGGGATCATAACTGATCTGTAGCCTAAATCTACATACCTTCCTTTCGCTCATATTTATCTATTTCAGATTTAAAACTAACGAATGATCCTGCCTCCACTGCCATTTGCGGAAGAGGGTTACAAACATCTACCACCCTTTGTGTATAGGATACTCCCTAATATCTCTCCTGAATTGTTTGGCACTAATTCTCTGAGTATGCCCCCTGGATCTAGAATCCCAAGCCAGTGAAATAGTTTATCTTTGCGTACCCTGTCTTTTCCTGTTAATATCTTGAAGACTTCGATCAGATCATCTCTTGAGCTTCTAAATTCTGGACAAAACAGGCCTGATTTGTGAAATCTCTCCTCATCACTTAATCCCTGAAGTCCAGGTATTATTCTTGTAAACCTGCATTGAACTCACTCCAAGGCCAATATATCCTTCATTAGGTAAGTTGCCCAGATTTGATCACATACTCCAGGTGGGGTCTAACTAGGATTTTGTATAACTGTAGCATACCTTCTGTATCCTTGCACTCCAGTCCACCAGATACAAAGGACAGCATTCCATTAGCTTTCTTGGTTATTTTCTGCACTTGTGTATGACATTTTAATGATCTATGGGCCTGAACCCCCAGTCTCTGTGAACAATGCACTGTATTTAACTTCATACCATCTAGAAGGCAATCTGATCAATCTTTTTTCGGTCCAAAAAGGATAACCTCACATTTGCTCACATTGAACTGCATCTTCCACAGTTTTGCCCATTCACTTAATCTATCACTATTCCTTTGTAATTTTAAGTGATTATCTATACTCCCCACAGAAACCATCACTTTCTCCAGTATTTATAATCAAGTACTGCTTGGAGAATGAGGTGAACCCAGGTACCTCTACGCTATCTATCCATTTCTTCTTGACATCCTGGTGATTAACCTTTCTCCTTCTTCCTGCGTACTCTTTCTCTTTTCAGCACTATTCACTTAATTTGGCCAAATGACAAAATAATTTGCTGTATTTTAAATGTTACTTCTGTTCGGGGTAAATTAAATTTTCACAATTTTTTACACTTTTTAAAGACATTAAAAGCTACAAAATAGGCCATTACAAAAGATCAAATCACCACCATTGCAAGTTTGTATTGACTCTCCTGGTTTCTGGACCTTCATGGTGTATCTAAAACTAAGCCTTTTATTGAAGGACAAAGACATTAGGCACATTTTAAAGGCTTTTTCTTTAATTTACCAGGAAACTGCCTAGTCTACACTAACATAAATAGAAAATGGTTCTGCATCAATTTCAAAAACTATTTGCAGTTATTTCAAATTGGGTTATTCTTAGGTTATGAACTATCCTGATTATTTTATGTTTACATGATTTTTTTTGAGCTACGGACATCAATCTGCACCAGGTTACCACTTTTTAAGTATATCAAAAATGTGTTTTAAAAGAAACATTTTTTAAAAAACTAAAAATATTGGCTAAATCTGCTGATTCATGGCAGGTTTACATGCAAAGAAATCTGATTCGTATTTTGAGATAGAAAAAAAAATCACTTCTCAACTCTGGCAATATTTTGAAGCATATATGTGGTATGCAGATTACAATGAGGTTCCTCCTTAATAACCTCCTTTGTGAAACATTAGCTTCTCCTCTTTTCACTGGGATCAGTCACATTGCTAATTTCCTATCCCTACTTTCATGGAAATTTATCGTGTTGTGGATGGCAATCAAATTTGCATATATTATTCCCAAATGAAATATGGTAAGTTCATTGTAAAGCCTATGGATAACTTTTAATATTTATATTAATGTATTCTGAGTATAGTATATGGTTCAGCATTCTATTATTTTTCAAAATTACTTCACCACATTGTGGGAGCATTTAAACAGATTACTGGTAATCTCAAATTCATTTCAAACTGTCTGTGTGTTAATGCAAATCCATTGTATGCTTATGTCCCTGATTAGTTCAAATAACATCCAATACTTAACAATTATCAGTTTCACATTTTATTTGCATTTTTTTGCTGGATTGCATACCCACCGTATGCTGACACAAATGATTTGCTTCATTCTTTATGCTGTTCTCCCCATTTTCTGCAATCAGCATATTGTAAAGGTTTAAAGTTGATATTGATATCCAGATCATTTTGTACAGGTGTAAAAATGACAGATTAAAAAAATACAATAAAGGCACAAAAATAATAGAAACAAAGAAATTGGAAAATTAAAATATTAAAGCACACAGAAACACAACAGCAAAATAAAAGAAATACAATTTGGAAGAACAACAAAAGACACAGTTAAAAGTAAGAAACAAATTCACAGATGACAGACAGAAAGCATAATGGGAAATGGGGCTCAACAGTATTAACTAGCCAAGTCTTGCTGTCAAGTGAACAATGGGAAGGAGATGGCCTAGAGGCATTATCACTGAAATTATTAATCCAGAAGCACAGCTCCTGTTCTGGGAACCTGGGTTCATGTCCTGCCAAAGAAGATTGTGGAATTACATTAGGAATTATGATTCTACTCATGGCCACGAAACCATTGCTGATTGTTGGAAAAACCCATCTGGTTCACTAATGACCTTCAGTGAAGGAAGTCTGCTGTCCACATTTGGTCTGGCCTACATGTGAATCCAGGTCCACAGTAATGTTACTAGCTCTTACCTGCCCTCTGAAATGGCCTAGCAAGCCATTCAGTTCAAAGGTAACTAGGGACAGGCAATAAATAGTGGCCAGCCAGCGACTCCCACATTCCACGGGTGAATAAACAGAAGCTATTATTTTTTATTGCAATGTCTATCAGTTTGATCAATATTCCACAAAGCATCAAATTTTTATGATACATAGCATTTCGGTCACTGTTAAATGGACGTACCTTGTTCATAACATCTGTTGCCAGTTGCCGAAGAGAAGGTGACACCACAGTGTTCAGGATTCCATTTCCCATAACAGGTTTGTATAGGTTAATATAGGCCACAGCATTACTCTGTAGAACATGTTTCATTTCCTGAAAAATAGTAAATTGTTCACTGTATTACAACCAATAAATAAGGAAACTAACCAGTTTATTTTTCTTATTACATATCAGGTAAGAAAAAGGTCTCATTTATACTCCATAAGACCATAAGGTATAGGAGCAGAATTAGGCCATTCAGTCCATCAAGTCTGCTCTGCCATTTGATCATGACTGATATATTTCTCAACTCCATTTTCCTGCCTTCTCTCGCAAACCTTGATCCCCAATTAAGAACCTATATATCTCTGTCTTACTGATACAGGGCCAAAGTAATCCACATTTGTGCGTGTGACCATTAATACTATCCCAAACTATTGTTTCTAGAAGATTCCTCTCGACGGAAGTTAAATTGACTGATCTATAATTAATGTCTCCCATTGTAACAACTTTATAATGTTTGCAACTCTGTAATTCCCTAACAGTATGTTCTTCTACATCTTTCCCATTAGTTGGCAGACTACGGACTACGCAGAGCTATGTAATTGCACCCTTTTTGTTTCTTAGCTCTAACCAAATTAATTCTGTCCTTGAACATTCTGGACATTCTCTTTCTTCAGTGTCACAATTTTTTCCTTAGCCAATACTACCATTGCTCCTCCATTTTGTGCTTTCCTGTCTTTACTGAACACTTTGTATTTAGGAAATATTAACATTCCGAACTGTCTTTGCTTGAGCTAGGTCTCTGTTAGAGCCACAACATCACAATTCCACATGGTAATGTGCACTAGAAACTCAACAGTCTAATTCACTATATTCAGTGCATTCACATAGATGTACTGAAATCCTGATTTAGAATGTTTTAATTTCTTCCTTATTCCATCTCTTCCTATTAATTTACTTTCTCTATTCTCGTGCCATCTATCTCTCCCAGTATTTTGTGCACCCCAGTGTTCTCTCCTGGTTCCCACAGCCCAGCTGATTTGGTGTAAACCCTTCATAATAGTACTCTCAAAATCCCCAGCAAGGAGGTCAGTCCTGGTTCTGTTCAGGTGGAACTGATCAGTTTTGTGTAGGTGTCATCTCCGCACCTATGGTTCAGAAATCTAAAGCCCCCTCTCTTGCATCACCTTTCCAGCATTTCCATGCATTTACCCAAGTTATCCGTGTATTTCTGTACTCACTTGCACATGGTACTGGAGGTAACTGGGAGAAGGTCTTGTTCCTGGAATCATTATAGAATAGCCAAGGGAATAAAAATGCTATTTCCATTTATCATTGGCTACATAACAACAACACAGACTTAAAGGTAATTGGCAAGAGAAACAGAAGCAGAAATAAAAATGTTTACACCAAATGGTTAGGATCTGGAATGTACCGTCTGAGAATGTGCCAGATGCAGGTTCAATTGAGGCATTTGAAAAGAGAATTAGACTATTTTTGAAAAGGAAGAATGTACAGAGAGTGACAGGGAGAAGGCAGAGAATTGACATTAAGTAATTTGCTTATTTGGAGAGTTGACAGAGATATCATGGATCGAATCACCACTTTCTGCTCTATAACAATTCTGAGATTAACATTCCAGCTGAGATTATTATGTGAATAAATAATACTCCTTGTTTAAATACATGAAAATCTGTTGCTGTTGATTTTTAAACCAACGATACACTAATGGGATTTAGGAACATGCACATCAACCTTTTCAAAGGAAACCGACACTGATTATGGATAGTAGGGAAGAGAATTGCAGATTTCAGTTTATCAACATTATCAAATCACAAGATTTGAACATTGACACTAAATAAGGAACAGTCAGCAAAGTTTATCAATGCTTTCTGCAAATCACAGGAACATTGGAAATGCAAGTGGGATGTAGGCTATTCAGCCCATCGAACATATTCCATCATTCAAATAGATCGTAGCTGATCATTGACATCAAGCCATGTTTTCTCACTATAGCCCCATAGTCCTTGATGTCATTATTACTAAGAAATGTATCGATTTTTGTCCAGATCATTCTCAATGATCCAGTTTCCACAGCCCTCTGGGATAGGGAATTCCAAAGATTCACCAACATCTGAGTGAAGAAATTCCTTTTCATTGTAATCTTAACTAGTCTGCCTCTTATTCTAAGGCTACGGCCAATGGTTCTAGACTCATCAGTCGGAGAAATATCCTAATCGCGTGTATCCCCTGTGAGAGTTGTGCAAGTTTCAATGATATCAACTTTCATTCCTCAAAACCACCAGTTTATCATCCCAGGGATTAGACTGGTGAAAGAAAACCAAAAGTTTCTGGAGAAACTCAGCATGTCTGACTGGTTCCTAGGAGGGAGGAACAGTACTAGCGTTCGGAGTCCAATGATTATTTTTCAGAGCTATTCTGTTGAACATTGATTGTATTCCCTTTATGGCACATATGACCTTCTGTGGGTAAGCAGACCAAATTTGTACACAATAATCCCATGGGGTCTCCACAAGATTGCATACAATCCAGACTGTCATGTGTCTTAATTGAAGTGGAAGTCACAGGTTGGAGTGCTCCCACGTATCTGCTGCCCTTGTCTTAGTCTGGTATTGTTAACAGGAAGGCTCTTTAATGCGAGAGAATCAAAATAGCTTATTAAGTATTTTCAGAACTGTTCCAATGTAAATGCTGTGCAATTACTTGGCACAAAATGTATTCACTTAAATATCCTCCCTTCTCTAAACTGTGCATTGCAATGTGGAAGAAGGGTGAGTGCAAGATTAGAGACTACTTCTTCATTCACAGTGTTGTTAAAATAATAAACTATTGTAAAATTTATATAGTATTCTATTTTCAAGCAGAAATGCTATTGAAGCCCTTAAGGAATTAAATATACTCCAGTCTAAGAAGGCATCTCTGTCAAATTGAGTTTAGGCCTCTAAGCTATGAGATTTTGGCAGGTTAGCTATTAAAACACTAGCAAGAGCAATTCTCTCACAAAATGCTTCTCCAGTGCCTGTGACAGAATAGCACTGGAGTTAAGTCAGGCCAGATGATGAAGATCAGTAGCAATTGAAGGGCTTGTAAGATTAGTAATGGAACTGCCGACAGAAAGGCAGCACTAGTATTTTCAGTTGGATCAGCCTGAGATTGACTGTTAGGCGAGACTTAGTGAAAAATACTGGATTTTTTTTGTAGGATTCAATGAAGTCTTTGGGATTATGTTTCTATAGTTTTCTTTGAAATAGAGGTTTCCTCCAATTAGATATCAGGATAATCAAAGCCATTATCTTCTGGTCACCACAAATTTTGTTCCCTAGTCACTGACTCTATCCTATCTGAGGCTGAACCAGACTTTGCAAAACCTCTATGTCATACTTGATACTGAGATAAGCTATTGATCATGCCATCCAAGACCCCTTAATTTTAACCTCTAACATTGCCTGTCTCACTCCTGTCTCAACTCATCTACTTTTGAAACACTACCTCTAGTCTACTATAACATATTACCAACAAACATCCAAGGTTTTATCTTCCATTAATTTTAAGTTATCTAAAACTCTTCTTCCTAACTTGCACCGAGTCACATTCATCTGTGCTTGCTGACTTACACTGGTCAAGCAACACCAGCTTTTAAAATTTCATTCTTGTTTTCACATTCTTCTTATCTCTGGGATATCCTCCACAACTCTTCAGGGTTATCTACATTCTATTAATTCTTCCCTCAAAAGCTTATCCAATTTTAAATTCTGCACAATTGGTGACCATACCTGTGGCTGCCTATGCTGTAAGCTTTGGAATTCCTTCCTTACAATCCACTACCTTTACTGTTCTTTCTTCAATTAAAATGCTCCTTTCTCCAGTTTGTTTTCATTATCTGCTCTAATATCTCTTTATGTGGCTTCATATCATTATTTTGTTTGATAATGCTACCATCAAGCACCTTGGAATGCTTTATGCTAAAGGTATTATACAAACACAAGTTGCTATTGTCATAAAATCATTTATGATACAGAAGGACTCCATTCAACCCATCGAGTTATCCATATAATAATTCAAAAGGTTCCATTCACCTGTTCTATTACAGTAGCCTTTAAGACAATAACATATAGGAACAGAATTAGGCCATTTGGCCATTTGAGTCTAGTCCACCATTTGATCATGGCTGATTAAAAAACAATCTCATGGACATTTCAAAACTTACTTTTCTTGGGATCCGCTGTCAATCTGATTTTCTCAGTCCACCTGCATATTGAAGTCTTCCATGATCATTGAAATAGTGCCTTTCTCACATGCCTCTTCAATCTCCTGATTTATTTTCTGTCCCACATCCTGAAGACTGTTGGGAGACCTGTATATAACCCCCATCAGGGCCATTTTTTCTTTTCCAGTTCCTCAACTCTATGCACACAGAATCTATGCCTTCTGACCTTACATCATTTCATGTTATTCATTTAATTTAATTTCTGACTAACAAGGCAATCCTACTCCCTCTGCCCATCTGCCTTTTGATAGGACACCTATCCTTGGATATTTAGTTCTCAGCCCTGGTCCGCTTGCAGCCATGTCTCGGTGATACCCACAACATGGCACCTGCCAATTTCGATCTGTGCTACAAGGTCATTTACCTTGTTTCGTACACTGCATGCATTTGCGCATAACACCTTCAGTCCTGCAAGATTATTTATTTCAAGTTCCCATTTAATTTCACTGATTGATCATTGATCGTCTCTGGTTCCACCATCTTCACGGGCAATGAGTTCAAATTATTACCACTTGCTACGTAAAATGTTCTTCCTTTGCACAAGGGGTCTTATTCAATTCAAGCATTGACAACCTTACCAGTACACCCTGTCTGTTACTTTTCACCCTATCCATTACCTCTTCTTCTAGCTATATTTTGTATTGTACTTACTAAGGAAGAGGAATCTGACAAAGTACAAAATTAAGCCTCAGTTCCTGGCCGCATTTCCAAGGATATGTCACAATCTTTGTCTTTAATGAGGTGCGTTCTATGTCTTATTACCTGATTACTAATTACATACTAGTATAAGATATTTTTGGTTCTCTGTAATTTTGACTGTCATTCTATTCTTATATTCTCCCATTCCCAATCTTATTTTTCTCTTCACCTCTTTTCACTTCTATGTTTTTGATCTTGTTCTGGTCTCAAAGATTCACCTGACATGCACCTTCTTCCGTCTTGTTGTTGCAGTATTGCTTGTACATGTACCTATGTTTGACTAGCTGTGAACATGCAGCTAATTCATACAGAAAGGCAGCAACATTTTGAAATTGATCAGCTATATTCTAATGCTCACCAACATCTCTTTCATGGTTGCTGTTACATTTTTACAGGATGTTTTTAACACACTAAAATACTGTATAGGATAACTCACTGTTTCTGCAGATATACAGACAGCATTTAGCTACTTCATGGAAATGCTGGCAACAATGGAATTAATGAGTGGTTAATTAATTTAATTTGTGAAAGAAGTAGTGCATTCATTGACAATATATTTGAATTCTGCCTTTAAATTAAATCTTTTCACTGACCCATACTATTCTGGTCAGTGGTAAAGCGAGATTAAGAATTATTTGCTGAATTATTGCTGGTTTTGTACTGCGTAAATGTTTGCAATACAGATTATTAAAGTGGTTTTCTTTACTGTTGACTTAAAACCTTGGATTTGCAAATTATATATCAACATTCAAAACCAAAGACGCAGTGTAGTAAGGCCAACATTAGGTCAAAAATGTGTTGGAAGTAGACTCAATAACTTACAAAAGGATTTGGATAAATACTTGAGGAGAATATTTGTAAGGCTATAGGGGATAAACAGGAGAGTTGGACTAATTATGTAACTCTTGCAGATATAGCACTTCCTGCACTAGCCTTCAGTGCTACATCAGAGAATCATGGAACACACCTTCTGCAATGTTGTGCCATTTTTACCTTTCTTTAAGATGAGATACTTTTCCCCAATTACTTCCAGCACGTGCTGCAGCAGGATGCAAGTTTTCTTTAAGAGCTGCAAGGTGATTTCAAATAGTGCAGACTAGATTTAGGTGGTGCTCACCTCATGTCAATCTGTGTGCTGTCTGAATTACAAAATACTCTTGTATACAAAATACCATATTGGCATTGCCCACTTTCAAGCTTTATTGCCTTTATGTGGCAGAATAATCTTGCTTGTTGCCTGGATGGATAGGAATCCTGTTTGTGGAGAACAGCAAAACAGTATTGAATAGAGGGCATAGATGGACATCCTGGAGTTTCATTTGATTGCCTCAGGATATTTGTGCAGGACCTTTTCTCAAGAGATTAAATGACTGAAATAATATGTAGCTTGTACTCAAAATGTGGAAGAAGTGTACAGGATTCCCAAATAGTCCGTTCACATTCCTGTGCTTTCTTGTGGTCTCATTTGAATGGTTCAAAAGTAGATCTCTTACATTAATCTTCCTTGTTAAAGAAAATAATTTGTTTTGAAGATTACTGTTTCGGTGGAAAGTTTAAACTACCTTCAATTTTAAAGTGAATGTTTATAACCTGCCTAGTAGTTTCTTACAATGAGTTCTGCCTGATTTGAGTTTATCCGTCAGAGCATTCAGTGCCCTTTTTTAGATTCCAAGTGGTACACAGTTCTTTGTTATTATAACCACTGTAAAAAATTGCTTTCTGTAAATGTTCAAAACTTAATATTCTTGTCATTGATAAAGTATCTTAAGATCTTCAATTAGAATTAATTTTTGCTGGGTCAAAGGATTGGAACAACTTTCCAATCTGGGCCTATAGCCACCCCATATTAGTGTGACTGGACTGTGAGCATTGACTGACGTGTCATGATGAATTCATTTTTCCATTGAATTCGGAAATGGGCCCTCAGTCCCTGCTTGTCCATTCATTGAACATCATTAATGTGTGAGATAAAGCATAATGAAGATTTAAAGCATTACAAAACAGCATCAGCTCTTAACAACATGACAGTAGAAAGATGAAAGCTATTATTTGGACTGAATTATGAATAGAAGGGAAGCCACCACAGAATGTATTGGCAACAAACAGACTCTGAAAGAAGGTAGTGCTTTCTTAAGTCTAAATGTGAGGGGTTTTGGTACCAGAAGGAAAGGCTTGGTGCATTGCTAGGCTGCCAGGAAGCATCCTGTCAATGTCAAACACCATGTAGGAGTCCAGTACTACATACTGCTAAAGGGCTTTGCTCAGACTTTAGGACCCATATTTTCCAGCTTGGAAGTGGTGGCCAGCTCCACGATAATGCTTCAAGACCTGTACATAATGGTCAATATCTCAGTTTCCTTTGTGGCATAAACAGAAGCCACCCAACACTTCAGTGCTGCAGAGGCAGTTCAGACCCAGGGTAACACATCCGTAGTTGATGGCTGCGTTAGTGCAACTTGCTGCTATCATGGCTGCAGGTACCATTGGCACAGGGCTTGCAGGGTCTCCCAGCAATCTATGCCCCAGCAGATTACTAGAGTATCCAAGGCAGTGGTGGTGGTGGTGTTGTTGAACACAAATTCACTGACCTCTATGATAGCATTTGTCTTCCAATTCATCAGGTGGATAGCCCTCACCACCCAATAGCCGTTTTACATGGTGCCACAAATACTGAGAGCACAATGGATTTAGACAAAACAAATGCAACGTGACAGCTGCCAGCATGGTAGGCATTCAGTTGCATGATGTGCAGAGCACAGTCACACGCCAAGCTGCACATTCAGGGAGAAAACCCTTACAGTTACAGTACATCTCTGCATTCCGATAAACTACCGACAATGTCACATCCATGCAGCCAGTAGTATCCTGCACTGCGGGAAGAATGTTACCCTGGTGAAGGCATTTTTGTTTTATTTGCTCATAGGATGTGGATGTCGCTGGCTGACCAGCATTTATTGCCAGTCCCTCCTTGCTCTTGAAAAGGTTGTGGTGAGCTGCCTTCTCATACCATGGCAATCCACATGCTGTGGGTTGAGCCATAAGGCCATTAGGGAGGAACTTCCAGGATTTTTACCCAGCGACAGTGAAGGAACAGTGATATATTTCCAAGTCAGGATGGTGAGTGATTTGGAGGGGAAATTGCAGACGGTGCTGTTCCCATGTATCTACTGCCCTTGTCCTCTGGTTGGAGGTGGTTGTGGGTTTGGAAGGTGCTGTTTGAGAATCTTTGGTATCTTATAGACAGTACACACTGCTGCTACTGAGCATCGGTGATGGAGGAGGTGAATGTTTACGAATGTAGTGCCGATCAAGTGAGCTGCTTTGTCCCTGATGGTGTCAAGCTTCTTGAGTATTGTTGGGGCTGCACTCATCCAGGCAAGTGGGGAGTATTCCATCACACTCCTGACTTGTGCCTTTTACGTGGTGGACAGGCTTTGGCGAGTCAGGTGGTGAGTCACTCGATGGACTAATCCCAGCCTCTGACTTATTCTTCGAGCCACCGCGTATATGTAGCACGTCCAGCTCAGTCTCTGGTCAATGGTAGCCTCTAGATTGTATATGGGGGGGGTTCAGTGATGATAATATCCTTGAAAGTCAAGAGATGGTGGTTAGATTGATTCTTATTGGAAATGGTCATTACCTGGCATTTGTGTGGCATGCATGTTACTTGCCACTTGTCAGCTGAAGCCTGGATATTGTCCAGATCTTGTTGCATTTGAACACAGATTGCTTCAGTATCTGAGGAGTTGTGAATGGTGCTGAATGTTGTGCAATCATCAGTGAACATCACCCTTTCTGACTTTGTGATGGAGGGAAGGTCATTGATGATGTAGCTGAAGATGGTTGGGCCTAGGACACTACCCTGAGGAACTCCTGCAGAGATGTCCTGGAGCTGAGATGACTGACCTTCAAAAACCATGACCATCTTCCTATGTGCCAGGTAAGACTCCAACCAGTGGAGAGTTTGTCCCCTGTTGCCCATTGTTTCTAAGTTTGCTAGGGCTCCTTGATGCCACATTTGGTCATATTGCTGAGCAGGTGCTGCTTAATAGCACTGTTGATGACACCTTCCATCACGGTAATTAGCTGGGTTGGATTTGTCCTGCTTTGTGTGTACAGGATAGACCTGGGCAATTTTCCAGATTACCTTTGTTGTAACTGTACTGAAAGTGCTGGACAATGGGAGCAGCAAGTTCTGAAGCACAAGTCTTCACTACTACTGTCAGAATGTTGTCAGGGCCCATATTCTTTGCACTATCCTGTGCCTCCAATTGTTTCTTGATATCATGTACCGTGGATCTAACTGGCTGAAGACGGGTATCTGTGATCCTTCCATTAAATCTATGGCATCTGGAGAAGGCATCGTTGGTGCAACTTCTCTTGCATCTTTTTGTGTTTAAGTTTCAATGCAGAGTGTGTTATCACAACTGCTCTGTAGACAAGGATTTTTGTTACCACACACTCATAGGCATGGTCTGTGGAAGATGGAACTGACATAGCGGATATGGTGTTGAATCTCCGTGTCAATGTTGACATTTTGAGAAAGGTAGCTGGTAAGGTACAACAAGTGCTGACCAAATTCCAGAATCTTAACTTCAACATATAAAAGCAGGTGGAATATTTGACTGACCGGGTGTAGCATTGATTGGAGCTTGGCTTTGACAATAATCAAGTAAACAAAGTCTCTTGTGCGCAGAATTATCTATGCTGTATACTTCCAACAAATGTGCCAAAGGCATTCCCTAATGCTCCCGCAAAATGGCACTGTAACTGCTGGTGCTATTGAACAGAGTTTTGCAGTCACAGTATTTGATCATCTTATTCTGTCTCCCTTCCCATGTCTTGCAAATATATATTTATGTTTTTAAAATTCATTTTCAAACATTGCTGGCAAGGCCAAAGTTATACCTGTTGTCCTGAGGAAGTGGTGCCTTGTTGAACCAATCTCATGAATATTTGAAAGAGTAAAATTATTTAGTGAGTTCTTGTTGGAAGTCCATTTAATGTACTCACCATATAATGGGAGAAATAACAATATCCAATGCCCTACTTAAAATAATGTCATTTGCTTCAGAATTCGCAATCTATGTTAAATAACTTGCTTACACTTACATCATTCACGCCTCTCAGTTTGATCGCCTTGACAAGAGCTAGAAAGGAACAGTGTGTTTACCCACTCATTTCTTGCCCAAATCTGACTGACTGAAATGTTAAAATGAAGGCTGGGAGAAATTTTGCCCAAAGCGTGTTGAGGCGACTATACGTATGCAGATCAGGCATTGATGCCATCAACTTTACCCAATCTACAATTTTGACCTGAGGTTTGAGCAAGGATGCAGTGGACCAGAAGAGACCAAGTAACACAAGTTCTTTTTTTTAAATTTTCTTATGGGCCTGGAGAAGCAGGAGTGTTTTAGCTTCTGCGTCCCACAATGAAACTTTGGGCCTCAGATATTCCAGGATTCTGTGAATGCATCAATTTTAAAATGCTTTTTCTTTTTCAATACTATACAGGCATGGTATAAGATCAAATAGTTGTTGGTGTCCTTAAGATCTCCTGATATCTTAACAACACTACAAACCTTAACAATATGATCAATAGGATCTATTCACAAGCTTCTCTTCATTGAAGGTGTTCCATCAAAAGTATATTTTCAAGTTACATGTAGGATTGAATTTTATTTCTACTTTAGTGCTCCAAAGCACCTTGTGAGTTCAATCTTGCAACATACAAGAACAGGTCCTTAACCCACATTAACTGTGGCTTGCTGCCATGTATAAAGGAGATATAACCAGGATTCCTGGACAGGTCGAATATGGCCCCGAGCTCCTAAAATGCCTATGCTGCCATTTCAAACAGCTTCAAGATGCAAAGTGGTCATTACTCAAAAGAAAATGCTCATTAACGTCCAATTTAAGATAAAAAAATTAGTATTTATCTTCTTCAATTCTTATCATCATGCTTTGTTCAACAATCAGAGAGAAAATCTTTCTTGTAGCTTTTCTTTTCTGTGCAAGGCCATCACATTCCAATCAGACAAATCTAATTACATACTTCAGATGAGAAAATGTGTCATAATCACAAGTAAATTAACTGATGAATGTCAATGTGGAAGAAGAAAAGCGTTTTGTGCTACAGAAAACAATCCAATGTTTGAACCATGCAACTGTGTCAATGTGCCACCCTCATCCTCTAATTCCAGTATAAAAACACAGAATGTGAGGAGCAAAGGTTCTTAATGCTAGGTAAAAACTTCAGATCATATCAGAAATTGTGAAAGCAACAGTTAATTGTTTTTATGGGTGACATATAATCCCAAATTTCATTTGCTTGTACCTCTCAAATAAATACTTTTACAATTTACACAATTGTCTTGATAGCGTAATCGTTGTACATCTCACAGTAATGTCAAATAAAAGTGACACTAAAACTAATTACATGAAAGAAACTGAATTATTTTTATGTTCTCATCAATACAGAATAACACTATCTCAGATAGTAAAAGAAAGGCATTATTTACATCTGAATAATATAGCTCGTATATTTAAAAACAATAGATAGCAGAAAAGTAATTACATGGCTGTAATCCAATCAAAGGGAACAACAGACATCATAAACCACAACAGCATAGCTCAAAGGGTTTAATGAAAGTCATCTAGATTCAATGATTAGATTACAACCATGAATTCAGTCCCTCTATCTATTATTATTTGAAATAAGTGCTAGACATTTTAGCTCTCTGTAATTAAGTTTGTTTTTTTTCATGTTTCAGTTGTCTGCTTCTTTGCCTTTTAGGTTACAATTTTCCTGCTAATGGATAAAAACTAATTTTCTTCTCTTGCAATGAAAAATCATTTCACAAAACTGATTTTTTAAAATATTCATTGATGTTAAAGTGGTTTTCTAGACCTCTGTGGATCTGTAGTTGACAGATCAGAAAATGTAATATGATGTTCACAAACAATATTAAAAGATATCACTAATTATCAAAGCTTTACACAATATAGTGTTTGATGAGTTACAAGAAAGGTGGAGAAACTTAACTTTGGTGGTACAATCTATGAGTGACACCAGCGGGCCGAAACCAGACCCACGTTTGGGCTTTGCTACCACGTTGCCAGTGAGTTATGAATGCTGCATCTTGCTACCTGTGGAGAATTTAACATCAGGCAGTCAGGGAGACTGGGAGAGAACCAGGGGAACCCATGGTAACTGGAATTATTTTTAAGCTTATTAGAGCACTCCTGCTTTTCCCAGTCAAATCATGAATAACCTTTCAACTGTGTTTTTTTCTCTTCATAGTCACTTCAAGGTACAACTAGGGTGTGTGGGTGAACCTTGTGACCTTTAACATGAAATCTGAAACCTGTCTTTTGACTGCTGCATTATAGACTCATGCTCAATGCTCGACTACAGCTCCGCCTTCAACACCATTACCCCTCCAGACTGATCTCAAAACTCTGAGACCTAGGTCTCAGCTCCGCCCTCTGTAACTGGATCCTCAGCTTCCTGATCTATAGACCGCAATCAGTGAAGACAGACAACCACACCTCCTCTACGATAACACTCAACACTGGAGTCCCCCAAGGATGTGTTCTCAGCCACCTACTGTACTCCCGGTCTACCCATGACTGCAAAGCCAACTTCTGAAGGAATGCCATCTACAAGTTTGCTGACAATACCACTGCGGTAGGATAGATATCAAACAACGATAAGTCAGAATACAAAAGGAGATAGATGGCTTGGTGGCATGGTGCAATGATAACAACCTCTCTCACAATGTTGGAAAAATAAAAGAACTGATCAATGACTTCAGAAAGAAAGGAGGAAAACATGTCCCTATCTACATCAATGGAGCAGAGGGTGAGAGGATTGACAGCGTCAAGTTCCTTGGAGTCCTGTCCTGGACTTTCCTCGTAGATGTGACAGTCAAGAAGGCACAAGAACACCTCTTCTTCCTCAGGCAGCTTAGGTAGTTAAAGAACCTCATCAACCTTTACAGATGCACCATAGAAAGCATATTATCTAGATACATAACAGCCTGGTACAGCAACTGCTCTGCCCAGGACTATAAGAAACTACAGAAGGTTAGTTATGTGCACAGCCCAGATTATCACAGAAGCCAACCATCTATCCATGGAGATAACAAGGTGTACAGCTGGATGAACACAGCAGGCCAAGCAGTATCAGAGGAGCAGGAAAGCTGACGTTTCGGGCCTAGACCCTTCTACTTCATTTACACCTACCATTGCCACGGAAGGGCTGCCAACATCACCAAAGACCCCTCCCACACCAATAATGCTTTCCTACAACCTCTTCCATCAGGCAGAAGGTACAAAAGCTTGAACACATGCACCAACAGGTTCAAGAACAGCTTCTTCCCTGCTGTTATTAGACTGATGAATGGGATCTCCAACTTCAAATAATGTTGATCTTGTTAATATTTATCTTGCCTCATGCATGTCCTGTGTGGTATAACCTGTATGCCTCACTTTATCCATGTTGTTTTCACCCTATGATCTCTATGTCCTTGCTTACTATGATCTGCCTGTATTGCTCACAAACAAAACTTTTCACTGTACTTAGGTATACGTGACAATAAATCAAGTGAAACTTGCCAGTTTCATAACGATAGGCTACTCCACAGTTTGCAGGTCCACCTGAGTATTGCATCAGGTAACTCTTGAGTGTCAGTAACGTGACCTGAGGTGCCCCTCCCCTGTTTTACTGTCAAGTGCCTGATTTTCAAGGGCAAAGTGGGAAGTTGCGTGTTGAATTTATTCCCTATATTTCTTGTACAGTAGATATCTATGACTGATAGGAAGAAAAGTGAAGTAGTAGTTAGATTTGAAATCATCTTGAACACTTCTAATAATTTGAAACTTAGAAATCATTTTAATTTTAGTGCATTTAGGTTCATTTTGTGCAAGCAGCTCAGATGTTGGTTTATCATACATTCTGATGACAAGATCAAATCTGATATGCGGTTTACTTATTGTGGGTTTATCAGCTCCTTAACAGAACATATTCTGTTTGTTATTTAATATTAGTTATCCCCATGGAAAGATGAAGCACAGGAAGTGATCATTTGGCTCATTGCGCTTGTGCCTGCTCTTTGACAGGGGTGATCAATTAGTCCTATTCCCTGCTCGCTCCCCTTAGCACTACAAAAATTTTTACCACTGTTATTTGATTGTACATTGATGCTTTTAAAAGTGCTGCTTCTTTTGTTACGAGAGGATACATAGAAAAATTCAGAGATTGTACCCATATAATTGGTCAGTTTAACTTATTACTTTCTATATGTTTGTGAATTGATGATTAAAATTATAAATTGAATAGATGGAACAATGAATTAGACAAAGGTCAGAAAACTATTTCCCATCTTTTGATGAAAGGATTTGTTGACAAAATTATTGTGATTGGCAGCAGTATGTACCTTTAGTTCCAGTTCAATTGCTAATTATAGCAGTTGAAAAGAAAGGTCAGATGGCGGCCCTTAGCTCTAAACATAGGATATTCTATACTTCTGATGTCAAGCAACTTTTTAATGGAAACGCAATATGGAGATCAAAGTCCACATCATTTCAAATCCCATTCACTTCAAGCATGTTACCTTCCAAGTTATTAATGGAGATTGTCCTGTTAAACTGTACAAAGCATTAATGTAGGTTCATAGGTGTTTACAGCACAGCTGGAGGCCTTGTTGTCTATTTGTATTCATACAAAAATCCCATTTTCCAACTGTTGGCCCAAAGCCCTGAAGGTTATGGCAATGCAAGTGAATATGTAAATACTATTTAAATGTTATGAGAGTTTCTGACTCAGCCACCTTTTCAGACAGCAAGTTCCAGACTTTCACCCACTTCTTGGTGAAAATGTGTTGTGAATTTTTTGTTTAAACAGAGTTTCTGGTTAGCGATGCTCAGTCTAAAATGTGACAAAAGCAGAATTAATAATTCATAAGGCAATTGGATAAAACTTGAAAGTGGAACAAATTACATGTTTATACAGAAGGAGCAGGGAGTGAGATTAATTGGACTGCTCTACCACAAAGCCAGCACAGACAGCATGATCTGTAGTGCCACCTTCTGTGGTCTATCATTCTACAATTCTACATAACCATCAGACCTAACCAAGAGGCACTGACCATTCAATGTTTACATTTTTAAACTGTAACAAAAGCACAGATCAAGCTGTCACTTCCCACTCTGTCCCCCAAGACAGACATGTCTGGTCTTATCAGTCACTTTTAAACAGATATTACATGAAACTTACCAAAAGATAAATATAATCAGTGTTATTTTTCCATACTAATAGCCGGTTCACCAATCTGCCTTTCACTTGCCCTTTTCCCTACCTGCTACCCATTTATTTAGTGACCTTTATTTTTACTTTCATTACCAAGGTCCATTGTTCCCTGACCCCTAATTCCGTCTGTCATACATTTTCCCATAAATCCAGACTATGTTTTATATACATTACAATTTTAGCTAGTTAACAATAGGCGCAGAGTTGTGTCTGTTTCTTATACGTTACTCACTCAGAAGTCTTAGCTAAAAATGTTTTGATGGATATAGAAAGCATTGTCATGCTGTTAGGGTGAAGCTGCATGTGAAGGAAGAGGATTCAAACATATTCACCTTGACAAAGTGGCTAGAAATTTCCCAAATGACAGGAAGCCCTCATGTTAGCAATGAGTTTGGGTTTTGCGCTGCCTAGGCAGGTGACTGGACCCCTGATAGTCCAATCTGTAGCCAGTAAAGAGCCAGTTGGCCTGGCTGCAAGCAGGTTTTTAGGTGTGTTCCCCATTTGTCAGATACTCAGTGCCTGTTCGATCCATCATCAAGGAGGAGGGTCCGCTAACCGCCATCCCACTGTGACCAATCACCCTCCTCCTGCAACCCACTCCCCCTGCTCCCACATCATTCTATCAATACTTGTATTTCCCTTGTTCTGAGACCTCAGGTGGGTGGTCTCAGCTGCCAGAGTCCTTGATCCCAGGATAATGTCCACTACTTTGTCAACCGTGAGATTGGCAACAGATTTGGCAAGCATTCATGTAAGGAGGAGACATAGGAGTCTCACCCACTCCCCAGTCAGTGACTGAGATATTTCTCACCTCCACAAAATTCCATCTACAGAGGGCATTGAGTGATGTGCTGAATAAAACAGTGTATATAAGAATAACACATAGGTTAGTGTGACCTCCCTGAAAATCTAACAGTGAGGAAGTAAAAAAAAGTGCTCTTCCCAGTTGAAGGGATGAGGAGGCCCGGAAGCTTCATGAGAAAAGCATGAGAAAAACATTAGGCACTGCATCTCAAGCATGGTGCCAAAAGATGTGAGGAGAGGTTTCTGACTTATCAATCAGACAGCATTCACAATGATATGTACAGTTGCCTTACACTGAAGGATCAGTTAAAGTTGATCACTGCCTTTCCAATACTGAATGGCTGTTTGCAGCTGTCCTCCGATAGCCATGATGCTCAAATGGAAAATGAGTGAGCACAGCTAGACTATAAGAGAAGATTGACTCTGTATGTGGTTTTAAGAGAAGCTCATTCACATTGCCAGAGAGAGAAGAAGAACTGGAGGTGTTGTTCATAGCTGTAGGGGTCCCAAAGGAGGAGATGGCAATGGAAATAGGATTATGCACAGCAGACAGCTTTTGTAGAATGCAATAAGATGTACAGCTCACAGAGACACAGTAATGACATGGATGCAGACATCAGTCCTTCTGCCAAGGATGAAGTGCAGTGCTTCTGTGGGCCTTGATTAATACAAGAAGCTACATATCAAGGACAGATGATTTAAAGTGCAGCACTCTAATGAAACCCATCTCTCTTATAGGTCTCCTCGTGGATGAGGTACTGATGGTGGTTCCAGGTCCAAACAAGATCTGAGGAGGAACCAAAATCTGCAGAGACAGTGCCACATCAGTTGAGATCAATCTTTCCAAATACAGACACTCTCATGCCAGTGGGCTCTGATGCAATCTATGAAGGAATGGCAGCAAGCTGGTGTCAAATAGTGACAGCTTCAATCACTCCCAATCAGAGGATTGAAGATAGGCTCACGTATGCACATCTTTACATTGATGGTGAGCCTCTGGAATCACCAGGAAAGGACAGTAGCATGAAATGTATGACTATCTGTCAGAGTTCCCAGAGGCTGTTCACTCACCAGCTCATACACAATTCAGAGCTATAGCCAGCACCCCATCCAGTTGATGCAGGAGTTACATAAGAACATAGCAGCAGGACTAGGCCTCTCAGCCCCTTAAAGCTGCTCCGTATTCTATATCAAAGCAGATCATCCACCGCAGCACATAATCCTGTGCTAACTCCTAATCGCTTGCTGTCTTGAACTTATCAACAACTGAGCTCCCACCACCCTCTGAAGATTCCCCACCTTCTGAATGAAGACATTTCTCCACCTTCCAGTCCTAAATGGCTTGTTTCTTATTCTGAGACTATCTCTTGCTTTGGACCCAATAGCTTGGAAAAATATCTTTTGCGCATTGATCCTGTCCAGTCCTTTAAGAATTTGATAAGTATCTATGAAATTGTATGTCTAATCTTCAAATCTTCAGAGAGTGGAGGCCCAGTATCCGCAATCTCTCCTCAAAGGACAACTTACCACCTCAGGAATCAGTCTGATGAACCTCCGCTGCACTCCCTCTATAGTGAATATCGATATTTTCTAATCAACATATTCAGAGATGTTATTACACACCTATGGAGCAGATAGAACTTGAACCAGAGTCTGCTGACTCAGAGATAGGGTGACTACCACTGGAGCACAAAAGCCCTCCCCATGGTAAGTATATCCTATCTTAGGCATGGGGACTAGAATTGCACACAATGCTTCAAGTGCTGTCCCACTTGTGTTCTATAGAATAGAAACAAGACATATTTGCTTCTCTACTCAAATCCTTTTGAATAAAGGCGAAGATATCATTTGCCTTCTGAATTGCTTGCTGCATCTGCATGTTAGACTTTCAATGATTTAAGAACAAAGTCCCTTTGGACACCAACACTCTCAATCTCTCAACATTTAAAAAAGACTCTGCACTACTACTCCTCCTATCAGAGCGGTCAACCACACATTTACCCACACTGTGTGCCATCTGCCATGTTCTTATCCACTCACTCAGTCTGACTATATCCCCTCTTTACACCTTCTCACAATTCATTTTCCTACCATGTTTTATGTCAAACTTGGACATTTTACAATTAGCCCTCACCTCCAAATCATTCATCTAGATTGTGAACAGCTGGGGCCCAAGGCACTGAAGCTTGTGGGATGCCACTTGTCTTTACCTACCAACTTAAGAATGATTCACTTATATCTTCTCTGTGTTTTTAGCTGTTACCCAATCCTCAAATCATGCTCAGTGCTTTGATTTTATTCAGTAACATTCCGTGTGGGCCTTTTGAAAATCCAAATACATCACATCCACTGCTTCTCCCTTATTGCTTCTGTCAATAAGCTCTTCAACAAAATGTATCAAGTGCAGTAATCATGATTTCACCTTCATAAAACCATGATGACTAGATTACAACCAGGTGAGAAGGAGTCACCTCCTGTCAGTCAGTAGCAATGAATACTTTACATCTTTTCTTTTTTTTAAACTAAACAGTAACCATACTTCAATTAACACGAGAATTTATTTAGCAAAATAAAATGGAATTTATTACTCCTGCAAAAGAAAGCAACAAACACTAACAAATAGCAGTGATCAACTTACAAACTAAGGGTAAGTTGGGATATCTGGTTCAGACTGTAAGACCCAAAGTTCTCAGTGAATAGCAGGTGTTGATATGCGAGTGCTTTATCTAGAAGTAATTTGAGCTTGAAGTTGACAGAGGCAGAAAGCTCTAGCTTCCAGTTCTAGCCTACAATCCATTTTCCAGTTGCAATTGAAGATCCTTGTATAGTTGTATATTCCTAAGTTGCCCACTGTTTTGCCAAGCTGAAAGCCATACAGAGAAACTTGTCATCTCAATTTGCAATTTCTAGAAAGATGTGAATTGACAGGGAGATGCAGATCTAAGTTTCAGTGTCCTTTTAAACAATGTTAATTCTGGCTCAAATGCAGTGCCATCAATTCTGCCTTTTTAACTTTATACTGTATTTTGACCTAGGATATTCAAAGCCTTATTTCTGCTGCTTTCCACTTTCATTTACAGTTTTTCTACTTCCCTTTACTAGCTTTGATTTTTCTTTCAGGTTCCCAATCCCTGACTAGTTATTTTAAACCCTCCCCAATAGCACGAGAAAATATTCTTACGAGGTAATTCATCCTGGTCTTATTGAGACGTAACTTATGCATCTTGTATAGGTCCCACTTGGTCCAAAAGCTGGTCTCAATACCCCCGAATTAAAGCTCTCTCTCTCTCTCCTGCATCATTCAGCCAAATGTTAATTTGCTTAGTTTTACTATGTCCATAATTACTGCCATGTTGTACAAGTCTGAGATTTCTGCCTTAGATGTCCTGCTGTCTAAGCTCATCTGCAGCTTCCTAAATTCTGCTTTCAGGACTTCAACTCTCATTCTCATTATGTCGTTGTGCAACTGTGGACCACAATCTCTGTTCTGCCTCTGAAAGAAGGTGCTGCAAACGTTTCATAACATTCTTGACCCTAGCACCAGAGAGGTAACATTACAATCAATGCCAGAGAAAGATGTGTCTGTTCCACTTACTGTTGAATCACTTATCACTATTGGTCTCCACTTTTCTTCCTTTCTACTGATGCAGCTGAGCCAATTGTGATGCAAAATAATTGGCTCTTGCTGCAGTCGTCTGAGTTCCAAACTGCACAGCACAAGTTTTTGCAGCTGGAAACACTTCCTGCTCATGTGATCATGTGGTAATGAACTGATGGGCCAAAGGGCCTCTTCTGTAATGTATGATTCTTGGCGATGAGAAGTATCCAGGATTCCCTAAACAGCACAAGGTCTATGCAGCCAAGCTGACATACCATGTCTTTACTTTCTGACTATTTACTTCAAATTGAAGACAGGAAAGTAGAATATAAGTTTATTCACCAATCAGCTCCAGAGGATTCTGTTGTGCAATTGGTAAGAGGATCACAAGATGCCTAACACATGGTCACACGTTACACTGCTCCAGGTAAGAAAAGAAGACAAGCGAGCCTTGAAATGATCCGGAAGCAGCTGTTCTTTTTAAGGTACTCCTTGCATTTATTATGAATCTTTTTCAGTTGATTTCGCAGAATAGAAGTGCAGAATGAAACTCAGAGGCAAAGGCAGACCTTATACAAATGTAGGTGAGAACCCCATCCTGACTTGATGGGCCCCTCCATGCTGAACCACAGCCATTTCCCGCAACAGAGCAAGCCATACACCAACCAGCCCCCACATCAACTGTAGGCACTGGGAGAGAAATAATCTCTCATGTATAATCCCAACTAAGTTTATTTGGGGTCTCATTTGGTACAAACTTGATGAATGTGAAATCATGAGATAAATATTTTACTTTAACTCTCTTGTAATGCATTCTATAATTGTTTGCTTGATTATTCTGCACCAGTGAGTCTTTACCAGACAGTGAGCACTTTAAGTGGAGGGTATGAAAATATGTGCACAGAATCACGCGCCATGTTTTTAGAGATAATCCTTGTCATCTAGGACAGATCCACAAAGCTATTCAAGTGTTCTGAAGAGCTGAAGGATCAAGGAATATCTCAGGATAAACTCACTGCATTAGCTTCTCAGGAACCTGACAAACACTTGCAGGATCCTTTTGCTGTGGTTGCACCCTGGAAAATGGCTGTTCACAATGGGTCCTAGTTGTGGGAGCCTTGATGGTTGTATGCTTGCAGTTTGTAGGCCCATCCTGAGGGAATCCTCCATAACCCTGAATTCAAGCAGTCTTTTAGTCTGCCTGGGCAATACATGATATATTGCCCAATCCTCTGGTACATGGCCTCACTCACCTGCTTGATGCAGCAACTGGCCACTGATTCCACAATCCATCATGTCTCCACATGGTCCCTGGAATGAACCTGAGAAGTACACTGAGCCCCATGGTCATCTTCATTAACATAGGCAACAGGTGGCCACTACTTTCCACTGGGCTCACCTCCTCTCCCAGCATTGTACTGGTATCATCTGCCTTAACAAATGTATTCTTCCACTGATGCTTCAAAATCTCCCTGAACTAAATCTCTACCTGTGAAACTATTCAGTACGGTAGCACTTTCTATGAGCATTAGCCAGTATTTATGACCCTATGTACATTACTCATCCATGTCCCCTCATGAGGCTGATGCTCCTCTTGGCTGCTGCAGCCATGTTTCATACGGTAACATCTGTCTGTCTGTCTGTCTGTCTCTCTCTCTCTCCCTACCTTCCCCCCGCCACCAATGTCCGCCTCACTGGAGGAGTCGGACTCTGAGTACAAACCACCCTTTGTGAATTGGAGCCCTCAGGGTTTGGAGATTCTCCTGAACACAACCTGTACTAGCTGAAGTGGACCTGGAAGAGACCGTTACACATTAGGTGATAAGGCTCACATTTTGCAATCGCTGCAATTTATTAATCCTTTGCCTTCCTGTTTCACAATACAGACTTATTTGATGACTGCCACTTCCAGCTACCAATGGCATCACTAGCCTCTCACTATCTCGGAAAAGGAAAATTTAAACAGCATTTCAAAATCACTGATCTTAGAGATCTGCTCTTACAGGTAACGGAAAAGTCACTAAACTAATAATGCAGAGGTCCAGGATAATGCTTTGAGGACATGAATTCCCATTCCATCATTGCACATGATGAAATCTGAATTCAATTAGAAGAAACAGTGTGGAATTAAAAGTCAGCCTAATGCCAACCATGTAACCATTCTCAATCGTCATAAAAGCCCATCTGATTCATTCACTTTAGGGAAGGAATATTCCTTTTAGGGAAGGAAATCCATGGTACTTATCCAGTATGACCCAAGGCACTGTGTTTTTGTCTTAACTGACCCCTGTCGTGGCCTTAACAAACTACCCAGTTCAAAGGGCAATTAGGAATGGACACTCAGCCAGCAACACCAACATCCCAAAAAAAAAACACCCCATCCACCATTTTAGTGGCCTGCATTTCCAAGCCTGTAAATATTTCAGTAAAATTCCACATATTCTTTTCCTGTTATATTCCAAAATAATCTACATAAATGCAATTTGAATTGAAAGACATATTCTTCATCGGAGTAGAAGATAACACTTTTAGAGTACATAATAATCCCTACCTCTGCCCATTCATGTGAGCCGATTTTGCCAAAAACACTTCCTCCCCAGGAACTAAACAAAATAGTACGATTTGGTCGCCATCTTTTCTTCTGAACCTGGGACATCACAGACCTGATTATTTCAGTAAGTATGGAAGTACTGCTGGTCCAAAGTTCTTCACTGTTGCCATGGTGACTGCCAACAATGACATATTTATCTGGAAATAGAAATATATTGTACTGTTCACTGAATGTTAGTAAACAACTCTTCACACATGAAACACAGGAAATACATTAATGTTTTAAGTTCAGTGACCCCTTTGTCAAAACTCAAGTACAACTGTATTCCTCAAAACATCTCACTTGTCAAAGAAAATATTTTGCCTATGCTATCATCTGCACTTACATGCTATGCAAGTCAACTAATACACAAGGTCACCAAGAAAATTATCAGTAATTAACAAAACAGTGTGAAAACTCCAGTTAGTCCCATTTTGTTAGTCTCTGCACATGCATTGCATCCATTTTTTAAAAATTTACACAGTTCTCCAATTAAAAACACACACAGTGTGTTTGCCTAGTTTTCTGACATCTGCTCATTCCTAGAGTGGTGTTCCTTTTCCAGGAAGTTTCATTCCTTTGGCATGTACTGTTGTCTATTTCTGTTTCTGAGAAATGGTGAACCTCTGGGACTGATGGTCATTCTATAGTCTGTGCAGGTGGTGAGGTC
>NC_063344.1:39082661-39137840 GCF_021869965.1 Rhincodon typus
CTAGGTTTTTGTGGCAAGGACCTTTACCTGTGGCTGTAACCAACAATTTAACAAAATTAAATTTGCTTTGCATGAGTACTTGAAATTTATGATACCACAAATGTGGCATTGTTGTTCAAGGTGAAAACCAAAACTACCACCATTCATTCAGCAGAGAAGTAATCAGAGGCTCTGCAGAGCTGGAGCTAATCTAAAGAATTGCCTGGAAACCTTTACACTTACTTTATAATCAACATGATTTACCACTCTACTTTTGTGAGTGTAAGTGGACTAAGGATTTTTTGGAAAGTTTATCTCTTACAGTCATACTGATGGGGTTGGATAACAGTTTGGGATTAGTGTGAGAAACTAAGATTTAAACTGTGAATCAGGTCAGCAGCAAGCTTGAAATATCTTCCTACAGAATCATACAATTTTACAGGATAGAAGGAGCCATTGAACCTATTGTGTCTGCACCGGCTCCCAAAAGAGCTGTCTAGCTAGTCCCATACTGCAGCGCTATCTCTATAGCTCTCTAAATTCATCACTTTTTGAGACCTGTTCATGTGGCATCATTTCGTTGCCTATGGGTTATAAATCTGTGAAATGTTAACCTTTTAATGAACATCATAATGTAGTTTAGGCAATAATCATTTAAAATATCTGATCAAAGCCTGGAATGCCTAAACAGATGGTGCTGCCTGGGAGTGCAGCCCATTGTAATCACATTCGACACTGTGCAGATGCCTTTCTGAGAGGGGCTGAGATTAGATGTCTGAAAGTGGTCTGTGGACTGGTGCATAGAACAACTGAAATATTGAAAAGGAGACAATATAGTTGGTAAAATATACCATAGTTATTTTTTACCAATGCAGGTAGCAAAAGGATTCCTTCTGCACTGAGTAGTGTGGTGAAACTGTGAAAGTAGAGGAAGCACGAATGAGTTGCATTAGAGATATCGCACTGAAAGAAAAAAATATCGTAATGACAAGAAGAGATTGTCAGTAATTAGAGAAATACAAAAAAATCCTTTGTGGAGAAAAGTAAACCTTCATTGTGAGCTTTCCTTGGAAAGGCAATTACTATATCCTTGTACTCATGTTTCTTCATAACAGGAGTGAAGTGTGAGGGTCATATTGCTGTGATCCTGGTAAACTTGAAATCTGTCATGCACGAAAAATTAAATAGATTTTTAAATACATACATATGTGTGTATTCATGTCTGATTTGGTAGGTGTGAATGTCATTTTATATTTGGAGATATTGCATGTCGTTTGTCCATCAGGGACAAGAATTGAAACATAAGGTTGAATATTCTTACTTTTTGGGAAGAGCTTTGTTTCAATAAGGTCTGGTGCAGCCAATCCACAGTGGCCCTTGTCAACTTTCCTCAGGTGCTGTACTGCTATTCATCTCATTAGTTATGTAACCAGCCTCTTTGGTGCCCGTGTCAAAGAATCTTGCAACAGGAGAGGCAGAAGTGCTCACTGCTACTGTAATTTTGCAATGTTTGTGCCACTAATGTGGAGGTGCCAGTATTGGAATGAGGTGGGCAAGGTCAGAAGTCACATGATACCAGGTTATAGTCAACAGGTTTATTTGAAATCACCAGCTTTTGGAGCGCTGCTCCTTCATCAGGTGAAGTAAGGTGAAGGGAAGCACACAGGCACAGAAGGTATAGGCAGAGAGATCAAAAGATAGTACAAATGGTGTGAGTGGAGTGTCGACAGATTGAACAATAAGGCACTGCAGGTGATCAAAAGTGTCAGATGGTGTGAGTAAAGTGTCAACAGCTGAATAACAAGAGAAGGGATGACCTATGATCTGATTAATTGAGGCAGAGAGATAATTACAAAAGAGTAAAAATAAAATGATACTGGAGACAAACCAAATGGAACGAATATGGGAAAATGGAACTAACTGAGTGGGCATCGTGGTCAGCATGGACTAGTCTGGGCCAAAGGGCCTGTTTCCATGCTGTAATACCCTATGACTCTATAAATGGCTGGAATAACATGCTAGATTTAAAAGTCACATATCGAGGGTCTAACCAAAGTAACAAGTAATCCAAAACAAGCCAATTATGGTAGAGTGATCATAACAAGTTATCAAGCTGATGGTGTCAAAGCAGAACAACCACGAAGATTTTACAGTTACAGAATGTGTAGGCGATAGTGAACCCAAGATCACATTGAGGGCTTCTTCACAGGTACGGAGCTTGGCTGGCAGTTTCTGCTCGGCGGTTCTATGTTGTTGTGTACCTTGAAGGCTGCCTTGGAGGACGCTTACCCAAAGATCAGAGGCTGAATGCAGTTGACTTCTGAAGTTTTCTGGTCTGTGGGTGTTGAGCTTCCATAAGAAGTCTGTAGTGTTACGACAGAAGCTGGAGATTCCTTGTACAATGTATTTCAAGATGCCCTCGACATAGCCAGGGAGGTTCTCACACAAGGGTCCCTGATACGATGCGACATCCAGGTGTGTTAGACATTGAGGACCAAAAACAGAAATTGCTGGAAAAGCTCAGCAGGTCATGCAGCATTAGTGGAGAGAAATCAGAGTTAATTGACTGTTCTGAGGAAGTGTCACTCAATCCTGAATTCTCTCTACAGATGCTGTCAAACCTGCTGAGCTTTTCCAGCAATTTCTTTTACTTTTGTTTCTGATTTACAGTATCCTCAGTTTTTTCAGTTTTTATTTAGACATTGAGGATCCTTGAACTGTGGAGTTAGTGCATTGTATTTTGCTTTTAGCCTCAGTGATGTCAAGGTTTAACATGGACGGTGGTAGGTCCTGGCCTGCAAAGATCATCCACACCACCCTGAGTTAACATGGAATTAGTTATCCCATCTCTGCAGGTAATTATTCATTCTATCTTTCATCTTACCAAGGAGCCCACTGCTATGCAAGGCTGGGGAATTCACATGTTACAATGGGAAATTCATATCTCCCTCATAGCTCAGTGATCTCCTGAGAGAAGCTGCCCACAGCATTGCCTCTCTTGGGTTAGTTGCTGTCCTACGGAATGCTCAAACATTTCAGAGCAGTTTAGCATTCTACACAAACTCCTTCAAGAACCCAATCCAATGAAACCCAACCCTAAACTTGATCTTCCCAATTTCTTCAGGACACCACAGACTACCCTTGGTAAACCACCCTACTGTTATCACCCAGCTCTCAGGACCCAACATGGCCCATTCCCCAGGCTGACTTGGCTGAAGTTTGGACTGAGAACAGCCCAGACCCCAGACAGGTACAACCACAGCACCCTGACTAAGCTGCCTGTAATTCCCATACTCTTACACTTGACCTGCAAGACTGATCATGGCATAAGCTCTCAGCTGCAAGGACACTGATGTCTGGACTCTGGTACGTAGGAACATAGGAACAGGAGTAGGCCATTCAGCTCCTCGAGCCTGTTCTGCCATTCAGTTAGATCATGGCTGTCCTGTGGCATGATTTCATATATCTGCCTTTGGCCCATATTCCTTAATATCTTTGCTTAACAAAAATTGATCTATCTAAATGTAAAATTAACAACTGACCGACCATCCGCTGCTGTTTGTGGAAGAGAGTTCCAAATATCTACCACTGTGGTAGGACCAAGTGCCTGACTGACCTTGGCCAACCCACAGGTCTTGGAATGGACCAGCTCTTTGACTGGCTAAGGTAGCACCCTCTGACTGACTGTAGTGCCTCTTCATCCTATTGAGGATTGGTGCCCTTGTAATGTGTTTGGCGTGTAAGCTGCTAGCACATGCTACAGATATGACATTGACACAGCACATACAGCAACATGATTGTTTAATTTACTTGAGCATTAAAATCTGCCTGCTTCTTTTTCCACATGAAAACGTCATGCAAGCAGTGAAGCTGGCAGCCTCTAAGTCAAAACAAAGTGAGTGAGGGCTAAGAAATTTAGCTTAGAGTCATAAGATACATCCTTTGTAGATGCATGAAATGCATATGTTTCCCAGCAATAGAATGACTTTGCAGAAGCAATTAAGTTATTGCTGTCCCTGAGCTCCAAAGTGAAATCCTGAAGGGCTGAAATACTGTGAGAGCTGTGCCAAAAGCCACCATGATATGATGTGGTCAGACTGGTGGTTTGATGATGCCAATTGCTTGACAAAGGACCAGTTCTGAGGAAGGGCCACCGGACCCAAATCGTTAACTCTGTCTTTTCCTTCACAGATGCTGCCAGACATGGTGAAGATCATGTTGCATGAAAGCTGGGAGAAAGAAGCTGTGAATTATTGCTGCCAGTTTACTGTTTTAGTTTTCCTGTCAAGAATCGATGCTATCTAGTTTCTCGGAAAAGAGAGGAGAATTGAAGCTGCATAGAAATGAGGGGGGATTAGCTAATAATGAGATGCAAATGCATAGAAATAAGGTGATTGTCACTCATTAGCAAGAATCTGGACTCAACATTAAACCTTTAAATATTTGAAATATTCTTCTCCACGTCATGAATCTGATTTTGCTACTTTCACTGTATTTCCCTTAACTTTTTCACAACTGCCCACACCGCTTAAGGAAGTGAAAAATTTCATAAGACCATTAGAGATAGGAGCTATTTGGCTAATTGAGTCTTCTCTGCAATTCAATCATAGCTGATATGTTTCTGAAACCTTTTTTCCTGCCTTCTCCCTATAACATTTGATCTCCTTACTAATCAAGAACCTATCAACATCTGTCTCAAAGACGCTCAGTGACTTGGTCTCCACAGCCTTCTATAGCAATGAATTCGACAGATTCACCGCACTCTGGATGAGAAAGTCCTCCTCGTCTCAGTTCTAGAGGCTCATGCCTTCACCCTGAGGTTGCGCCCTTAAGATCTAGTCTCTCCTACTGGTGGAAATAGTGTATCCACTCTATCCAGGCCTCTCAGTATTCTGTAAGTTTCAATGAGATCCCCCCCTCCAATCCTTTTAAACGTCATTGAGACCCAGAGTCCTCAAGTGCTCTTCATATGACAAGCCCTTGGTGCCTGAGATCATACTGGTAAACCTCCATGTATGGTCTTCATGTTATTTACCCGGATACCAAGTTTTCTTACGCACAGTAATTGAAGAGTTACAGCACTATTTTCCTGGGCATACTTAAAAAACAAGGATTCTTGATCAGCAAAAAAAAATGTTTTCAAAATGTTATTACTGTGCGAGAGCACTAAGAGCCAGTTGACAGAAGTAATATTAATTGTTACATTCAACCATTCACAATGACAAAGAAGTAAAGGATACATGGAACATTCAACATGACATTAGGCATTTCTGCTTTCTTTCAGAAGGATTATGTCTGAGTGTTTAAAACTGTAGAAGACATTTTTTAAAAAATCAAAATAATGTGCATGCCAACCAAAACAAAGATATGGAGTCAGGTTTCATGCTCCTAGCAAATGTGGAAGGTATGAGATGTTGTATTTCTTTATGAATGGATCGCATGTATCTTCAGTGAGGGGGACTTTGTTCAATGATGCATCAGGCAGGAAGTTCCCTAGATTTTATTTTCCTTAAAAGAGGTCACTTTCTTGCACATTCTCCCCGTGTCTGCGTGGATTTACTCCGGGTACTCTGGTTTCCTCCCACAGCCCAAAGATGTGCAGATTAGGTGGATTGGCTATGCTAAATTGCCCATAGTGTCCAGGGATATGTAGCTTCGGTGGGTTATAGGGGGATGAGTCTGGATGGGATGCCTGGATTTGTTGGGCCAAAGGGCCTGTTTCCACACTGTAGGGATTGTATGATTCAATGAGTCTTTTGCTTTTTACTGTTAAGAATTACTCTGATTCCTTTTTGTTCATTTGTTCATCAAAATGGGGATAATAAGCAACTCCAGTGAAAATTTTAAAGGAATTGAGATTTATTTGGATTACACCAAACACATGACGTATGTTATTAATAGAATGTGAATTAATATCTGTAACAGTAACCAAAGAAAGTGACATTTACAACAGTAATGATTTCACAGAGAAATTTCCCTGTGCCTACCACTGAATATAATTACCTGGGACATTTTAGAAGGTTCAATCTGAGATGCCATACTACTTCTTATTGATATATACTACATCAGATACATCATTACACAACTTGTTTGAGTTAAGCCTGAAAGAGAATTGTGATGTTTACTTTCAGGTTAGGCAAAGCCATCATTTGAGCTATAATTCCTGAGATTCGGCTGAAAGCAGCCTAAAAACCATAAAGATCTAAGCTGTCAGTTGCGAGTCTGGGTTTGCTGACCCAGGTTTTACTGTTCAAAATTGGATTGTCCACTGTAACTTTATGTAGCTTCTCTGGTCTACTCCATGGCTCCTCCCATCCACAAATTGATCAAGGAGGATGAAGATAATTTTTTATTAATTCAAAGGAAGAATTCCATGGAAGTGTTATTCAAAGAGGATTCTTCATACTAGTGTTAATTGTAAGTACACTACAAGAAATGATATAGAAACATAGAAAATAGCTCCAGGAGTAGGCCATTTGGCCCTTCAGTCTGCACTACTAGTCAATAAGATCATGGCTGATTATGCAATCCCAGTAACTCATTTCCGCTTTCTCTCCATACCCCTTGATCACTTTAGCTGCAAGGGCCTTGTCCAACTCCCTCTTGAATATATCTAATGAACTGGCCCCAACAGCTTCCCATGGGAGAGAATTCCACAGGTTCATAACTCTCTGAGTGAAGAAATTCTTCCTCAGCTCAGTCCTGAATGGCTTACCCCTTATTCTTAGATTCTGCTAACAAGATTAAACATCTGGAATTACTCTACAACAAGATCCAATATGACAGAAGTACAAAAATGGTTATTTTGAGTTTCTTCATTGAATTAACACCTCAGTTGAATCCTCTAATTCTGTCCGAATTACAGTTTCCATCAATCTTCTTTTCAAGTGGCAGTCCATTTATTTTCTCTCAGTAAGCTATCAACTGTTGATGAAACCACATTGTAAGTCTAAAATATAAATAGAAAATGCTGGAAATAGTTTGTAGGACAGGCTAGCATCTATGGCGGGAGAAAATGAGTTCATGAAGGGTGATTTTAACTCGAATATGGGGGTGGGTGACTTTGGGAGTGAGCAGTAGATGAAAATAGCATGAATTGCTGGTGTGCTGGGAAGCTGACAAGAGCCCACCAAAATCTACATTTGCCTAAATAGCAGTTGATGGGGAAACTCCCATGGGACAAGTGTCTTGCCTATTTACATATGTAAATGGATAATTATTTGCCTCTTGAACCCTGAATTCAGATTATTCATAATGGTTTCCCAAAGGCTTCTGAAACTTTCCAAAGCAAGCAAGATGAAAGGACAGCAGGAGTTGGGGAACTGAACAATAAACAGGCGAGAACTACTATAAATACTGAGACCATGCACATGCTTCCTTGCCTCGGTGGAAGGCTTTTGCTCACAAGATTTGTTCTGACATTGTTGTTTCACTGCTGTGGAGGCGGTTTCCACCATCTTAGGAATTTCTGTATTTGATAGACACTTTCGAACTGTCAGTATTCAAATCAGCGAGTGGTACTTGTGCAGTTTTACATTAGAGCTCAGTTGAAAAACAAGATGGCTGCTGTTGTGGCTGCTATCGTGGCTTTTCTTCTCAAAACTGTTTTTTTTTTCAGATTAAAGGGAATTATACTGTGGAGTTCAACAAGGGTCATTGCTGTTTTGGCCATTTATGAATAACCTGAACTTGAGTATACGGGAGATAATTTTGATTTATCAGACAACACAAACATCTGAAATACTGTAAATAAGAAGCTGTTAACAGACTCAGGAAGCCATAGACCAGTAAAACAGGCAGTTATATGGTAGATAACACTTAATGGAGAAAAATACAAAGTTTTTTTCTTATTAATTCATGGGATGTGGGTTTCGCTGGCTAGTCTAGCATTTATTGCTGATTTGATTTGTTCTTAACACGTACCGAGATACAGTGAGAAATATTTGTTTTGCATGCTAACTACATTGGGGTAATAGAACAGAATGCAGAATGCTTTGTTACAGCTGCAGAGAAAGATCAACTGTAAAATATGAGAGGTCTGTTCAAAAGTCTGATAACAGCGGAGAAGAAGCAGTTCTTGAATCCATTGGTATGTGTTTTCAAACTTTTATATCTTCTGACAGATGGAAGAGGGTGAAAGAGAGTGTAACCGGGATGGGAGGGGTCTTTGATTATGTTGGCTGCTTTCTCAAGGAAGCAGAAAATATATACAGAGTAAGCGGAAGGAAGGCTGGTTTTCATGATTGACTGGGCTATATTCACAACTCTCTGTAATTTCTTGCAGTTTTGGGCAGAGCAGTTGCTATACCGGGCTGTGATATATCCGGATAGGATTCTTTCTATGGTGCATCTATAAAAATTTGTAAGAGTCGTTGCGGACATGCCGAATTTCCTGAGCCTTCTGAGGAGGTAGAGGCGTTAGTGTGTTTTCTTGACCACTGTGTCAATATGGATGGACCAGGATAGATCATTAGCGACTTTGACTCCTAGGAACTTGAAGCTCTTGACCATCTCCACCTCAACACCATTGATGCAGATGGGAGCGTGTCCTCCACTCTGCTTCCTGAAATCAATGACCAACTCCTTCATCTTGCTGACATTAGTGGTGAGATTGTTGTATTTACACTGTGCCACTAAGCTGTCTATTTTTTTCCTGTACTCTGTCTCATCATTGTTTGAGATCAGATCCATTACACGTCGTCAGCAAATTTGTAACTGAGTTACAGCTGAATTTGGCCGCACAGTCGTCAGTGTATAAGGAGTATAGTAAGGGGCTGAAAACATCGTGGGGCACCAGTGTTGAAGATTATTGTGGAGGAGGTGTTGCCTGTACTAACTGATTGCAGTCTGCAAGTCAAGACGTCAAGTATCCAGTAGCAGAAGGGAGAGCAGTATTCTCGGTCTTGGAGTTGGAGATGAGTATTGTTGGAACTATGGTATTGAAAGCAGAGCTAAAATCAATACATAGGAGTTAGATATAGGTTTCTGTGCTATCCAGACGTTCCAGGGATGAATGAAGGGCCAGGGAGTTGGTGTCTGCTGTGTGCCTATTGCAAATGTTGGTGAGTTCTGGTGGATCAAGGTAATATGGGAGGCTGGAGTTGATGTGTATCATTACTAACCCCTCGAAGCATGGATGATGGATGTCAGAGTCACCTGGTGGTAGTCATTAAGGCCCGGTGCCTGATTTTTCTTTGGGACTGGGATGATCGTGGGCTTCTTGAAGCAGATGGGAACCTCACATCACAGTAAAGAGAGGTTAAAGATGTCTGTGAATACTCTGGCCAGCTGGCAGCACAGGATCCAAGTGCACGGCTGGGGACTCCATCCGGGCCAATCACTTTCCATAGGTTCAGTCTCAAGAAGGCCAATCTGACGTCTACAGTGGTGACTGGGGTACAGGTGCACCCGAGGATGTTGGGGCAGGTGACATCATTTCACTGACTTTCTGTTCAGAGCGAGCATACAATGCATTGAGTTCATTAGGGAGGGATACATTGTTGTCAGCAATTTGACTTGACTTCATTTTGTAGCCCACTATATTATGTAAGCCTTGCCATACATACTGTGTGTTCGTGTGGTTAGTCTGGGACAAGTTGCGGTGAACAATGGTGAAACAATATTAGCCAGTTGGTAGTGTCATAATGCTGCTGTTTGGAAAATAAAGTCCTTTAAAATTCCATTTGCTGCCACTGTTCTAGTGGTAGGTGTTTTTTTTTGTCTCTTTCTTGGTAAATTGCAATGAACCTGCACAGACTATATTTTGTTCATGTGTCATGAAGACTGCAGATTGATCAATATGCTTAAAAGTGGCAGCATTGATTAGAAGATACATTTTAATGTGGTAAATTGGCTGAGGCTCAATGTGTCACCAGTTAGTGTCTGAAAGGCCCCTGTCGCAAGGAGGCCACCGTCAGCTCTCTTCTCAAGATTCACAGTATTTTATTTAATTGCTGATGGAATTTGTTGTGACCTGATTAAGGTAGGCTTCATAGAAACCCTACAGTGTGTAAACAGGCCCTTCGGCCCAACAAGTTTACACTGACCCTCAGAGCATCCCACCCAGACCCATCCCCCTATAATCCACCTAAACTACACATCTCTGAACACTACAGGCAAATATAGCATGGCCAATCCACCTAGCCTGCACATCTTTGGACTGTGGGAGGAAACCAGAGCACCTGGAGGAAACCCACACAACTCAGGGAGAATGTGCAAACTCTATACAGACAGTTGCCCATGGGTGGAATTGAACCCAGGTCCCTGGTGCTGTGAGGCAGCATTGCTAACCACTGAACCGCCATTCTTGCAACTTTCTTCTTAGTTCTATTTGACTTCATAGCAATTTGACAGCTTTTGTGCAGAATTTATGCTTTAAGAATTCAAGTTCCAACGTTTTGTTTTTCTTTGACTGTGCTTCTTGCAATTCTGTTTACATGTAAGACAGAATTGCAAGAGGCTTTGAGAGGACAGAGGGATCCTAGAAGTTGTCATAGGGATCTAAACACAGATAGAGGGCCTTTGTGTATGGTCAGAAACAACCACCGAACTATTGCAATCCCATTTTCCAGCACTTGGCCCATAACCTTGTTGCTTTGGCATCACAAGTGCACATCTAAATACTACTGAAATGTTATGAAGGCTTCTGCCTCTACTGCCTTTGCAGACAGTGTTCCAGACTCCCACGACCCTCCAGATGAAAATGTTTTTCCTTGCATCTCCTCTAAACCTTCTGCCTTTTACCTGAAATCTATGCTTCTGGTCATTGATCCCTCTATCAAGGGAACTTCTTGGCTTCTCAGCTTTCTGGGTGGGACACATTTTAGTCCTAAAACAGGCATATGTGGAGTTTAATTCGATTACCAATCAGAAAAGCGCCATCTTCCCACTATTTCAGATGTTCAACGGTACTTTGGTTTACAATTAACTGGTCCTTCTAAGGCATATGACTCTTCTCCCTGGAGCAAAAGACCTGAGGAAATTTGAATGAGTTATCACAATACAGGCTCAGAATTGTGAATGAGACCTTCATTTTACATTGCACATATTAAGGTTAGTGAATTTTATTTGCAATGTGAAAATGAAGATCTCATTCATAACCTAAATATGATAAGCTGCATTTTAACATGTAGATGAAACCCTTCCCACCGAAGCAAAACACAATTGGAAATGGATGTACTTGTCATGCTGGAGCTCCATTTTGAAGTATACAATAGAAGTCAGACTAGTATGTGTTACTTAGGAATTTTACCTTTTGCAAGGTGTTATCTTTCTGCTTCCAAGTTGAGCCCATAGAAAATATTCGAGTTCATCAAGTTTTGTAGTGCTAAAAATGTTTGTTTTCTGCTAAAATACTGGATTTAAATAGTGATTGTTAGTTTATAATTTTAAACCAGTGTATCATGGTTTAATGCTCTAAACAGCGTTATCATTTTCCATCATTGATATCTAGTATGGAATTCTATTGAGAAACAGATCATTCACATCGGCAAGCATTACATATTTCATTCCAATGGAGGGTGTTAGCATTGTCCGAGCAATAGCATTTTACCTTGCCTATTTGAAAATTATGGTTCATTTCCCACTTCACCAAATTGTTTGGGTGTATTGCACAATTGTTACAATGATTATTTATTTCACTGATGTTTGTGGGATACAATTGCAGATAAGTTGGTTGCTACATTTGTCAAAATGCAGTAGCAACTATACTTCAAAACTGCCTCTTGGATATGCTTTGTTTAGTAACATATTCTGATCTACAAGCTGTGTGACTTAATAGTGAGAGAAAGCAGGAACTGCACATGCTGGAGAATCTGAGATAACAAGGTGCAGAACTGGATGAACACAGCAGGCCAAGCAGCATCAGAGGAACAGGAAAGCTGATGTTTCGGGCCTAGACCCTTCTTCAGAAATGGGGGAGGGGAAGGGGATGCTGAAATAAATAGGAAGAGAGGGGGAGGCGGATAGAAGATGGATAAAGGAGAAGATAGGTGGAGAGGAGAGAGACAGGTCAAAGAGGCGGGGATAGAGCCAGTAGAGGTTAGTGTATGTGGGGAGGTAGGGAGGAGATAGGTCAGTCCAGGGAGGACGGACAGGTCAAGGGGGCGGGATGAGGTTAGTAGGTAGGAGATGGGGGTGGGGCTTGGGGTGGGACGAGGGGATAGGTGGGAGGAAGGACAGGTTAGGGAGGCGGGGACAAGCTGGGCTGGTTTTGGGATGTGGTAGGGAGAGGGGAGATTTTGAAGCTTGTGAAGTCCACATTGATACCATTGGGCTGCAAGGTTCCCAAGCGGAATTTGAGTTGCTGTTCCTGCAACCTTCGGGTGGCATCGTTGTGGCACTGCAGGAGGCCCAGGATGAACATGTCGTCTGAGGAATGGGAGGGGGAGTTGAAATGGTTCGCGACTGGGAGGTGCAGTTGTTTAGTGTGAACCGAGTGTGGGTGTTCTGCAAAGCGGTCCCCAAGCCTCCGCTTGGTTTCCCCGATGTAGAGGAGGCCACAACGGGAACAGCGAATGCAGTATACCACATTAGCAGGTTTTTTTTAAAGTCATGGTGCCTTGAAATCTCATCATATTTTAGTTATAGAAGAAATCATTTATGATATTATGATATTCTTCAAACTAAAATATATATTTTTAATGAAGGTACAAGTAAAACAAAAATTCATCATGGGTCATTTTAAAAAGTTGGTCATTCTTTGTATTTCTCTTCCCAAAGGGTTTTCTCCAGCTTAAACAGTTAATATGATCAAAAACTGAATATATATTTGGTGATTGGACTTTTTTGATGTTTTTCCTTCCTGTACAAGGTCAGAAAGAAAAGGCAAACGATCTGAGAAAGGAATACATATACATTGAATGTGTTATCATGGTACTCGTGTAATGGTGTTGATGTTCCAACACCTTGCATGCTGAGTGATAAAACAGGAGTCCATATTAGAATGGAATATCCAATCAGAAGCCAAATGATTCTCCAGATGAAAGGCAATATGATCAGTTGCTCTAGGTCACTCAAATTCATTATTGAGAAAGGTTAATTACTTTGTCCAGACTCTCTGATATTTCATTTGGTATTTAGAAAAATAAGTTAAAGTTAAGTCATTGTGCAAAGTGTTGATAGATGGAGTATAATATGGATAGTGTGAAATGATGCATTTTAGTCAGAAAAGGATGTTATGGTGGTCTGATTGATGTGGGCTGTGGTGAGAAATGTGACTGGATCATTCAGGATATCCAGCAAAATATCTCAATGCCAGGAATAACTCGTAGTAGTTTTGAAGTGAATTCTGGGTGTCAAGGTGACAATCTGGTTGGGCATTGACGAAGTAGCTTTTAAGCGAGATTATTGCTTGTGAATGACCTTAATAACTGCAGATCTCACTTCCCTAAAATGCAGCTTCCTGTCTTACTGTCCACTGAGAGCAAATTAGACACCAAAAGATTCTCAACATGGAAGTCACAGTTGGCATCCTCAGACCAGACTAGCGTGGTCTGGTGACATAGATCCTTTGCTGGCTCCCACCTCTCCACCACCCTCTCCAGCAGGATCCTGCCCACAAAACGAGGTGCCAGTTTTCCCTTGTCACCAGTGTGTGGTGCAAATAACAGGACCACACCGTATAGCTCAAGACTGGCTGTGCTTGTCTAAAGGGCACAATCATCTTTGAAAGATGGTACTGGTGCTAAGGATGCAGGTCTATTGCGGCATATCCTAGCAGTGGCAAATTGTACTGCATATGTCAGTTGGTAATGTATGGTTCAAATAAGTCAAGAGGGGTGCCATGGGATGGATAGGCAGTTAATGAAGTGGCTTTGGTGAGATATGGTGAGAGACCTTGCTAAGCCTTTTGGAGCTCGTGGACTATCTTTTAATTGGTGAGGGTCTTGTGGGCCTGGAGCTGGTCTTTAGCATCGGGCAGCTGGTGGGATGCTGCCGCAGCTTCTTTGAGGTCCAGATCAAGATTCTGCCAATCTGCAGTGAGGCGGCTGGTAAGCCCAGATGGCAGTCAGCGGCAAGATATCTGGCAAGCTGGACTGGACTGCAGCAGTCGGTGGTGAGAAAGCATCGCAGAGGAGAGATTGAGCCTGGCGCGTGGTGAGCGAGAGCGAGCAAAGCATGGAGAAAATTGAGCCCTTGTGGGGAAGCCCAGTGTGGAGCATCTGCAGGCCCGTGGCTAAAGAAGGAATGTAATTCTTCATTTTTCTGACTTTATACTAAGAAGAACTGTAATGTTTAACTTCTAACTTAATTTTTATACTTTGCACCTAAGACTTTGTATCGAGGTATCTTTGTAGATGGTGCAGGGAATGACAACTTTGTGAACCTTTCACTCTACTCCTGAATTCCTGTACTTGAGTACATGTGACAACAAATGTAATTCTAGTTCTAAACTGTCAGTGTTCGTATTCAGACATATCTGAGTATACTGAAATATAAATCACAGAAAGTTAATACACGGCCAAGCAAATTTGTTACATTTAAGCTTGGCATATAACAACAGTAAAGAACCCCTTTGACCTCCTTATTCAGAGGAAGGGTACACCAGTCTTGGGCATTAGGTTACAACACATTTCCAATAGATTGGTCCCTGTGATAAGAAACTTGCCCTTTGAGGATAGACTGTGTAGATTGAGCCCATATTAGCTGCGGAGTTTAGAAAATGAGAGGTGATCTTCTTAAAATATGTATATTTCTTCGAGGACTTTGTTCAATTGTAGGACCTACACTCTGCTGAGTGAATAGTAGTTTTTTTAAAAACATAATTATATAAAAATAATGTTAAGATAGGTACTTTACTTGAAACCCCAGAGACCCACACTTCCATGTGTGATCTAATGTTCCTAATTCAAAGTTTTTTTTTATTCGTTGAGGGAATATGGGTGTGTTTGGTTGGTCCAGCATTTATTGACCATCCCTAATTGCCAATGATGGACAAAGTGTCAGTGAGCAGCTTTCTTGAACCACTTCTGGGATGCCCACAATGTTGTTAAGGAGGGAGTTTCAGGATTTGGACCCAGTGCAGTGACTGAGGGTGATATAATTACTGAGGTGGAAGGAACTATACACAGAGTAAAGGAATAATTCCTTATCTGGACCGAGCTTGATAGGTGCTGAATGACTGTTTCCATTTGCTGGTGAGTCTTTAACTTAAGGTAAGGCTGGCCATTTTGGGCTGTGACGAAAATATTCTTTGCTTAGACGGTTCAGAATCTTTGAAATTCTTAACCCCAAAGGACTGTAGGTGAGGATACTCAAAACTGATGTCATTTTGGGTAAATCTTGCTCAGTGTGTGGTCAATAGTATCCTTGAGTTCTCATTGGCTTGTCAATGTGTAGACAACATTTTATGAGTTTTAAATTGGCTAGGGTTGTGAGTGTCTGGCTCATAATAATCTTGCTGTTATCATTCCTCTTCACTCCTGACTGGTTACCTGAGATGTCAGTCACTTTGATCAGGAAATATTATCTTTCTTTGTTCTCCAGAGAGTCCAGGGTCACTTGTTTAATAGGAATTCTCCTTCTGCCAGATTACCATGAATCAAATCTTATCAGTGTTGAATCTCCCAGCCGAGGTTGTTTTAAATATGAAACCATTATGTAATTACTTAATAGCAAAAAGCAGTTAGCAAGGTACCGCTGCAGACACAAGAACAAAAATTGCACTCAGATCCAATTATGGAACTTAGTTCCAATGCAATGCTCAGGCCTGTTGCATACTTCAAAAGGAAGTGATTTTTTTCTTTTTGAAGTACTTTAAGGAAAAAATTTGAGACAAATTAGGTCATAGCTGTGTCTTGAATCCTAAGGTTGTTATACATCTCACAATAGGCTTTTGAATACAATACAAAATCCAATCAGCCCCTCAATTATTTTCACAGCATTTGCTTTGTTGGGTATCCTCCACAGTTTGTCCTTTCATAAATCCATAATGTCATGGCTTGACTTTTGACCTGAAGGCAAATGGCAAATCTCACTTGACAGCAGAAATGCAGCTCCACACAAAACTCACATGTGACAACATTGCTATCTGACTGATCATAATTAAATAGAATATAACTTTAATACTTGCTTGATCATTACATATAAATAACCTATAACTTTTTTTGTGAAAAATCAACTCAATCATACACATGATTGCCTTGAACTGAGTGGCTTGCTAGACCATTTCAGAGGACAATTAAGAGTCAACCACATGGCTGGAGTCACATGTGATTCAGATCAGGTATGGATGGCAGAATTCCTTCCTTGAGGGAAGTTTATGAACTAGATGGGTTTTAACAAAATTGATTATATTTTTCACTCGCCATTACTAAGACCAACTTTACATTCCAGAATAATTTATTGAATTTAAATTCCACCAGCCTCATCATAGGACTTGAATCCATGTGCCCAGAGCATTAGCCTTAGATGGCTAGCCAAGTGACATTGCCACCAGGCCATCATGTCATCTACTTTGAGGTTAATGGGTCTTTTTGGCTTAGCCTGCTTATATTTCTTATGTTGTATCCTAAATATTTAATGCAGTTTTGTCTCCAGCAAAGAGAAGTCATTCATTATACCAAGTTCTGACTTGATTTAGATCGACCAATGATGGACAGAGTTGGCCAGATTTTCTTTTTCCTTTTCCAAAAGTTATATATTTTTGGATACTATAAATCATGATTCTAGTATCAAACATTAACCCTAAATTTGCAGAGTTCTTTGGCAAATAACTTCAAGATCTTCAGAAAACAAAATGACAATGTACACTTGATAGGTGTATGCGGACTCTAGTTTTCTCTTTTACTTAGAGCAATCACCACAATCCACCCTAGTCCATTCATTCAGAAGTTCTGAAATTTATCAATCAATTCTACACCATAGATTTCCTACAAAAGGGAAGTAGATTATATAGAATATATAAATATGCATTTATAAAGGGATCACACCACATCTTGGGATAACCCAACGTACTTCCAATTCAATAAATTCCTTCTGAAGTCCAGTCACATGAATTGCTAAAAAAACAAACTGTCACTTTGCCCATGGTGCTATGCTGTTCTATTCCTTTTTTTCTTATTTTAATTGCACGCATCAGTACCAACAATTGCACAATCAGGTTTTTGTCTTTACGAATTCATGTTATACAAAATAAGAACTCAGTTGAATCATGCACAATGATTTTATATGATTGTATGATTCTTGAATCCACAAAAGTGTTGCATTTGCATTGCCCAGGAACCATGTATCATAATTCCAGTATTACTGCACTAAACAGAAATCTTATCTCTTCATTCTATGTGTGCTAATACTGAATTAAAATCCATCAAATGATGGACAATACAGACTTCAGATTACACGAAATTTGAAAGATACATTTATGTTACCTCAACATCTCCCAAGGATTCAGTTACCTGGATTATATGGTCTACTTAAACTTTTCAATCACTTTATTACTATAAACAGGACACGTAAGACATGGACAAATTATTTTCCTTTAACTAGGCCTGTTTCAGAAAGCATCCATCATCATTAAAACTGAAAAATTTTGCTGTCTTTCTGCAGAGAGTCCAGCAACAACCCAAGATATTGAGATATATGGGAAGTGTGAATCCACATTTCTGTAACAGCAGATCACACAAAACATAGATGACATAAATGACCATTTAAGCAGTTTTTATTTGCTGATATTGGGAATGAAAGAATTTTGGACATGACTGAAGCTGTGTTCCACAAACTTTTGTGTTATTTAACCATACTTCCACTGTATTGAATAACAATCAGATTAAAAATGAATTATTATTTTGCTTTAATCTTTTTGATATCTTTATTAATTTCAGATTTGGGGAGAAATATTTCTGATAAGGAAATATGTGAAATTATAACCTTTGCACTTTCATTAAGATGTTTAGTGCTTGAATAATGGATAACCTTACAGGGTTAGTTGGGCAGAAATATTGTTACTTGCCATCAGTGTAAGCATGTTAAATGTTGATGTTTGAATTACATCAAATTTGTCATTTGACATACCTCTTATTTTATTGAGCATTGCTAAAAATGATGCAGCCTCTTCTCTAAGCATGACTAATATTTTAGAAGTACAAATGAGCATATAGATTCTGTACCAAATATTTATTGACAGTCAAACAGATTACTGAAAAATAAATCTTCTGCTTTTCTAATTGAGGGATTTATTTTAAAAAATTGCATTGTGCTTAAAATCTGTAATCCTTATTTCCATTTCTTCCATTATCATTTCTTTTCCTTTAATAGATCTTGGTCCTTCCCAATGAAAGCTCAAAAGAAATGTTCAAAATGTTCTTCATTAAAATGAATAGTTATATTCTAGTTTCATGCCTCACTGCATATAGTAATTATACTTGTATGTCAAGGAAACCACTTTGTGCACAAGTTATTTGTATTATTAACGAACAGAAATTCTTCATATCACAACCATATTAATAGACTTTCTTCGGAAACACTTTACCCTAGTTACCATGGCAGCAGCAATAAAACGACTCTGAATACACTGTTATGGATTCAATAAAAAGCTGGCTGAAGTGTAACTAATTATAATGTAAAAATATTCACTGCAGAGCTCAATTAAAAAGAAGCTATCTGTACCAAGAACACTCATTTGTCAGCATTAAATGGACAATAATAGATTTGATGACCTGAAGCTGAATACAGTTCACTTAATGGTTAGTGAAGCCATACTTACCTGTATCCACATAATATGTTGTTTGCTTCACTTTCTCTAGAACATGTACTATCAGGAAGACAGTCAAAATGCTGAAAAGAACCTGCACCATTATAGATGGTAGCGTACTGAAATAACTACAGAACTGGGGTGGTAGGGGGTGGGGGGGAAGATACATCTGACTGCGTAATGAAAACAAATTGTATCTGATTTGGAAAATGCTCTACAAAGGCACTTTATTGATAAATGATTTTGCAGAGTAGAGTTGTCTTCATTCGATGATGAATATGGATATTGTAGATGCGTACTCATTACTAATGTATTTTTTGTTACAGTAAATAACCTAGTACATAGGAATATAGGCTTAACAGCCCTGAATGTGCCATGCAACCCTTTGATTCTGCTGTGCCATTCAACAAAATAATGATTGTCTTCTCAACTTCACTCTTCTGTCAACCCTCCCATAACCTTTAACACTATTGTCTTTCAATTACCTGTCGAATTCAACCTTGAATAAATTCAGATACCTAGTGTCCGCTGCTTTCCGTGGAAGAAACTTTTCACAGAGTAACAATCCACTGAGAGAAAAAAAATCAACTTAACTCTATCCTGACAGGGAGACCACTTTTTCCTGAATTCTGTCCTTAGTTCTAGCCTGCTCCACAGGGAAAACCATCCTCCCGGCATTCACCCAATGCAATCCACTCCGAAGCTTCTATTTTTCGGTAACATGCCCTCTCATTTTTATCAACTCCAATGGGGATCAGCCCATCCTGTTCAACCTTCCTTTAAAAGGAAAGTCTTTCATCCCAGGACTGTGTATTGTCCCTGTTGGCTGTAATCATAAATCTTTAATCGTGGATTTTTTACAGCATAGAGAGAGGCTCTAAGGCCCATGTTGCCAATAACATTTAAGAAACATCCATCTATTCTGATCCCATTTTCTAGTACTGGCCTGTAGTCGTGTATGCTATGGTATTTCACATGATCATCTAGATAGTTCTTAAATGTCTTGAGTGTGCCTGCCTCTGCTGCCCTTTCAGGCGAGTCAATTCTAGATACTTACAACCCTCTGGCTGATTTATTTTTACCTCAAATCCCTTCTAAACCTCTTTCTCTTTACCTTAAAAGTGTGCTGCCTGTTTATTCATTCCTCTACTAAAGGGAAAAGTTTCTCCTTATTTACCCTGTCTATGACCTGTCAGAACTTTATATAACTCAATCAGATTTCCCCTCAGCCTTCTATGCTTTAAGCAAAACAACCCCAGCCTATCAGGTCTCTCTTCATTGCAGAGAGCTGCAGCCCAGGCAACTTCCTGATGAATCTCTTCTGAAACCTCTTTACTATAGTCTGACCAGAACTGCAAGTACTCCAGCATTCAGTCCTCCAGCTGTGGCCTAACTAGGATTGTGTACAGATTCTTCATAAATTCCTTGCTCTCGTATCCAACCTCTTGACTAATAAAGGAAAGAATCCCATATGCCTTCTGAACCACCTTATCTATCTGTTCTGCCATTTTTGAGGATGTCCCCACACTTTTCCAGATCAAATTCCACTTATCAATGTTCTGCCCACCTGATCAATCCATTGATATCCTGCAGCTCACAACTATCCTCTGTACTGTTTACACCCTACCAATTTTTGTATCAACTGCAAACTTCTACATTTAAGTCCAAGTCATTGATGAATGCCACAATTCGCATGAGCTCCAGCACAGCACCCTATGGAACCCACTGGAAACAAATTTCCAGTCACTGAAACATTCCTGAACCATCACTCTCTGCTTTCTACCAGGGAGCATTTGAAAATGACTGCCAGAGCTCTTGATATCTCATTCCCCTCCTTCATCAACGGCTTAGGATACATCTTACCCAGGCCTCTGGAATTATCCACAAATATAGTTGCTAAACACAATAATACCTCTTCTATCGTTATGTTAATGTTTGCTGATATTTCATCATCCTCCACCTGATTCCTATATCTGCAATGTCTTTTTCTATTGTGCAGGTCAAAGCAAATTATTCATTGAGGACTGTGCCCACGTCTTCCAGGTCTACACACAGGCTACTTCTACGGTTCTTAATGAGCTCTACTCTTTCTCTTTATATTCTTTAAAAAAAACCTTTGAGTTCTCCTTTTTCCTTCCTATCAAAGCACTTTCATAGCTTTCAGAATTTCCTTTTTAAGTTCTCCCCCTCTGAACTTTTTATATTTGTCTAGGGACTCTATTGTGTTGAACCCTACGTATCTGCCACAAGATTTTTATTTTCTTAATCGCAACCTTTTATATCCAACGTTTTACAATCTTGGACCTACCTTTTATTTTTATGGGAACATATTTCCATATATTTTTGCTATTTCCTCCTTGAATATTTTCCACTGCTCTGATACATTTTTATCCGCAATTAGCTGTACCAGGTTCATTTGGGCTAAATTGTACCTTAGTCCCTCTTTAGTTTGGAACACTTATTTTTGGCACATCCTTATCTATTTCCATAGCTATCCTAAATCTAATTGAATTATAGTAATTGTCTCCAAAATGCTCTGCTATTGATAGCCTTTCACTCGCTCGGCCTCATTTCCGAATATTAGGTCCAGCACTGCCCCCTCCTTTGTTGATACATCTCTGAAATTTGACTATATATTCAATCCTCTAAATCTTACTGACTGTTTGAGGACCTATAGTACACACCCCAGTAGCATATTTTGTTTTTGCCTTTTGTTTTTTTTCACTTCTACACGTATGGCTAAATTCGATGATCCTTCTAAGATATATGTCCTCATTGCCGTAAATGATTCCTTTATTAAAATGTAAAAGCTACCTCCCCCACCTTTCTTCTATTGCCCCTATCCATCCTGTCTGAACATCCTGTAACTAGGAATGTTGAGCTGCTAGTCCTGTCCATCTTTCAGCCAAGCCTCAGTCATAGCTACGATATCATACTCCCCTGTGTCTATCTGTGTCCTCAGCTCATCTGTCTTATTCCTCAGGCACCTTGCATTAGAATATATTCAATTTAGCCTTGCTAAACTCACTTTTTTTATCCAGCTTATGTTGCCTCCACCTTTTAGGCTCACTTATCTGTTTTAACTTCTAATTCCATCTCAGTTTCTTGCCCCTTTAAACAACTTGTCAGGCTCCCATCCCCTGCCAATAAAATGTTAATGCTCCCCTGTGAGGATGTTGGTCCTGTAGCTGTTCAGATGTAACACATACAAATTGTGGAGATCCCACCGACCTACACAAATTGTCTCAGTGCCTCAGGAGTGTCAAGGCATCCTGGTTGCACCATCTCTCCAGCCACTCATTATGTGACACTGGGCATAATCCACTTGAAGTTCTGTTTTTTAATTTCCTATCCCACTCCCTAAACCCAAACTCTTCTTGTAGGACATCAGTACTCTTTGTTCTAATATCATTGGTCCCAAACCTTTAACTGGTCTCACCACACACACACCAACCCCCCACCCCGCCCTGCCCCAGGGCAGACATTCCATGATATCTTTGACCCTGGAACCTGGGAGGCACAACACCATTCAGGAGTCATGTCTACAGCCTATCTACTCCCCTCAATAATGAATCTCTTCCCAATATTGCCTTCCCACACTTCTTCCTCTTTCCTCCCCAGAGCAACTGGACTGCACAGAGTCCCACAGGCTTGGATCTGTTTAGCCTCCATAGAGAGGAGTCATTCTCACCATTTTCGAAGGCCCACAAGGTTTGTGAGTGAGATGCGCACACGGTCATCCACACCACCAGGACTGCCTAAGAGTTCCTACATCATGCAGAATGTGCAAATCACAGAGCTGAGCTCCCCAGATGTATTGTGACCATGCGGAATATGGATCTTTGCATTTTTTCATACCTTTACTCCTAGACATACGGATTGACACAGATCATTCATGCAGATTGTAAATAATTGAGGCCCCAATACTGATCCCCGTGGCAGTCCTATGGTTTTAACTTGCCAATCCAAAAATGATCCATTTATCCCTACCTCCTTCTCCTTCTTATCTAAACAATCTTTTATTCCAATCCTAATATATTACCCCCTACACTATGTGCTCATAACTTGTACAGCAACATTTGGTGAGGTACTTTCATAAGGTGTCTTCTAGAACTCCAAATACACAATATCTACCAGTTTCAATTTTTCACCTTTCACGTTAATTGATCAAGAAGCTAGAATGAATTAGCTGGAATAAATATTTATGACCCTCCTGCACCTGCTGATTGTTTCACTCTCCATCTTCACATGCAAGAGGGAGCGGCAAGACTGCAGAATATAGATCTGACCCATTGATCGTGGGATCACTTAGTGGTGTCTTTTGCATGCTGTTACCACTGTTTGGCATGCAAGGAGTCATGTACTGCAGCTTCACCAGGTTGACATTTCATTTTTAGGTATTTCTGGTGCTGCTCTGCATGTCCTCCTGCACTCTTCATTAGATGAGGGTTGATATTACCTGCCTTATGTTAATGGTGGAGTTGCAGATCAGCCAGGCCATGAGGTTACAAATTTTGATTTAATACAATTCTACTGGCCCACAGAGCCTCAGAGACCCCCAATTTTGAGTGGCTAGATCTGTTCAGAGTCTGTTCCATTTGGCTTGCATACATTTTAATTTGTAAGTTTGCTCTGGATTGAGGATTTTCAGCAAATTCCCAACATACAGCTAACAATCCTAGTTCTACTTTGGAGGAAGTACTGCCACTTCTAATTAATTAGCAATGACATTGGGTTTTTGTCAGTCTAATAGCATGTGCCTTTTTTTTTTGATCAAATTTGACTTGAGTGGGGCCAGTAATATGCAATCCGTAATGTCTTTGTAGCGCATATATAACTATACTCTGACATTACACTGATATTTAGAAACTTGGTGATTTTGTATATTGTTTTTCTACTTTCTTTGTCTTTCCCTATAAAATGAAATTCTAAATTTCAATCATTAACATCTATGGGTATTTCCGACCAAATACCCATAGCAACATTTTCCTAAATGCAAATTGTATAGTTGACTATGCATTTCGATCATATACCATTTATATCTCAATTTAAAGCCAAAACATATTGAACTGGATGTTATGCTTGTGAAGTATTGATGGAAGTATTGCCTCAGTCATTAACAATTCACTTTGCAGCTCTCTAATTTCATGATGAAGTAATGGAGAACATCTATGAATACTCAGGTTTATAGCAAGCATGGGAGTAGGTAGCTTTTTAAGTGCCAGAATTGATCCATGGATAACATTACTGCACACTGTTGAAAACAATTTACAGGCAAATACCCTATTGTTCAGATTAATTAATTAATCAATGGCAATTTCTTGCTTCCCTCCAGCTATCTCCATTCCACTTGGCTATCATTTTATATGTTCAACATTTAGCACAGTGCAGAATTTCCCATTTCATAAATTTAAGATCTCTGATGACAGGCATCTTGACAGGCAATGCTCACTTTACCATTGGGAAGGAGACCTTGTTCAAGAAGGATATTAAGGTCAGCCATGACCTGTCATGAAATTCTGAGCTTCCTGAGGTACTGGTGCTCACACATGTCAACACAGCTGCCTTTAACCCATCTGAATCCATTTCTTCTGCCCTGCGGGGGCCATGTGCATGAGAAGAAGTGTATGGGTATTGATAGTGCTTCTGCTCTGCTGAAGCTTCTGTTCTTTTGATGTCTCTCCTCATCTTGCAAAAGCTGAATGCAGGAAATTGTGTTTGAAAATGAGTGATGTGGAATTGGTGTAGTCGTTTCTAAGAAGTTTGCAACAACGTGTTAAGTAGTGAAATAACAGTGAATGAGTTCTGTCAACAACAGCCTTTCAGCTGCTCTCAGCACTCCTGATGAAGGGTCTAGGCCCAAAACGTTGACTGTCCTGCTCCTCTGATGCTGCCTGACCTGCTGTGTTCCTCCAGCTCCACACTGTACTGACTCTGACTCCAGCATCTGCAGTTCTTGCTAACTCTCAGCTCACCATGGCTGGAGCTCTTCAGTTTCACTTCTCAGCCTCGTATTTTCATTAAAGATAGGTTTCCAGCTGTGTGTTCACTTCTGTGAATTGCTGATAGCTCAGGAAATTGGTCCACTGGCTGTAAAAAAACAAACAAGGATCCTTGGTTGAAACACAAATTAATGACTCATTTGAACATTCAAATATCTCTCTTGGCAGCTGCATCAAAGTTTCCTTCAAAGCTGTATAATGGCAACTTGTAAAAGGCCAGGGTGATGTTGGGATTCCGACTTGATAGTGCTTTTCATAGAATCCCAACAGTGCAGAAAGAGACCATTTGTCCATCCAGTCTGCACTGACTCTTTGAACAGCACCCAACTAGTCAGTCACTTTATATGTACCCTATCTTCACCCTATCCCCACAACCACACAGTTAGCATAGCTAACACAACTAGCCTGCACATCCCTGGACACTAAAGACAATTTAGCATGGCCAATCCACCTAACTTGCACAGCTTTGAACTGAGGGAAGAACCGGAGCACTTGGCAGAAGTCCACGCGGACACAGAGAGATCAAACAAACTCCACATAGATGTGACCCAAGGCTGGAATCGAACCCGGGTCCCTGGTGCTGTTAGTCACCAGGGCTAACCGCTGAGCTACTGTGCTGCCATATGTTTAAGTTTTATTTAACTTGTGGTTTATTTAACTTCCCACATGCACCCAAGCCCACTTGTAATAATTCTGCTTGTAGAGTAGATGGTGTAATACTCGTATTTACTTTGAATGAAGACATAATATTGAAGACTGTATGTGTGGTCAAAAACAATGTCAGAAGACTGAAAAATCTCAAGTTAATAGAATGGGCTGGTAATTAGTTTGCCTGATGTTTGCCGTTGGGGGTTTGTGATCTGCCCGGGCCATGTCGGATCAAAGTGATCTGTATGATTGTCAGACCGGGTTGAGTGGGTTTCACCAGCCTTAGAAGGGAGTAGAATTCTGTAGCCAGGGTGGTTAATATCTCAAACCTTGACCCAAGCACCTGTCAACAGTGCCACAAGCAGTGTAGTGACCTCACATGGGTGCTCAAGGTCAGCATTAGATCTTCACATGCTATCTGCCAACCACACCATCAATGTCTCATGCTGATCAGTGCTTCACACTGCGTTCACTCACCCAGCAGCACTCCCTGGTTTATCTCAATACTCCACTTCATTCTCACAAATATCACCAATGCTGCCATTCTCATACCCACCGTTTGCCACCTACTTATACCTCTAGCTGTTCAGCAATGGCGGGAACATCTACCAAACACATTGCCATACAGTCACTGGTATTTTTACCTTTCCCTTACAGAATCAGATGCATATAATCAAAGAGAGCAATGCAAAACGACACCTGCATCTCTGAACCTAATGGAGAAAATGTTTTCCAAAACCTCTGGACCAACTTCTGATTTTCTGTTTTCAAACACTAAGGAATTGTTCTCTAGTCAGCCCAGCCCAGGGAAAGAGTAAAAGAGCAACCACATGCAAGGGATGGCCATGCAATGCAAGGCAACATACAAATGATACTAGGCTAAATTAAGCCCTTTTCTTTTGCAGCTGATATTTGAGAGGAACGGTTTAGATAGTAGCTTTTTTTTTCAAAATAATCCAGACTCAGCTATAATCAAGGTAAATATGGGTGAAATGTCCTTTCTGCTTCTATTAATTCACTTAATTAAGTAAGAACTTATAAAACTCTCATCACAGTATTCAACTCTAAATAGCACAGAGAACAGGTCCTTTGTCCCACCAAAACTGCACCAACAAATAATGCCTTTCTAAACTAAAAATGTTTTGCCTCTATGTGATCTGTGTCCCTCTACTCCCTGGCTATTCATATATCGGTCAAGATGTCTCGTAAATGTTGCAATTGTATGTGCCTCCATCACCTCCTCTGCCATGTACTTAACTGTTAAAAAACAACTTGCCCATCACACCTCCTTTCAACTTACTCGCTTTAATCTGACACTTGTGCCCTCTAGTGATTGACATTTCTGGGAAAAAGACTCCAACTATTCATTCTATCAATGCCTCCCATAATTTTGTAAACTTCTATCAGGTCACCTATCATTCTTCAACATTGACTGAAAACAGTCCAAATTGTCTAATCTCTTCTCACAGCTAATAAACTCAAAATAGACAACATCCTAATAAACCATTTCTGCACTCTGTCAAAGCCTCCATATCCTTCTAGTAGCGTGGCAATCAGAGCTGTGCACAATATTGCAAATGTAGCCTAGCTAAAGTTCTGTACAGTTGCAACACGACTTGCCAATTTTTTTACTCTATACCCCAACCGATGAAGGCAAGCACCCATATGCCTTCTTGACCACCTTATCCACTTTTGTTGCCACTTTCAGGGAACTGTGAACCTGTATGCCTAGATCCCTCTGTATGTTGATGCAACTGAGAGTTCTGCCATTTACTGTATACTTCCCTCCTGGATTAGATCTTCCAAAATATATCACTTTGCATTTGTCTGGATTAAACTCCATCTACTATTTCTCCGACCAAGTCTCCAGCCTATCCATATCCTGTATTTTTTTGCACTCTTCCTCACTATCCTCAGTACCCCCAATTTTTGTGTCATCCACAAATTTACTAATCAGGCCACCTACATGCTCCTCCAAATATATCTAAAAATAAAATAAACAACAGGGATCCCAGCACTGATCGCTGTAAAGCACCACTAGTCACAGATCTCCAGCCAGAAAAATACCCTTCCACTGCTACTCTCAGTCTTCTATGACTAAGCTAATTCTGTATCCATCTTACCAGGTCACTACGCATCCCATGTGACTTCACCTTTTGTGTCAACCTGCCATGAGGGACCTTGTTAAAGTCCATATAGACAACATCTACTATCCTGCCCTCATTAATCAACTTTGTCACAATCATCAAATTTGTGAAACGTGACTTTCCCCACACAAAAACCACAAATAGTCTAGTAAAAATAATCTAATTCCAGCAATAGTTCTCACCACTTAATCTAGAGCTCCATTCCATGTGTTCATCCTTTTTAAAAATGTTTACTATTGCCGTGCTTTTAAGGTGGAGTCAGCATTGTTGCTTACAATAAAATTCATGTCCATAGTACACTGGTTACCTCCTGGTGACCTGAGGACCAATGTTGTTTGTCTGTTTGAACATGGCAGTTGTTGCCTTTGGTTTCTAGGTTAAGGTCTGCGTTGGAATATGGATGAAACACGAGGGAACGGCCTTTGACTATGAGAGGGAGGATCTGTCCTCTTTAGTATGACTCTTGCTGTAGTCATACAGGCACAAGGGATGATTTTTAACCTAATGGAATATTTCCCCACATTAGAGGCATTATGTAAATATAAGTTATTGAATTCTGGCACAGGTAGAACCTGCTGACTTGTCAAATGACAAATATATATGAACAGCACAAAACAACTGAGCTGATTTTGCCAAAGATAGAAGGCAGTTGAAGATCAAACAAAAGTAGTTTTTTTAAAAATAATACAAAGGCATGAAGTATGAAAGCTGACAAACTGTCTGGTGAAATCATCAAATAACTGCATGAGAAGTAGCTCCTGGGACCCAAGCCGTTATAAATTCATTACATTTGGCCTGTGGTGAAAACTTCAGGATGAGAAGAGCTACAATCTAAAATGGGCAAATATAAACCTTGCATATAGAGACAAGTGGGCAGAAATACATTGCTTTGTACACAATGCTAAACATGGAAAGGAAGTTAAAAGTATTTAAGTTGTGAACTTACATTCAGGAATGAATTATTTGCATGACGTACAGTTGAAATGAATGTTAGTTTTACTTCCTAAAACTGGTTTAGGTTCTGAGCTAATGATTAAAACAATGGCTATTAACAGCAAGGCAAGCTATCAAGAGCTGAGAGCTATATTTTGTAATGCAACATCACTAGTGGCTCTATTAACATAGAATATTAGACATGATCCTTCCTGACACAATTACATTCTCTGAGTGCTCAATCTCAGGGTTTCATTGCACGTCAAATACTGAAATCAAATACTGAAATCATAATACATTGAGAGTATAATTGTTTTTAATAGTCTGATTGCATTTTGCCTCATGTAACTGAAATTTGGGCTCTAGAAGCAGCTGAGATTTTCTGATTTCTTGTCTGTACATAATGTTTTCTTTGCTCATTGCTTATGATTTCTTTCTCCATTCACTAATCTCCCAATGTCTTGCATGGAGGCAATTAGGTAAATAGAGTGTTCCCAGATATTTTCAAATGCCATTCTGAATTGTTTCTGCTTAAATTTAACCAGCTGAAAATGCAAATTGGGCATTTAGCTTCAGCTGGTGGTTTGTGACGTAAGGAAAAGAGGTTGCTCCAACCCTGAGAAAGCTTGTGTTTCAAGTCATGTCTCTGGCTATTTGAGTGTTCTCAGCTCCAAATTGATAGCCAACTCACTTCTTATGGGATACATACTGTGATATTGCTAATTAAAATTCCAACCCCTACAAAAATGCACAAGTAGTATAAAGCAATTGAAGATTAGTGATTTGAAGATTAAATTTTGAATTCCGAAAGCTAACTCTTCTGCACAGTCATGTAGCAGAAAGCATGTGCCAAATCAGCAGCATCTTTGAACAGTTTTAATCAACATCATGTGGTAAGGGTTCTTATGACACAGTGGTATTGTCTTCATCTTTGGACGTGAAGGTTTGGGTTTAAGCTCCACTTGCTCCAGAAAGGTTGATTTAAAAACAAATTATAAAGCTGCTTAAAACATCCAGAGATAAGATTTTCAACAAGTCATTGGGACCTTCAACAGATCAGTTCCTGAATGCTGGTGTTAAACAACCCTAGGAACCTTTCATGAAATGTTGCAGCTAAGATTTTGATCTTGTAAAGACATTTACTTTCTTTATCGGGCACTGTAAACTAAAATGGAAGTTAGACTGATATTACTAAAAAAAAGGCGAGTTTTTACACTTGAGTATAAATGTTATATATTTATTGAGTTCTGCATTGAAGCATTGAAGAGGAAAAATGTGAAACTCAGGTAGCCTGAGAATCTTTCTAGGAAAGAAAATTCTGCCTGACAACAGCTGAACTGCAGCATGCTAAAAAGCTGTTAAGTGTCAGGATAGCAATGAGAAATTCCTATACTCTCTGTCTTTCTCCATGCAGGGAAAAGATAAAAAGAACTAAGAAGGCTTAAAAAAAATTATAAAACAAGAAAAGGCCAACTTTGACCAACTATGGAATCGATAAACAACTGGCACCCTGCATAGAGCATATTGTCATGGTGATTGGAACAAGGTCAGCCAGCTGGACCTCATAGAACATGAGTTTCCTGATTGGGGCTGTTAATCTGGTGCAAACAGGGAGCCCTGGCTGACAGATGAAAAGAGGAGTGTCAGAGATTCTGACACTCTGATAGCTGTCAGAGAATAACTTTCAACTTTTTAGTTTGGATATTTGGTCTTTGGAATTCAGTTTCCCATGTACATTTTCTTTCTCACCCATAGTATATGTGTTAAACCATTTGTCTTCTGTTCACCTTAATTGTCATTTAGAATGTGTGTGTATTTGGAGTTTGAAGGGGTAGACTTTAATTTGTATAGTGGTAGATCAGAAATCCTTTTATTATCTCACTAATCTGAATTTTTCTTCCTTTTACATTACTGATGAAACCTGGTATGATTTACTTTTGTCCTGAGTAGCAGTCAGCCAGGCAAAGTGATCATTTCGGTCGTCTTATTGTGATTTTATACATATTGTGCTGGCTTGTGGAACAATGGGACATGATTATTAGTGCACTTTTCCCAGCTAAGTCATGGCAATCTGCAGAATCAACAAAATTCAAATCAAACAACTCAATTTATCTTTGATAATTAAGTGACAACATCATGGTGGCAGTATTTATTAATTTTGAATATTCACAAATATATATTCATAATGAACATTAAATAAGTGGTGTTATATTGCTGGAAAGTCAGTTTGATGATACTGAGGAGATTGAAGGGACTGAGTGAAGGGACTTTCAAAGGGATACTGGAAGATTCAATCTGTCATGGCAGGGAGAAGAAAGCCTGCTGAATAACTGAGATTTAGTTTTGAGCCTATAGCACTGCATATTCATAATATGGTGAAACTGAGTTGACAATTATTTTTGCGGTTATATTAATTAATTAATTGGGAAGAACTTTAACAGTGTGTCTATATATTGTTGCATACTAAATAGTGTTTAGTCTGTGTTGGTTTTATTGTGCTTGTTACAGTAAAAATCATAAATGTGAAACCGTTATGATGACACTATGGCTTTAAGAGGTGTATTTTGTCCTTTTTACTTTGAAGAGAGGTTTTAAGGTAGAGGTGACAAGCAGTCTGTGCAGAGCCACTAGACTAAACAGTTTGTGAGGTCTTGGGGTTTTTTTTCAAATGTTAAACAGTAGAAGCAGCCTGAATAAATGGGGTCAAACTCTTGCACTGGAGGATTATCTGTGAGACCTTTTATTTTTCTGAATTTGCCTTTTGCTAAGGGTGTGTTTACCAGATGTTACTATATTGGAACAGGTAAGTAGTATTAGTTACTGTATCTATGGTTTGGTTAAGCATTTCAATAGAGTTACAGCTAAGCCAATTCTTTTCTTTATTATTTCTTTTGGTGTATTTTAACTATAGTATATGAATAAAGTGTGGTTTGCTTCAAATTTCATGGTTTGACCAGTCAAATTGCACCTGGAATGCAACCCCTTACACTTCCTTTGAAAATAAGAAAAAGTGAGGATCTAGAGTGGCCTAAACTATTTTGAGGGCATTTAGGTGGCACGGTGGCTCAGTGGTCAGCACTGTTGCGTCACAGCACCAGTGACCTGGGTTCAAATCCACCCTCAGGTGACTGTCTGTGTGGAGTTTGCACATTCTCCCCGTGTCTGCGTGGGTTTCCTCCGGGTGCTCTGGTTTCCTCCCACAGTCCAAAGATTTGCAGGCTAGGTGGATTGGCCATGCTAAATGGCCCATTTTGTTCAGAGATGTGTAGATTAGGTAGGTTGTGAGGGATGGATCTGGATGGAATGCTCTGAGGGCCGGTGTGGACTTTTTGGGCTGAAGGGCTTGTTTCCATACTGTAAGGATTCTATGATTCCATGATAGTCTAGTCCATAACACCTTGTCACTGTAAAAGTTTTCCGTCAGTCACTGGCAATCTGTACCTTTTTAAAACATTAGCGGTCTCTTTGGAGATTGTAACAATATTTTCAAGTATGTAAAACAAAACAGTCACTGTCATATCCACATCAATGTTCCAGTGGGTAAGATAAGCTTATGCTACACAATAATTTTGTGAGTGGTGGTATAGCTGAGGTATAGATTCATCGATTAGTCATTATTTCCACTCAACTCCAGCCATATTTGTAGAAAATGGATTGTAAACTGCGTGAAAGCATATTCACTTACTGTGTGCTACAATTACAGAGCTATGATTGATCAACATAATTGAGCAAACTACATTGAAAAGTTTTTAAATTAAACCATTATAGAACAACTATTTTTCCTCCTGAAACGCATGGAGCATTGTCCAAAAAGTGATGTCAAGATCTTATTTATAAAGGAGAAATTGAGGCACTGAAAGCAGTAAGAAGGACTCACTCGATCATGTCACTTTCACTATAGTACACTTGAGTTCAAACAGATTTACAGCATTTGGAAAGCTTTAACCTCTCATGGAGTATTTCAAGCAGAAAGAGCCTGTTCACATCCCTGACTGTTGGGAAACTTCATTCTGCAGAGTGTAGCACATTCTGTAAATAATATTTGCATAGTCGCAGAAGCCAACAATTATGTAGAATTTCCTTCTTGCCCAGTTAGTTGCATGCAGAGTTAAATAAAATCAGCAGAAGAAAAGAGTCGGTCATTGACTTTAGGAAGTGGAGTGGAGGGCATGCCCGTATCAACATCACAGGTGCTGAGGTGGAGATGGTCGAGACTATCAAGCTACTAGGAGTGATGATCATAACAATCTGTCCTTGTCCACCTATGTCGATGTGACGGTCAAGAAAGTACAACAACATCTCTGCTTCCTCAGGAGGCTAAGGAAATTTCGAATGTCCATAAAGACTGTGACCAATTTTTATAGATGCACCACAGAAAGCATTCTATCTGGATGCATCACAGCTTGGTATGGCAACTGTTTTGCCCAGGACCATAAGAAACTACAGAGAGTTCTGAACACAGCCCACTCTATTGCATAAACCAACCTCCCATCCAATGACTTCATCAATACTTCCTGCTGCCTTGTGAAGGCAGCCAACATAACCAAAGGCCCCTTCCACCCTGGTTATAAACTCTTCCAACCTCTTCTGTCAGGCAGATGGTACAAAAGCTTAAACACACACACACCAACAGAATGAAGAACAGCTTCTTTCCCAGTGTTATTGGACTTCTCAATGGACCTCTCAAATTTTAAGTTGCTATTGATCTCGCTCTGTGCATCTTCTCCGTGGCTGTAACATTGTCTTATTCACTATGTTCTATTACCCTATGCACTTTGTATGGTATGATCAGGGGAGTTGATGGCCTAGTGGTATTATAACTGGTCTGTTAATCCAGAGACCCAGATAATGTCCTGGGGACCTGGGTTCAAATCCTGCCATGGCAGATGGTGGAATTTGAATTCTATAAATATCTAGAATTAAGAGTCTAATGATGACCACGAATCCAGTGTCAATTGTTGGAAAAACCCCTCTGGTTCACTAATGTCCTTTGGGGAAGGAAACTGCCATCCGTACCTAGCCTAGCCTCCATGTGACTCCAGACCCATAGCAATGTGGTTGACTCTTAACTGCGGGATGGGCAATAAATGCTGCCTGGCCAGTGACGCCCTCATCCTGTGAATGAATAAAGAAAAAAATCTGCCTGTTCTGCATGCAAAACAAAACTTTTCACTGTTTCTAGGTACATGTGACAATAATAAATCAAATCAAAGTCCAAAATGTACCATTGTAATATCTTGTTCAAAGGTTTATTTGATTATCGCTTTTAATGAGGAGAGCAGCATACATGTTTATTTTTCTGTCTCGGCTTAGTTCCAAGTAACACACACTCATGATCATATTGTCGGGTTCGTCATAAACTTATTCAATGTGACTGTAATTCAGAGCTCAAATGGTTATTTTAGTAAACTTCTGATGGTTTTCTGCGACTGAAATATTTCAGCTTAATCTAAATAAAATGACACTAGATCTGGCCTGTTTCACTTGACAATGGGAATGTGATTGAATCCCAGATTTTTGAACAGATTGTTCTGCATCTAAATGGTTCATGTTTTTGTGATTTGTAAAGTAACTGACAAATTGAATTCCATCTTATGTAGAGGAGAATGCCAGCAAAGAATAACTGATAGATATTTTACTGACTAAAGAGACTGCCTATACTCAGAGTACAGCAGTTGATGGGACTTTTTATTCTATATCATTTTTATTATAGTTTTTTTTCTAGCTGGAGTTATTGTTGAGGCTGCTTAATCCGCTAGCCATGGTTCTTCGACATCTCACATGAAGGAATACATTCTTGCAATAGGAGCAGAAAAAAGGAATGATTCTCATCTTAATGTAATTGATGTAACAGGGATAAATTCAATTGGTGGAATTTTCCCCTCCTTGGTGTGTCAAGAGTATAGTGACAAAATAGGGTGAGAATGAAAAAAATCAGATTCTCAAAGTTGGGAAAATATTTTCCCAAAGTTTTTTTCTCCCCTCGAGCCTTAAATGGCAACTTCAGATCTCACCCTTGAGTTTATTTTTGTGCATGTGCATCTCATTAAAGCCCCAATGCACTCTACTTACATCCTACTTCCAAATTACCTCTCCTCTATCAGGAAATAAGATGGTCTAAATTACTGACAGCTAAAACAGAGTGGGTACCTGGAGGCCATAGCTTGCCAAATGCCTGCCCAAGTCATTGGCCATCTACTTCATGGCCACCATCCCCTTTGGCCCTCCATCTGCGGATCTCAGCTTCGGTAAATCCCCTGCCTCACCACATCATCACGCCTGCTGTCAGACCACCTAATACAGCATGTCAGACGAGCAACACTTTCAGTTAGAGCCGATGGACAATAATGACTTGCAAGCTTCTGTCAGGTGCCTTTATGAGTTCGAACAGCTGCTTATCAAATTGACATTCACATTTTATGGCTCTCAGCTTGCTTTCTTAACACTCACTCACGTTCACACTTACTTGGAGACTCTCACATTGCTTTTTTAATGCATACTGACTTTCACACTGAATTACAGGCTGCCAGCCTCTGCAGTTTAACTTATTTTTTAGCCCAGAAGGAAAGGCAGGCATCTTGTGCTGATGGGGAGCACTCTACAGTCAATCTATCAATCTAACGGAAATTGACATGTCACTGTGTGACACTGTGCTACCTCACTGTCAGAGTTGCGGGCATGTGCCAGCTGCTGATGTGGTAAACATACTGAATGTAGTTCAACCAATAGCAATGTGTGAAATTCAAAGGGGAACAGTCCTTCGTGGTATGAAGGGTGACTACAGTTAGTCAGGGGGTGTTGTAATAGCCAGTGAGGGACACATTTAATTACACTACAGGGAGTTGGTCACAATCAAGCCTTCATGTCAAGTGCAAGCAGTGCAGGGATTACCCGTAGGTCAGTGAGCTTGCTGTTAGTCATTGCTTCAGGAGGTGAGCCAGATTTCCTGCAATGAGACAAAGGGAGGGATTGAAGATGATGGAAATAGACACAAGACTGCATGACAGTTGGTTGCTATACAGGACAGGTGGTGAGATGTCCCACCTGAATGATTAGGCAGCACAGAATGCATGAAGCATTAGTAGTTGGGGAGCATGAAGTGATTGTGAGACTTCGAGTGGACATACTGTTTACAATGCTGAGGGTTCTTGAGCCTGGGTGAGATGCATGCACAGTGATGAAGTTAGAGTCAGTGCTGATGCACTTTGTGGTTTTCTACATAATAGTCCATGTGACCCATACCATAGGGAGTCAGATTCTTGTTGACACAGATGTCTTGAAATTTATTAATAATACTAGCTATTCACATGGCTGTGATATCACAGGGTTACACAAATAGACTAGGTTCTATTCTAAGTAATATTCCTGTATATGACATACATGTAGCTGACTGACTGAAGACACTACATCGACTTCATTGTGTAGAGTAAGTGACTGGTGTTGAGGCAGATGCCTATATGAGCTAAAATGCCACATGTCGTGATGTTTTGAAGGATCAGGCCCTGTCTAGTCTGGAATCTATGCCAAAAATCAAGTGCTAACCCAGTGAGTATGAGGTAGCAGAGAGAAGATGGTCACACTTCCCTGCCAGAGTATTGACTTACCCTCTTGCAGCAACCTGTGATGCAATTTCTGTCCAGGCTGCCTGGGTTTGTTGGCATGACCTCCTTTGGCAGTCAGCAGGAGAAAGGACTGCTGTCCTCTCCATCACCATGTCCACCAGCACCTATCCTCTCCTGAAAGCAGACAGCTGGCTTGCTTTCCCTCTGAGAAATTTTCAGGGTACACCGTCGCATTTTGAGAGGTAATTCCGGACTTTTAGATCTGAAGTGTTGTTGTAGCTGGCCCTGAAGTATGGTGGCCAGAGACATGCAAGTCGAGCAATCTCATCAGGAGTGAGCATTGATGCCTTCTGATTCCTGGAGAAAAATGTCCAATTAATTGCATAAACAATGAGGTGAAAAGTGGAAGTCACATGACAAAAGTCACCATGGGTCATAGTATACTGGGCACCTTGAAACACACTCACCTTCGCACATCCCTGCAAAGGAGAATGTTCAGACCCATATGTTTCAATTCATGAAAACACATGCAACACTCAGAATCCTGTATTATGTAAATTATCTGAGAAGGGTTTTTTCTTTAAGGTTTAAGCATTTTGGGCAGAATCTTCCCAGGAACTGATCAATGTGGACCTTGGCAAAATTTGGGAGAATTGCATGAGAGCAGCGATGAGCAAAAAGACCAAGTGTTGAACAGCAAGACGTGATTCTCACCAGGGAACAATGAGAGCACTATTTTCATGCACTAGCACCTTCATTATTATGCCATCCCTCATTGGTACACTGTTTCCCATTCCCCCACCCTCCAGGTAGAAACTAGATGGTGACAATTCCCAACATGAAAGTCAGAATCATAACTTAGTGATTTCGACTTGCTGCTTGCTTCTCTGGCTCTCCATCAGTCACCAGCAACTCGGGGCACGCTTCATTGTCAGCAACCTCACACATCTCCCACCCAGCAGGACGTCCGGTTTCCCCATCAGCAAAGCAAGGTGCCAGTTAACCTCTTTCCAACATGTCCAAGGCAAATGAAATGAACTGTGCTGGGCAGCTGCTGACTGCCAGCTCCTGACTTGGTCTCCTGACTGGAAACTGCTTTGGAGAGCACCTACGCTCGGTTTGCGACAAATGACAACACCTTCCAATCGCGAACCACGTCAACTCCCCCTCCCACTCCCTGGACGACATGTCCATCCCGGGCCTCCTCCAGTGTCACCCGGAGACTGGAGGAGCAGCACCTCAAATTCTGCATTGGAAGCCTACAACCCAAAATCTCCCCACTCCCGGCCTCATCCCATGACCAACCCTCCCTCTCATCCTCGCCTCCTTGACCTGTCCGTCTTCTCTCCCACCTATCCGCTCCTCCCACCTCACTGACCAATCCCCACCACTACCTACCTGCACTCCCCTATCACCATCCCACCTACCTTCCCCAGCCCAACTGTCCCCCTCTCTATTTATTTCGGACCCCCTTCCCCTCCCCCATTTCTGAAGAAGGGTCCTGACATGAAACGTCAGCTTTCCTGTTCGTCTGATGCTGCTTGGCCTGCTGTGTTCCTCCAGCTCCATACCTTGTCATCTCAGACTCCAGCATTGGCAGTTCTTACTATCTCTGGGTTTACAGTTGGCCCTGACACCAGCAATCCCAGTAAATTCTGGCAGTGGAAAGTATTTCCACCTGGCAAGTGGAAGAACATGACGAACAAGGTGTAATAGGTGTGAGTGCACAGGTAATGAGGCAAGTTTAGGAAGATGATTTGAGAAAATTTACTAAGTCTTGTGGAGTGAAATCCTCCATGAAACTCACTAAAAAATGAAAAGAGCCCATTTCCAATAAGTGTCAGCCTTCTGTTTTTCAAATAATGCTTATGATTTAATTTAAGTTCTCCAATTGAAATCCCATTTAGTTAGTACATTATACAATGTCCTTTGTTCCAGTTCATTTACTTGTGGTGGGTGTTTATTTTTTGTTTGTATTTTAGTGTGTTTAACAATATCGTACAGATAAGCAGTTGTAACAATGATGAATATATTGCAAATTGCATTTGTGATTGCCATTCAGTTTGAAGATATTATTAGTGTATCTATCAAAGAAGAAAAGCATTTTGAGGATATGATTATAAACAAAAGTAATTATTATAAATTTGCATAGATAATTGGTGAGTTCCCATTTGGGAATAGATTGCCAAATGGCACAAACTGCTTTCAAAATGCTGGCATGTTTAGATGCCGCAGAAATAAACAAATGCTCCAGAGAATATGACAGCTCTTGCCCTGATTTGGAAAGCTATCACCAGGTCAATAATTATCATGAAATTTCTCATGATTACCTTTAGAAGAAATGAAAAACAGGAAAAATTTCAAAACAGTTTCCCCAATAGAAAATAAACTGTTGGTGTACAAACAATGAAAGGACAGTTTGTACTTGTTCTGTTCGAGCAGCAGGCTAATTAAGTCAAATGGTCTTTTTTTGTTCCATGTTTTCTGGTACATTATTTCCATATTGTAGATTTTCCAGAGCCTACATACTTTTGCGAATTGTTCAAGGTATCAGCATTGATTTGTAGTGGGTTCCACAGCAGGTAAAGCAATGTCATCAAGCTGCAGCCATTGTGTTTGTCGAGTTTATGGATTAATACACAATGTTGAGATATAACTGCAGTTGATCTTGTATTTCTGGTGTTAATGTTGAGGTCAGACATTGATGTTGAGAACTCTTGTGGTGATTCTCCAGCCGTAATCTTGTTACATACTGAGAGACCAGTGTTGAAGAAATGAAATTCAATCTGCCATGAGTTAGGTTATCTTGTTCTAGTTCATTGGCCCCTGAACTGATACGTGGGAGTCTGAGAAACAGCAGATCTGCAAGGAAGCAAATCTGAGCAGGACAGTATAAATCAGAGCTGAAATACGAAGCCTATAGTCACTCAGCTGGAAGTCCAAGTTAGAATAGCCACACATTTCAGTGTGAAAGGGAGTGAAGAAAACAAAATGATATTACAAGTTCATTGATTGGTGAACATTTCTTATATTATGCCTTTGTTTGGGAAGCTTGACTAGTTTGACCTTGCCAGCAAGGAATGGGCCCAGTACGTGGAAAGAATGCATTATTTTTCTGGGAAAATGACATTGTGCAGACAAAAAAAATGAGTAATTCTCCTGAAAGCCTGTAGAGCTGCAGCTTTTTCTGTCATTAGGAGCCTAACTTTCCCTGATGCACCAGATACTAATAGTTGACTGCCATTTGGGGTATCATCAGCCTGTTCAATTTTTCAGTGGATGATGGAGAATATCTTGTAAGGTCTATCTCGGATCACCATTTATCTAGATGTTGTCCTGATATCAGAGAAAACTAATAAAGAACACTTAGACAACTTGGATATAGTCCTAAGGCAGTTTTCCAAGGCAGGCATAAGCCTAAGAAGCAAAAAAATGTGTGTTCCAGGCCCCCCAAGTGCCCAAGTGAACTACTTGGGCTACAGAGTAACAAGACTGGTTTACACCAATTGGAAGCTAAGAAGATGGTGATCAAATGTACCCCGTTTGCCATGGCTATTCAGGAGCTTACACCATTTCTTGGGCTGATAAATTCTTATGGAAAGTCCATTTATAACCTGGCATCCATCCTGTCACGTTTGCATCAATTCCTAAAAAAGTGTCAGCGTTGGAAATGATCTCATAGACAAGCCATAGCTGTCAGTGACGTAAAGAAACTGCTATCATCCTGTAAGGTGTTGGCACACTATGGTCCCAAGAAAGATCAGGTATTGACATGCTTTGCTGCCCTGCATGGCATTGGGTGGTATTAGCTCGTAGGTGCCATTGGAAAGGAACACCTACTAGCTTATGCATCCAGCACTTTGGCTAATGCAGAGCATAAATACTCCCAGATAGAAAAAGAAGGATTGGCGGTCCATATTTAGAGTCAGGAAGTTCCAACAATACCTTTATGGATGAAAATTGAAGAGGACAAGGCAGTGCTGACCATAGCTTCGGGCTGCATTCAGCAGTGGGTTCCAATACTAAGTGCATATGCAGATGCGTTGAGCTTCTCCCATTAGCTGATACAGCATCTGTGGTACCCCCAGCAGAAGAATCTGTAATGATATATTAATTTTTCTAGATATGCTCCCAATTGCAGCTAATAATAGCAGACACTGGAGATTGAAAGATCCTAGTCCTTTCCAAAGTGAAATAACTGGTATTGACTGGGGAAACCAAAAGGATGTCACCACTAGAATTGAAACCTGTCTGGACCCAGAGAAACCAGTTCAAGGTAGAGGATGGCATATGGTTATGGGGAACAAGAGTGACTGGCCCAGGCAAAGGTCGACATCAAATACTGGCTGAACTGCACCAGGGTCATCCAGGGGTCACCAAAATGAAGATGTTGGTGAGTTGTTGTTCTGGTGGTCAGGCTTGGACACAGACATAGCTGTGCTGTTGGGACAGTGCCCAGAGTGCCAACAAGGACAAAAATTACTGCCAGCAGCTCCTTCACATCCATAGGAATGGCCGGGTAAACTGACAATGCAGGTCTTTTCATGAGTTCAACGTACTTAGTCATTGTAGATGTCCACTCATTATGGTTGAACGTGCATACGGTCCATTTGTCAAACAGTGGGACGATGACCAAAAAGCTGTACTTGTGTTTTTCAACATACAGAGTCCCAGAATTGTTGGCCATAGATAATGGGCCATTGTTTACCAACAGTGAATTTGGGTATTTCCTAAAATCAAATGTAATTCAACATAAGAGGACAGCTGCATGCCACCCATCATCTTGTGCCTGGCAGAAAGTGTAGTCCAAACTTCAAAGGCTAGATTGAGGAAAGGGCCTGCAGCTTCACTAAATACCAAGCTGTCACAGTTCTTGTTTGATTATAGGACAACCTCACATGCAACTTTAGAGATGGCATCAGCAGAGTTGCCAGACTTGGCATCAGGTTAAGTCTGAACTTCCCAGCCTGGGAGTGGAGGGTGGTGGGTGAAACAGTATCAGGAACTCCAATGCAGAGCTCAAGGCTCCATCAAGCGAGAGAGACAATTTGATACAGGGGACAAACTTTGGTGTAAAAATCATGGAAATGGTCCCACATGGGTAAGAGGCAAGGACGACACAATGGTTAGAACCAGTGACATATACAGTTTGGGTAGGTGCAATGGCCCTTAATAAGCACGTGGACCATATGAAAGCCGCGAATTTGCAAATGGTGCAGGAGCAAAACATGCCCTTCCCCTCGGAACCGTAAGAAATGCTGTCGGATCCCATGGATTCACCCTGTCTGTCAAACATTGTTGATCCCTCTGAATCAGAGGTGGACATGACAGAAATAGTCAGCCCAATGCCTTTGCTACTGGTAGGAGAGAGTGAAATTCTACAAAGGCACTCCTTGCGGAAGAGGCAAGCTCTTGTATGTTACATGCTGCCCACATTGGATGCTGAACATCTTAAAGACCTGCATCATACGACTACTTGACCTTTTAAATTTAAGGGAATGTAAACTATATTTATGCCATTGTTGGTCACATTTAAGGAGGATTCCTATTTAGTAGCTGGGAAACTGTCACTATTGTGCAAGCATTTTCTAAATATGAACAAGCTAAGCAGCTGAAATGAATTTGATGAAATTACAATCCTTGTAGAGTAAAAGTAAATGGGTACTACCACGGTCTGTTTTCTTGAAAATCATTGACATGGTCACAAATAATTTGTTTGATGTCTTTAACTTGTAATAACACTGGATCCAGTTGCTGACATGTTCCATTGAAAATACATGCTGCACAAGAGTAATCATTCTAACTGCAGGTTTTGGAAAGCTTCTGTAAGTTCCTTCTGTGGTTTATTCACAAATTTTGAACAAACCACAATGTTTTCCTCACTACCTCATCAATCATACTCTAATTATTTACAACTTGAAGACTTTTCCAACACAGAACAGTATGATGGCTCAGTAGTTAGCACTGCTGCCTTACAGCGCCAAGGACCAGGATTCGATTCCAGCCTTGCGTGACTGTCTGTGTGGAGTTTGCATGTTCTCCCCATGTCTGCATGGGTTTCTTTGGTTCTGGTTTCCTTCCACAATCCAAGGATTTGTAGGCTAGGTGGATTGGCCATGGTAAATGTGGGGTTCTGGGGATAGAGTGGAGGCTGGGTCTAGATTAATTCATACTAGATGGACCGAATGACCTCTTTCTGCACTGTAGGGATTCTATGAGAACGTGTTTATAGCTGAAAGAAGAGAGCATGCATTCGTAAGCATCTCATGCTTTGTATGAAAGCTGAAAGGCAAAACAAGAATTGACCGGCCTCAAGCCAGTCACCAAACTGAGTTTGGTCTCACTTTGAACAATTTCTCCCTAAATGCATCTCATTTTCCTTAGTCAGTGATGTCACCTGGGTATCCAGCTGGGTCCCAACTATGCCTATCCCTTCATGAGATATGTGGAATATTCATTGGTCCAGTTCAGCTCGGGGCACCTACCCAAAGTTCCCTCTCTGCAACATTAATGATGTAATCAGTTCTGCTTCCTGTCATCGAATTGGCAAAGTTAATCAGTTCCGCTTAAAATTTTCCACCCTTCTGTCGCCTTCATCGAGTCCGTCTTGGATTCTTCCCTTCCTTGACTTCACTATTTTCATTTTTGGGGACAGGCTGTCCACCAACATTAATTACAAGCCCACAAATTCCCGCAGTTACCTTGACTACACCTCCTCACACCTTGCAGCCTGCAAGGATTCCATTCAATTCTGTCATTTTCTCCTTCTCTATCGCATGTCACTTTCCACTGAGATCTCTCTGATGTGGCCTCCTTTTTCCTCAACCAAGGATGCCCCTTCCCCAAGCCTTCACTGCCATAGCTGACAGGGCCCTCAACCATATCCGCCCATCCCCTGCACTTCTGCCCTCACCTCTAGGTAACATTAGGATTTCCTGTGTCCTCATTTTCAATATCACCAGTTTCTGCATTCAGAGAATCATCCTCCACCATTTCTGCCACCTTCAGCAAGATACCATCACCAAACACGTAGCCCTCTCCCTTCACTGGGAACATTCTGCAGGACCCTTCCCTCTGTGACACCTTCGTCCATCACACCTAAGACTTGCTCACTCCGCTATGGTACCTTGCTATGCAATTGCAGAAGGTACAAATCTTGCCATTCACCACCTCCCTCCTCATTGTCAAGGACCGAAACACGCCTTCCAGGTTAAACAGCATTTTATTTGTAATTCTATCAATCTCATCTACTGCTTTCGACTACATACAATGTGGTCTTCATTACATTGGCGAGACTAAATAGAGCCTGGATAAGTGTTTTATGGAGCAACTCCGCTTTGTATGAATGACCCTGACCTTTCAGTTACTTGCCATTTCAATACCCCATCTTGCTGTCATGCTAACATTTCCATTCTGAGCCTGCTACAGTGTTTCAACAAAGTTTAACACAAGTTAAAGGAACAATGCCTCATTTTCGGCTTAGGCACTTTCTAGTATCTAGGAGCATTACTGAGTTGTATAACTTCAGAGTACAACCTCTGTCCGCCAATTTTCTTACATCCCTCACCCTCTCCCAGCTGTGTCTTTCTTGGATCTTGCTGACTTTGCTGTCGGAACAGCAGACCCATTTTTTCCCCTTTGCATGCCCATCATTTACACTTACTTTACATCTCCAATTCTCCTTTATCACCATTAGTATTCCCTTTGTTTTCTGCCCTGGGCACCCTCACAGTTGCTCCTCCTCTCTCTCTCTGTGTCAACAGTATTAAAAGCACCATTTTTTTAGCAATTTTTTAGCTCTGAAGAAGCTTCATATTAGACTCAACGTTAATTCCTCTCTCTACAGATGCTGGTATATCTGCTGAATTTCTCCAGCACTCTAGTTTTATTCCAGCTCAACAAACTTCACCTCACAAAATCTCCACTTTATGTAGAACTCTGCACTAATCCTGTTCTGTTCATCTGTTGCCTTGATTCTTACCAACTTCCGTTGTCCTTCTGGCCACCAGTCTATCAACTACAGAATGCTGAAACACATATTCGAACCTCTTTGGAGACTTGCAGACCCTTCCCAACTTTTATAACCTCCTCAAGTCCTACTCCCCTATCCACGCCTTTTGCTCTTTCAAATTTGGTTTACAATACATTCTTCTACCCTAATCTTGCCTTGCTTTTGAAACCTTCTCCTATCTTGTCCTCACATTCTTAAATTCTTTTCCTAAACCTTTCCATCCTGCTCTATTTTTAAACACCCTTAAAATCCTCCTTATAAGCTAACTGTTTAATAACCAGTTTGTATCATTGTCCCAATTTCCAGCCACTACTACCAGAGACTGAACCCTCCAATTTGCCCCTAAACAGTTGAAACTTTGAAAATTCATTTCTACCATTGTTGTTACACAGCACATCTATCTTTGACTGATAACTGGGGATGAAAGATTATCAGAGACACAGGGGAATGTAGAGTTGAGGTTAAAATCAGATCAGCCATGATCTTGTTGAATGATGGAGCGGGCTCAAAGGCCCCAGTGGCCCACTCTTGTTCCTTGTTCATCTGTTTGTGGGAATCATAGGATCCGATTTTTTACATATGTCTGCATCATGTACTGTCTGGGATGCATAACTCAAATGGAATTCTTAATTTGATGACCAATATTATGCAAGAATATAGAATGCTTTTTGAGCTTATAAAAATTGATAAAATTGTTCCTAATATTCACATAATTTATTCAAAATGTCTTCGCTAACTATATAGGAATGCAGCCATTGAATATGCAATTCTATTCATACAGCAACATTGACAATTAAAAATACTCTTTTAAAATATTATTGTCTGCATCATAATAATCTCATGATTCTTTTTGGATAATCTTTATAAAGATCTGAGGCAGATTTTCTATGTTTTGTAATTTGGTGTAACTAATTAGTTCTCCAACGATTAATGAATTGCTTCTCAAATGCAAAGACTTTTGGTATTTCAAATTAGCTCTCCAATGGGCTGCCACCATAGTGGGTCATTTGAGGTAACTAGTTGTACAAGAAAGCTCTGTAGCCTCAATGCCTGTGTAAATACACTTGAATCATCTGAGGCTGTACATTTGTTGCTTCTACCACACTCATTCATCAAACTAGCAGAGTCTTCATGACTTTTTCTAATTTTTTTAATAAAGGTGAAAGTAACAAATATTGAAAAGATCTGAAATCTCCAAGCTAGATTCTAAACCATTTATATTCAGTGTATGGAATAGAACAATGTTATCCAATTAGTCAAGTCTTTCTAAAAGGAGTCTGTTCTTTTTCGAACAACAGACAATTTGATTGTAACTACGAAGAAAGAATGAAAACGTACGTTATTATATATTCCAATGTATTTCAACCACAAAATCCGATTACCTCTTCAATTAGAATGATCCCATTATCTGTAGTAGTACAATATTAAACAACAGATTTCACTTTGATTCGAGTTGCTAAGAAACTTTGTGGATTATTTTTCTTCAAATGGAAATCTATAAATAGCTGATGTTCCTTCTCCCTGCAATAACCAGAAAAAGATATAATGCCCAGAGGGATAAGTCCTATTTTCACCTGAAGAATGAGGAAAAAAATACTCAATTTGGTCACTGTTAACATTATATAATAGAAATGTTGCTTACTTCAGTCAGTGAATGTTTCCCATCAGCTTGAGTGTGTAAATTAGTTTCCATAACAACCCTTGGAGGACAGTGGCCCAGATTTTCAGTGGTAATGGGAGCGGCAATGACCTGATGGTATTATCGCTAGGCTATTAATCCAGAATCTTGGCTAATGTTCTGGGGAACCAGGTTTGAATCCCGCCAGGGCAGATTGTGGAATTTGAATTGAATAAAAAAAATCTGGAAGTAAGAATCTACTGATCACCATGAAACCATTGTCAGTTGCCAAAAAACCCATCTGGTTCACTAATGTTCCTTCAGACATCCTCATCTGATATAGCCTACATGTGACTCCAGACCCACAACAATGTGGTTGACTCCCAAACTGCTGTCTGAAATGGCCTTGCAAGCCACTCAGTTGTGTCTATCTCTATGAAGTCTCAACAAAGAAATGAAACCAGACGGACCATCTGCCATCGACTTTGGCACTGGAAAAGATCATGGCAGAAGAAGTCCTTTCATCCCTGCAAAGACCTCATTGCTAACTTCTGGGGTCAGTGCCAAAATTGGGAGAGCTGTCTCATAGACTAGTCAAGCAATAGCCTGACACAGTCATACTCACGGAATCACATCTGACAATGTCCAAGACACCATCATTACCATCTCTGGACATGTCCTGACCCACCAGTTGCACTGACCCAGCAGAGGCAGTGGCACAGTGTGATACATTTTGGAGGGAGGTGCCTTGGGAGTCCACTGGACACTGTGAAGTCTCATGCTTCAGGTTAAACATGAAGAAGGAAACCTCCTGCTGATTACATGTTCTATGTTTCTGTGTACCATCCTCTCTCAGCTAATGAATCAGTACTCCTTCATGTTGAACAACACTTGGAGGAAACACTGATTGTGGCAAGGGCACAAAATATATTCTGGATGGAGGATTTCAATGTCCATCACCAAGAGTGGCTCAGCAGCAGCACTGCTGATCGAGCTGGTTTGGACCTAAAGGCTATGGCTGCTAAATTGGGTCTGCAGCAGGTGGTGAGGGAACCAACAAGAGGGAAAAGCACACTAGACATCATCCATAACAACCTGCTGGCTGCAGATGCAGCTGTCTGTTACAGTATGGATAACAGTGACCACGACGCAGCCCTTGAGATGACAATGTCGTGCCTCCCATTGAGAATACTTTCCATCATGTTGTGTAGCTCTATCGCTGTGCTAAATGGGACAGGCTTTGAGCAGATCTCGCAAGTCTAGTCTGGGCATCCCTGACGCATTGTGGGCCATCAACAGCAGCAGAATTGTACTCCACACAATTTGTAAACTCATGGCCCGGCATATTCCCCACTCAACCATTACCATCAAGCCAGGGAATCAACCTTGATTCAATGGAGAGTTCAGGAAGGCATGACAGGAGTAGCATCAGGCATACCTAAAAATGAGGTGTCAAACTGGTGAACCTACCAAACAGGGGGAGGCGATGTCCTAGTGGTATTATCGCTGGGCTGTTAATCCAGAAACCCAGAGAACATTCTGGGGACCCAGGTTCGAATCCCGCCATGGCAGATGGTGGAATTTGAATTCGATGAAAATCTGGAACTAAGAGTTCAATGATGACCATGAATCCATTGCCGATTGCCGATTGTCAGGAAAAACCTATCTGGTTCACTAATGTCCTTTAGGGAAGGAAACTGCCATCCTTACCTGGTCTGGCCTACATGTGACTCCAGTCCCATAGCAATGTGGTTGACTCCTAACTGCCTTCTGGGCGATTAGGGATGGGCAACAAATGCTGCTTAGCCAGCGACGCCCTCATCCCGAGAATGAATTAAAAAAAACTCTGAGTGCCAAACAGCATAAGCTGTAAATGAAAGACAGAGCTAAATAATTCCACAACCAATGGATCAGATCTAAGCTCTATAAGTCCTGTCACATCCAATTGCGAATGGTGGATGATTAAACAACTCACTCTAGGAGGTGGCTCCACAAATATCCCTATCCTCAATGATAGAAGAGCCCAACACATTCGTGCCAAAGCTAAGGCTTAAGAATTTGCAGCGAGCTTCAGCAAAAAGTGCCAAGTGGGTAATCCATCTTGGCCTCCTCCAGTGGCCCACATAATTACAGATACCAGTCTTCAGCCAATTCGATTCAGTCCATGTGATATCAAGAAATGGCTGGAGGCACTGGATACTGCAAAGGCTCTGGGCCCTGACAATATTTGCTCACTAGAGTGTAGAAGGTCCAGGGATGACCGAAGAGTGGTTTACAAAATCATGAGGAGTGTGCATAAGGTGAATAGCAAAGGTCTTTTCCCTAGGGTTGGAGAGTTCCAAACTAGAGGACATAATTTTAAGGTGAAAGATTTAAAAGGGACCTGAGGGGTGAGCTTTTCCTACAGAGTGTTTTTCATAATTAGAACAAACTGCCAGAGGAAGAGATGCAGGTACAGTTAGACTATTTAAAAGATATTTAGACACATACATAAATAAGAGAGATTGAGAGGGATATAAACCAAGCGCAGGCACATGGGACTACTTCAGTTTGGGAAATTTAGTCAGCATGGACGAGTTCGACTGAATGGTCCACTTCTGTGCTGGATGATCCTATGACTCATGCTCCAGAACTTGCCACACCCCATGCCATGGTATTCCAGTACAGTTGCAACACTGGTATTTCCCCGACAATGTGGAAAGTTGCTCTCGTCTGTCCTGTATACACAAAGCAGGACAAATTCAGCTCAGCCAATTACCACCCCATCAGTCTACTCTTCATCATCAGTAACGTGATGGAAAGTGTCAGCAACAGTGCTATCAAGCAGCACCTGCTCAGCAATAACCTGCTCAGTGATGCCCAGTTTGGGCTACACCAGAGCCATTCAGCTCCTGACATCATTACAGGCTTTGTTCAAGCTTGGGCAAAACAGCAAATGCGGAGGTTAGGTGAGAGTGACAGCCCTTCATAGCAAGTCTGCATTCAACTGAGTTTAGCATCAAGGAGCCCCAGCAAAAGTGGAATCCGTGGGTATCAGTGGGCAAACTGTCCACTGGTTGGTGTCATAGGAAGATAGTTGTGGTTGTTGGAGGTCAGTCATCTCAGTTCCAGGACATCTCTGTGGGAATTCCTCAGGGTAGTATCCTAAGCTCATCAATAACCTGCCCTCCATCACAAGGTCAGGAGTGGGGATGTTCACTGATGATTGCACCATGTTCAGCACCATCTGAGACTCCTTGGATACTGAAGCAATCTGTGTTCAAATGCAACAAGACCTGGACAATATCCAGGCTTGGGCTGACAAGTGGCAAGCAACATTTGTGCCACAAAAGTGTCGATCAATGACCATCTATAATAAAAGACAATCTAATCACCAGCTCTTGACATTGCCGTCACTGAAATCCCCACTAAAAACAGCTTGGGGATTATGATTGACCAGAAAATCAACTCAACTCACCACATAAACACAGTGGCTACAAAAGCAGTTCAGAAACTAGGAATACCGCAACAGCAACTCACATCCTGACTCCCCAGATCCTGTTCACCATCTACCAGGCACAAGTCAGGAGTGACAACTCCCCACTTGTCTGGATGGGTGCACCTCCAATAACACTGAAGAAGCTTGACACCATTCAGAACAAAGCAGCTCACTTGATTAGCATTGTATCCGCTCCCTCCTCCATCGACGCTCAGTTATAGTAGTGTGTAATATGTACAAGATGCACTGCAGAAGTTTACCAAGGATCCTTAGACAGCACCTTCCAAACCCATGCCAGTTCCATGTAGAAGGACAAGGACAGCAGGTGTATGGAAACAGCACGACCATCCTGACTTGGAAATATCTTCCTTTTCCTTCATTGTTGCTGGGTGAAAATCCTGGAATTCCCTCCCTAAGGACATTGTGGGTCAACTGACATCATGAGGACTGCAGCAGTTCAAGCAGGCAGCTCATCATCAACTTCTCAAGGACAACCAGGGATGAGCAATAAATGCTGGCCAGCCAGCATCGCCCATTTCCCACAAGTGAATAAATAAAAGAGAAAGATGATGAATTTGTTTGCATTTGCTATTTTTGGAAAAGTAAAACTGACAATAACTCCTGGCTTCAGTACATGTGCAATTAAAAGTGAAAGTCCAGAAGTTCTTATCAGTCGCTTCCTGCTCATCCATAGGGTGTGCTACTGAAGTTTCACAAACAGCTGTCACCGAACTGTCGAGAAACCTACCTTTTGACAATGTAAATTTGCTGTCGAAACCCTTTTAAAAATGTGAAATCATCTTGTTGTGGTGTAACTGGCTTTTAATGTTCTATTTTTTCTAATATAAACATTTCCCATCTTTGGATATTTTGGAATAAATTTGTTTAGGCATGTTGTGTCATACCTCTGGACCAAGTGAGACTTGAATCCAAGTCTCCTGGCTCAGAGTTAGGGATGCTACCATCACACCCTAAGAGTCCTCATTCTTCCCTTTAGTCTATTCTGTAAAATTTATAACACGTGGCGAATAATTACTTCCTGCTTGCTGACTGTGAGAACTGGCCTATATGATTGGTTGCTTAACAGTATCTCTTATGCTGGCCACCTAGAAATCCATTTGCTTGGTGCCAAATTCAGACAAATGTTTGGAAAGGTGCCACGGCGAGCGTTAGATTTTTATGGGCAACTTTCAGTGTGTCCCTTCACTTTGCCATTGTCTGCAAAATCCAGACTAGTGTATCAATTACAATCAGTTCAAAGCAGACTGCATGACATAGACTTCTGAAGACGGAACTCTATTGAGGCATATTGAATTGTTATACCCAAGGTCACTTTAAAATCTTTATGTGGTACTTTCATCTTGGATTACAAAGGCCCATCTGAAATGTCGAAAGGGAAGCATTAGAATAATCTAAGAAAAACCACAATTTTTGGATTAAATATTTACAAAGATTATAGATGTAGCATTACTTGCTTGGTGTACTGCCTGTTAGTACAGTTATTGTGCTGCAATTATGAAGAATGGTTTGTTACTTCTCAAAGTAAAGACTTTTTAAAAAATTTTACATTTTTACTTTTTTCCATATTGGTTTTACTTCAAAGCTGCTACATGTAATTTATTAAATGTACATACTACAAAAGCCATGTGTATTCTTTATAAATTAATTACAATTTTATTTATTATAATAAATTTGCATTTAGTCAAGACATTGTAGACATTTGTTGTTATAAGATTTACATCAAGTAACAGAAGGCTTATTTTATTTGGAAGTGTCCTGAATAGTACTGACAAACAGTAGAGACATGATTATTATAGTTAGCCTATTATGATTGTTAATTATAAAACAGATTAACAGGATTATTTTTAAAATATGTTATAGCATCACTGATTTGAGAAGTGGAGAAAAATATATACTGTGCAACAATGACATGTCATTACTATTTGACTATATTGTCAATATGTCTTTTCTATATTGGATCTTCTCTGAAATTGGTCAACATTTTTTTGGAACCAAATGTGTTTCTGTAATCATTTGATATGTAAGATGCACATGTGTTTTAATAGGAATTTGTGGATTTTGGGTCAGCAGTAAACTGTCACTGAACAGAATTTTAAGAATGCATACAATTTTGTCAGAAAATTTGACATTTTGTTAATTATGTCAAAATGCTATTATTAATTCTCTCGGGGCATTGGGAAGATGGTAATGTGTTGCATTCTATCTGGTGGAAGTACACTCTCATTGCTGGTCGGAAGGTAGTTGCTGGGTTTTGATCCAGCCACAGTGAAGAAATCACAATATAATCAAAGTCAGGGACTCTTGTAGTGCAGTACCTCTGAGCCAAGGGTCTAGGGTTCAAGTCTCACCTGCTCCAAACGTGTCATAATATCTCGGAACAGATTCATGAGATATTCGATACGTATGTAATCTAAGTCAAGATAATACATGGCTTGGAGGAGACCATACAGGTGGTACAGTTCCCATGCATCTGCTGCCCTTGTCTGTGTAGGTGATAGAGATTGCAATTTTGGAAGGTCTTTTCAAAGAAGCCTTAATGAGTTGCTATGTTGTGCAGTCTTCTATATGGCACACACCTCTGCCACTGTCATCAGTAAGACAGAGAGTAAAAGTTGAAAGTGATGAATGGGATACCAATCAAGTGGGCTGTCTTGTCCTGGATAGTGTTATAATTTCACGAGTGTTTTTCGAGTTACACTTATCCGTATGAGTGGAGTGGATTTCATCAAACTCCTGACCTGCACTGTTTCGGCGGTAAATAGGATTAGAGAGTCAGGAGGTGAGTTATTCACTGCAGAATTCCCAGTCTCTTATCTGCTGTTGTAGTATTTATGCAGCTGTTCCAGTTCACAGTTTGGTCAATGGTGACCCTAGTAGGAAAAGTTCTGTCTTGTTTTTCAGTAATATATCACATTTAGCAATGCCAAAATGTTTAAACTTGACATTAAAAATATCTATTTTTAACATTCTCACCAATCTTACTTTAACTGCAAGACAGCCAGCAGTAAGCAGAGAAGGTGGTATCCTGAATTTCTGAGGTCATGTTGACAGTTTTCCAGTCTAGCTAAAAAGGTATACATGTCACTGAGTTGGAATGAACTCTAATTTACTTCAACAATTTGGAATGCAACGGCCTAATGTTTAATGTGAATCCAAACTGAATAAGCAGCTGGAAACTCCTTGAGAATTTGTATTGCTGAATCTTTAGAAATGGTTCCATATAAACCTGGTGGTTGTTAATCTTGAATGCTTACCTCTGCTTCAGCTATAAACTTGTATAAATGGATTCGGACCACAGGGAGAGAGTTTGTACGCTATATTAGGCAAACAGAACTGTGAGCCTTGTGCAATTCTTCGCAACAGTTTTTGATGACTATTAGTGGAAAAAGAAAGTTGCCATAGTTTGTGTCAATAATTTGCTTCTCTCATTAGCGATGAATGACTGATAGTAACTTTTGCCTGACATTCACCACGCCTTGGATGAGGTTAAGAAAGTGCCGCCTTTGTAGTGACCTCAATCAGTATGGGAATTGAACCCATGCTGTTGAGGAGTTAATTCGCAAAAAACATTTCTGTAGCATTATTTTTTATTTGAAACACTGCAAAAAGATAATGGTAGTTGACTTGGTAGCATTTCAATTCCTCTTTTCACAAATTTCATTGTGAATTGAAAGATTAGTGTAGTTTTCTTATGCCCAGATCCCTGAAAGAGATTGAAATCTGATCAGAGATGTTCCATCTACTCCAAAAGCTCAGCTTCTTCTCCACTTCATTACATGTTTTGGTTGAAAGCTTTTTTTGACATCTTTCTTTGAAAATTGCAGAGCGATGGCCAAAGCATTAGCATAACTTTGTGAAGTCTATTTTTAATTTCCAGTGTTAACTTTTCACTGAACAAATGGAAGCATGTTGGTGCTTTTCCATTTCAAAATGAGACGAAGCAACATTTGACTTCAATAGACTCTCAAAACAGAAGGTAGTCGAACAGCAGGCTGAATATTATTTCAGTTGTCTTCAATAGAATGGGCAAATTCAATAGAATGCTTTTGTGCTGCCGTTGAGTAAAGTTTTGCCTGCCTGATTCCATAATCAAGCATCTCTTGCTCAGATTAATAGAGACAGAATGATTTTTCCCTCTATTCTGCTCAATGCTAAGCTGACCACAGCACCATCTACTGTAGCAGTGTGATATTTTTCAATTTACTGCAACTGTTATTCTATACATGATTAATATTGCAAATTAATGTCAGTTTTGTAATGATGTCCTGTGCCAACCAAGTTCTGGAACTCAACACAAGACTTAATTTATGTAAGAAATTTATAGATAGCTGACAGATGAGATCTGTTTCAGCACAGATTTGAACAAAGATCTTGAAATGAAGAACGGCTTTACCTAGTTAACAGCAGCTCCTCTTCACTGCCTCTCTCCCACCCGCGCAAAATTATGCATATTAAATTTAACATTAAATAATTTTATTCAACAAAGACAATGATATTGAAAGTGAAGGATGGAATATTTTGTTTACTTTTTCCCTGCTGCAACAGTAGTTGCATCCAACTGCTTTACCAATGAGACATCTCTTCTTATGTGATGAGGTGAAAGAAGATGTGCAGAAGGCTAGAGGGGAAGCCCTCACGGAGGGTGCACGGCAATAATTTCTTTCACACACGTACGTCATGTATATATCTAGGGTCCACAAAAATATATTTCAAACTTTCTGCTGTTAGCACCTCTGAAAGCTGTAATTTCCTGTTGAGACTACAGATGGAAACTTAATGATGAGGCAAAGGTCTTGTTAGCTGGCTTTATGGCAACGCTTACCACATCTAATGCCAGCCAAGCAGTTGTGAGGCCACAGGCAGGGCTTTAAGACCCAGGTTTGGAAGGCCTGCCCAACAAGAGCTGCTGGTCAATCTAGTGCCATGCTGCTGCAGGAAGGACACTCCAGTTCCTACAGAACCAAGACATAAATTGTGATTTTTTTTTTTAGATGGGGTTGGATCCTGGGATGGCGGGTGAAGGGTGTTTTCAATGGACAACATTTCCTCATGTTCAAGTCCCTTGGTCAGGCACGGAGCAGCTTTGATTGAGGTAGCACTTTCACAGGTTGACCTGTTGGGCATGTCTCATGGCAACAGGCCCACTTGCAGCTGAGTCAAACACAGCGGTGCTGGGCTGAGGCCCTTAAGTGATCCATAATTAGCTGCTAAAGGGCCACAATTGGCAGTGGGATGGAAATAGTGACCATCTTCCTGCCCTGCATTTAATTCCATGGAGGCAGCTGAGTGCCAGCCATGGGAGTATACCCCACCACCATCATTAAGTGGTGTGCCACTTCCTGCAACACAATATTCAGCTCGAAGGGCTGAAATATAAATATAAAATAATTGAATATAAAAGCTAAAAATAATCAACGTTTAGGGCATGTGTGTTTTTTTTTAGATGGTAAAAGACAGAGGGAAAGCAAAAAGGGGAAAGAGGAAAAATTAAGAAATCTGCATTGGGAATATTCAAAAACCCTAAATATGATGAACATTAAAATATGAAAAGCACTGTAAAATGAAATTTAATTAAACTATACATTTTTGTTAAACTTTATTATGTCAAAATATCTCAAAACATTTCATGTAATCAGTTCTTTTGAAAGTGTAGTCACTGCTGTTATGTAATTAAAGGAAGACCATAAACACAGGAACTTAAATAGAGCAGGTCTAGACCAATTGGTCCTTTGAGTTTGTTCTGACTTTCAACTACATCATTACTGAGCTTCAACCTCAGTGCCATTCTCCTACATGATCCCCATGTACCTTCAAATCTTTAACACAGAAATCTACTAATCCTTGTCTTGAACTACCCATGACTGAACAATTACAAACCTCTCAGGTAGAGAATTCCAAAGATTCATCTCCCTTTTGCTGAAGACAATCTTCCTTATCTTTAAAAGACCAATGAATTAGTTGCAGATAACAAGGTGTAGAGCTGGATGAACACAGCAGGCCAAGCAAAGCCGAGGTTTCGGGTCTGGACACGAAACGTCAGCTTTCCTGCTCGGCGTGCTGTGTTCATCCAGCTCTACACCTTGTTATCT
>NC_063344.1:39138240-39170626 GCF_021869965.1 Rhincodon typus
TGTGTTATCTCAGATTCTCCAGCATCTGCAGTTCCTACTATCTCTGAATGAATTAGTTGCTCTACTTTGCTGTTCCCTATAGTACTGCATAGTTTTACCATTTAACTACTTATCTAATTCCTTTGTGCATCCGAGATCATCATAATTCATTGTGTATTTCTGCTTGCTTGCCAATTATCTTACATCTATGTCCTGTGGTTATCGGGACGTCTGCCGTTAGGAAATTGGTTCTTGTTATTTACATCACCTGAATCCACTCTCCCAAAGATTGCGTGGAGGTCTTAATGATAGACAAACCCAATTTGCGTTATAATGAGACACCAGTCTGTTAAAAGGAGGCACAGGAATAAATCACAGCCAGTTTCAAAACAGGTTGAGGTGAGAGGCAGCTGTTAGACTTTAATAAAGGAATATTTAAGGCTTTGATGGTATCAATTTCACTGAAAGGTAGGGTGTTTGGCAACCCAAATTCCCTCCATGGTGTTTTAATTGAAGTTTTGTGATTTTTAAAAGGTGGAATCTTCAGGGAAGATCGAACAAACATTACGTCTTTGCTCGTTCAACCAATTGCTACATCTCTGGCAAAAGAACTACTTTCATCAACTGAAAAGACAAATGGAAATGGATGCTTTCACCTCACCAACTCAAGTGCAGGTAACAAATGCAGTTTCCTATCACAGTCAATTTTTGTTTATTAATACATGGTGTTTATACATTTTTGTAAACAATCCTTCCACGCAGCTGAACTATGATAAAAACTGTGGCCTGATTTATGCCCATTTTAGATGAGTGAAATCTTGCAGTTTTGTTCTCATAATACACTAATAATCAGCTGGTGCAGATTTTCTGCTTTGATTTACATCACACAGCAGCCTTGTGCTGCAGATCTGAGGTAGTGAGCTTTCTCCACTCCCCTACTGATGTGGATAGAGGTAGCACCGATTCTGAGCTTGTTTGAGCAGACCTACTTAATTAGCATTGTATGCAAGTTCATGAGAAGGGAAAGAACCTGAAAATGAACTATTTTCTCCTATACTTGGAATCAAAAGAGCATAATTTTATAGAACAAAAACAGAAGTTGCTGGAAAAGTTCAGCAGCTCAGGCAGCATCTGTGAAGAAAAGAAAGTCAGAGTGAACGTTTCGAGTCTGGTGACCCTAGTGACCCTTATTTAGTTATTGACCATAATTTTCTTTATGCCGTGGAACCAATCAGGGAAATAAAATTTTTATTCCAGGATATTTGGGAACGCCTGGCTAATGTTAAAACATCTAAACTGCTATTTTTCAAGGTATACATTTTATATAGATATACATTTTATGATTTGATGAGTTACATGGATATAGATTCTTGTTTCTTTTATTGTTAGAATCCATAGTCTTGGTAGAGGCACAATCTTTATTGAAATTGCATTCTAAAAATTCACTATACATTTGCCAGTAGTGCTGCTACAGATTTTTTGGACCTTAATGTTTTTGGCATTAGCAATTTAACAGATTGGACCTAACAGATACAGATGAACCAGAACTAGGCGATTTGGCACTTGGAGCCTGCTCTATCACTTAAGATCATGCATGACCTTATTGTGACTTCAAATCCCCATTTCTACACAGCCCTGAAATTCTGACTCCCCCTTGTTAATCAAGAATCTACCTACCACTGCCTTAAAAATACTCAACGAATCTACCTCCACCACTTGCTGGGGAAGAGAGTTCCCGAGATTCTCAATCCTCTAAGATTGAGAGTATCTTCTCCTCTCTAATTTATTTGAAAGATCCATAATTTGAAACTGTGTCCTCTAATTCTAGTGCCCCTAAGAAGGAAAACAGCCTCGTAGCATCCACCTTGTCAAGTCCTCTCAGGATCTTGTAAGCCACAATATGATGACCACTTGTTCTTCAAAAGTTCACTGGATATAGACCTAGACCGTGCAACCATTTCTCAGGGCATAATCCCCACATCCCAGATATCAATGAAGTGTACTTTCTTTGAGCTGTCTCAGACACGTTTACTTCCTCTGTTATGCATGAAGACTAAAACTGTACAATTTCTGGACTGGATTTAGTCAGCTTGATTGGGAACCAATAGAGAACTCCAGTCAGTTCTATCGGGAAGGACCAACATTATTAAAATGCCTTTCAAGGATTTAAACGGTTACTATTAGACCATCCGAGGGATTCAATGCACAGCAACTCTCAATGGGATAATCAGAGATTGGTTCTGCTCATTGCCTTGTGGGACTGGTGGCAGCTACTAGTACCAAATAATTAGGATCAGTGAGGAAGCCTAGTTGGCAGACTGTGCTATTAACAAGATGCATTGTAGTAACTTAATGTTGGTTGCAGGAGCCTCAAATGTGGGGAAATTAGAAAGAATTTAAGGGCAGAATACACCTGCTTTTGGATGGACATAATCAGGGATAGTCAGCATGGATTTGTTAATGGAAGGTTTTGTTTGACAAATTTGATCAATTTTTTTTTGTGTGGAGGTAACCAGAAGTATTGATGAGGCTCATTCATTTAGTGTGTTGTATATGGATGTTAGAAAGGCTTATCATAAGATCACTCATAGCAGAATGGTCAAGAAAGTAAAAGCCTCTGAATCCAAGGCAAAGTGGCATCTCAGATACAAAATTGCTGAGAGACAAGAAGCAAAGTGGAATGATACAGAGATGGTCCTGTGAATGGAAGTCAGGTTCCAGTGGGGTTCTACGAGAATGTGCTGGGGTTCTTGCTGTTTAAGGTGCACATTAATGATGTGGTCTTAAATGGGTATGATCAACAAGGTCGTATGTGACACGAAAATTGGTAGGATGGTAAATAGGGAGGAGGATAGCCATAAACTGCAAGAGGAGATCAACAGAGTTGTTGGGTGGCAGAGCAGAGGCCAATGGAATTTAAGACAGAAAAACGAGAGATGTTGGGAGAATTTATAAGGCAGGGGATCACACGACCAGTGCTAGGACCATGGCAAATACTGAAGATCAGAGGGATCTTTGTGTGCATATCCACAGATCCCTGAAGGTATTAGGGAAGGTAGAAGATGTATGGAGCACTGGCCTCTCTTGGCTGAGGTGCAGAGTACAAGGTGATTAGGCTACAACTCGAGTACTCCACACAGGTCTGGTCACCCCATTCTAGGAAGAATGTGATTGCACTCGAGAGGGCTGGAGGGTTTGAACTATGAGGAAAGATTGGATAGGCTGGGGTTGTTTTCCTTCAAGCAGCAAAGGTGGAAAAGAACTTGATAGAGTTGCATAAGATTGAGGACCATGGTGTGGATTGGGAAGTACACTTTCCATTAGTCGTGGAATCAGTATTGGGGGTTGGATTGGTGGGGGGGTGAAGGTGGGGTTGGGAGGTGGGTGGTGGGTGGTGCGATGGGAGTGGGGAGGGAAGTTTAGGTCACGAGGGCATAGATTTAAATTAGGAGGTTGCAAGCTAAGCAGAGAGTTGAGAAGGGGTGTTGGGAGTGTGCAACTCACTTCCTGAACAAGTGGCTGAGTCAGAAACTGTCAATGTTTAAACAGTAATTAGACACTCTTTGCATTGCTAATTGCCTTCATAATATGGGCCAAGAGCTAGAAAGTGAGATTAGTATAGTGTGATTTCTATTGATCAGTGCAGGCTTGATAGGAAAAATGGCTTTCTTTCATACTGTTAACGTCTGTTTGTCTATAACTCAGCAAGGCTCCTCTGATAGTACCTTCTAAATCTGCAAACCCTACCATTTAGAAGGATGATGGCAGCAGATGGGAACACCACCACAATCATTGACCAGAAATAGAGCTGGATCAGCCATATAATCACTGTGGCTAAAAGAGAAGGTTAGAGATGAGACATTCTGCTATGACTAACTCACCTCCAGTATCTGCAATGTCTGTCATTCATTGATGAGACACAAGTCAGGAGGATGGAACACAGTTCATATGCGTCAATGTGTGCAGCTCCAACAATTCTCAAGGATACACAATCATTCAGAGCAAAGAAGTCTGCTTGATTGGCACCCGCACCCCGCCCATCACCTTCTAACATTCAGTCTCTTTTACTGACACAGTGAAAACAGTGAGTACTGTCTATAAGGTACACTACATTAACTCACCATGGCTTCTCCAACAGTACTTTCCAAACCTGTGAGCTCTGTCATTTGGGACAAGGGCAGCAAATGTATGGGAGGCCCAACACTTGCAAGATCACCTTGAAGATACATACTGACCTGAACTGGAATTTTACCAGCTGGCTCGAATTCCCTTCCTAACCACACTGACAGTTCCTTGCACCCCAAGACCTTTAACAATTCAAGCAGGCAGTTCTCTACCACTTTCTCCAGGGCAGTTAGAGCAGAGCAATAAATATTAGCCCAGCCAGCAATCCTACATCCCGTGAACAAATAACACACTCTGAAAGGATTTTATGAGGTGAGGAGAAATCATGTGGGCTCCATTTAATTCCTGAGCAACCAAAGAATTGCAGTAGCTGAAAGGAAATGGACATCAGTTAGCTCATTAATGAGTCGAGTTGACATCTCACTCCAGGCAGTCAGGAATTCCCCATCAGTCCTTTTGTGCTCCAGTGATCACAGGAAGTTTATTCTGCCACTGGGAGACTGATGCAGGGCCACTCCCTCAGCTGATGCACCCTGCCTGCTATGGTTGCTGCTGTGAATCTTCTTAATGCAATCTTCTATGCTTCACCTCATCAATAATGCAACCAGGTTCTTGGGGAATTGCACGGCTGCAGAAGCAGATGGGTGTGTCAGTGACAAAAAATTCCATCTTATCTACCAGTGATGCCATATTTAAAGCCCAAATGCACACCACCTCCACAGGTACATGCCAGGAACCAGCCCTCAACCTGTGATGCTTGACCATTGTCACTGAGGAATAGCCCAGAGGAAAGAATGTTTGCTCCCTGCTTAATGGACAGGGATTCTGAGGTTCTGGTGGATGTGCTGCTCGAGAGAATGGCTGTCATTTTTCCTGCAGGAGGCCAGGTGACCAGACACAGCTATGCTGGACACAGTTTGCAGCTTGGTCAATGCTGTGTCCCAGGTGAAGTGGGATATACAACAGTGTAGGTAGAGGTTAATGATAATTTGCTCTCCACAAGGGTATGTGCCAGAGCCAACACTCCTTCTAACTCTGCCGTTGCACACACCTCCCACAAATGTTCATAATCTACAACTCTCTCTATTGTGTCTACTCAACAGATTTTATCCACTGCGCCCTCTGACACTACTAACCCTTCATGGCCTCTGTGTTTCCTATTCTCTTACTGTGCTGAGCAACATGGATAATATTAGTTTTTGCACCATTTTGGGAATTTTTCTTGGAATTATGCCAACAAATATCTGCCATGTGTTAAAAATAATGTTATGTAACTCTGTTTGGAAAATGAGTGGACACAAAATACATCAAGCTACTGCAAGATATAATTCTCTTGTATTTTCAATGTTTCAATAATTTATGACTATACTTCTCTGCAGAAAGAAAGTGACAAGAGAATAACTTCGTTTTAAAGGCATGGTGTATTATATAAAAGGAGTTTATAAAAGGAGTTTTGAAGTGTAGGACAATTAAGTTGTTAATGCACTAGGATTGATCTTTCTTACTTCTCTATAATTAATAAACATTTTATTTCATTGCTGGAAGCTTTTTGATATTTTTAACTTCAACAGTCAGAAAATATAAAAATATATAAAGTATAACAAACAATAACTTTTACAGAAGAAGCAGTGTCTGAAGCAAAAAGTCCTTGGGAAAGTCAGGTTCAAACAGGTGAAATCCTGGTTAGATGGAGCCAGACAATCCATGGAACTGTATGGCATAATGTGTATGTCATTATATGTTATTACATGGAGTCCGGTTGTACTGACTAAACTGAATATAGTTGTTCATATTGCTTGATACCTTCATCTTACTGAAGAGTAAAGTAGCTTCACAATTAAAACTAATCCTGGCCTTGTTTAGTGTTCACTCCGTCTGACTTCACCTGACAGAATCTATGTTCCGAAAGCTTGTGATTTCAAATAAACCTGTTGGACTATAACCTGGTGTCGTGTGACTTCTGACTTTGTCCACTCAGTATGTGATTGGGGAAAGTGAAGAAATATACATGTACTAGATGTGTATTCAGGTTCAGCTTACAGTGTTAGAACCTTGGGCCACAATATCATGCAAATAGACTGAGGACAGTGTGAATGAATTGTCATAAAGTTAAGATACATAAATTCCTCATGGGAAGAGTTGATACCACTGAAGCCTCAAAGATACTTGCAACTTAGCTAAATTTATAACAGGTATTGATCCAAATAGGACAGCATTGATTGACCTTTTAAGGAACAATAAATTTAGATCAAGAAATGTAATGATTATTCACTAGCACCCCTCACTTAAGTAGTCTACTCCTAAAAACAAACATTAGATCTCTGCAGGTCCTACCTGTAAATAAACGTTAGACCTTTGAAGGCCTTAACCTGGCAGCTGAGTCTGTTACTTGCCAGTTGACAAGGTACAAATCTCATAATTAGTGAGGAGACTGAAGGTTGCTCAGACACAGTGTAGTGTGATCAAAACTGATGGTACATCACACATCAAGTAGATAGTGTTGGAGAGGTGACAGACTGAATACTATTTCTCACTCACCCACTCAGTGTTGTTTTGATGACAAGTTTACAAAACAAATAAAATGGAATTAACCTCCAAGGAAACAAGATTCAGAATAAAGAAGGAAACCAAACTGTTAGAAAAGAAATTAAGATATCAGCAAAACAATTCTATTCATGAAAGGGATTTGAGAGACATGTTTGTATAAACTAAGGTAAAAACCACTGAATAGAAATATTTATATTTTTGAAAAAGGAAGTAATAGTGTTTGGAATGTATTCAGGAAGACTAATGACAGTTGTTAAATAATGTGGTTATTGATGTCAGTGTTCAGTCACTAGGCTACTTCAGTTTTCTTTTTGATTAATGTACTGGTAAGTTGCATGTCTGGGTGTTAGAAAATGGATTCGAGGAACTTGGTTTTCAGGCTCTGTTGGGGCTGCAATCAGATGTGGACAGGTGCTAAAAATGACACTTTCAACTTCTCTGCTAGTTCCCTGACTCCATTCCATTTTACAAAGGTGGTATATGGGTGTGGCACAGGCCCCTGGCCACATGCAGCATTCAGGCTGGTCATCTAAAACCATTTAAAAAGCAGTCAACTGGGATTTTCTAGGCAGCCTCGAGCTTCCCACTGATGATGGGAGCCAGTCTAACTGCTTGAGCAAGACCATGCAGTGATGGGCTGAACAAAGTGCATCTGTTGGACTGGATGCAACAGCAGACACAGTCTTTGTGTAGAGTGAACAACAACCCCCAATCTGCACAACAGTGGTGGCATGGTACCAAAAACTGCTTTTAATTTAAACTTTTAAAGAGTAGTAGACCTTTAATCGTAGACTCACTTATTTGCTGACCTAACAGCTTGCTGTTCCTTTTAAGGCCTATGATTGAGTTCCCAGTTTCAAGGATCCACACTACTATCCTTCTTTGGATGGCCTGCTGGCTCTCGAGTCATTAATTGGTTGCCCAGGTAAAATGAACAACTGTTTCCCCCACAGTCTGAACTTCCATTTCAACCCTGCAAGTGAAGATCTTGTCATAGATTTCAGGCTGGAGGGATGAAGAGAGGATGAATAGAGGGATGATGCTTCTGAGTATGTGGAGGGAGGTGAACTGTAGGTCATTTGTATACCTTGTCGTCAGTAACTCAGACTGACATAAGCTATGGATGTATTGAAGCTGTATGCCCATTGGACAAGTCAGTTAGAAAAACAATGTGAAGAAGGAAAAATTTAAGGAAAAAGGCAAATAAAGATCACATGGAAATAAACCACATTTATATAAAATTCATTTTGCACATGCTGTAAAAAACACTGAATAACATTGACAATTTAAGAGCTTACAAAAAAGTTGGAAGAATGCTTTTTGCAAAATGGATAAAATTAGGAGCAAATAATTATAGATCAGTGATAATTTTTTTGTGTGTGTATATATATGTATACTGAGCAACTGAAGACAGTTGACCTGATATCTTATTAAATTCTGTGCAGACAAAACCTACTATTACTTTTCAATCCAATTTTCTGCCCCTGTTTGAGAGATTATATTTTATGCCATGGGCAGCATTATTGAGCCTATGAGTTAACACCCACGAGGCATGAATTTTACAGGTCTATTTTCACTCCTTATGAAGGCACAACACAGCGTGCTTACTGCTTAAACTCTTAACAGCTGTGTTCCCTTCACACCCACGCACTGCACAAATATTCCCTTAGCAACTGTGCTGCCGCTGATGCACAGGAGCATTAAGCTCAAGGATTAAAATGGCTTTTGCGGTCACAAACATGGCAACAACCTTAGAACCAATATGTATCTTTGATTGGAAAGGATGTCACTTTTGGCATAATGCCATGACATTATTAAATGCTGCATTGCTTTAATCTTAAGTAAATGTTCCTTTTTGCCCCTGTTTGCAATGTTTTGTTTTTCCCTTTTCCCTCCCCTCCTTCCATACTTGTTTTGAAGCCAATAACTTCTACTGGGTTTCGGTTTCAGAGAGACGTTCAGCTCTGGCAATGGTACAAAATGACCATGCTACACCTGGAAACCTGCATGATAACCATTAGGAAGCTGCTCATCTGTGACAAATCAGAGGACATGATATCCTCTCAGGCAGCGTTTTGAGCAGTGTTGCTAGATAATAATTAGTTGGGAACTTAACTGCAGTTTCTCCTCCAACCTCCTAGCCCAGAGACTTTGCAACTGTTTGGTGTATACTGCCAGCATCTTAAAATCATAGAATCTCTGCAATGTGGATAAAGGCCATTGTGTCTGCACTGACCCTCCAAAGAGCATCATCCCCATAACACTGCATTTACAATAGCTAATCCACCTAGTGTACACATCCCTGGACACCATGGGGCAATTTAGCATGGCCAGTCCACCTGACCTGCATGCCTTTGGACTGTGGGAGGAAACTGGAGCATTTGGCAGAAACCCACGCAGACACAAGGAGAATGTGCAAACTCAACACAGACAGTTGCCTGAGGGTGGAATTGAACCCAGGTCCCTAGCGCTGTGAGGCAGCAGTGCTAACCACTGAGCCACCGTGCTGCCCTGTATAGCAAATTAAAATTTTGTTGTCGATGCAGGTGGCCAGACTAGTGATTGAAACTGGGTCTTCCTGATCTGTAGGCATCATTACCACATCAAGGACCATCAGGAAAATGCCACACATAATGTTGGACACCTACAAACTGTTAGAATCACAGAACCATTTGGCTCATCAAGTCCTTACTGACCCTCCAAAGAGCATCCCACGTAGATGCTCCTCCCTACCCTAATAACCCTGCATTCCCCATGGCTAATCTACCTAGCCTGCACATCCCTGGACACTACAGAGCAATTTAACCTGGCCAAGCCACCTAAGCTGCACATCTTTGAACTGTGGGAGCAAACTGGAGTACCCAGTGTAAACCCATGCAGACACAGGGAGAATGTGCAAACTCCACGCAGACAATCACCAAAGGCTGGAGTTGAACCTGGGTCCCTGGCACTGTGAGGAAATGTGCTAACCACTGAGCTACTTTGCCCTGTTTAAGTTTATAGGAATTTGTCCCATGTATTATTTGACTAATCTGCCCTTTGGATAATGTTTAAAACAGATCCTTAAAATGTAGCACCTGTTTTCTCTGTTCTCACTTCAAACTTTAAAGTGCCTTCCTATTTCGCTAGCATTTTCAAGGAGATGTTTAGTTGCCACCTGTGTTATTAGGCAACTAGTCTCACAAATCTGCTTGCCTTTCGTCCAGTTTTAAAGTTATTTTGTGGTCAAACTAAGATGAATGAAACCCAAATTCCTTTATCTATTAGGACTAAAAATTAGAGCTTCCAAGATTATATAAGACAGATCAAAACCACTGATCACCACGTTAGTTCAAGATGAACTGTTGCTACACTGGGATCCCAACTTGTACTTGTAGCTGTTTTCCCAAATCAGGAACTATTATATGTGCCATATTGTTTGTTTCAGTGAACATTCTGTTTCCTTCACACAGACTAAAGCACTAGAGACCCTATTAATTGGTTATAAATCTGTATTTCTATTGTTGTGCTAAATATTGAATTATGCTCTAATGTTTGACAGATGCTGCTGCCTTGCAGAATAATTAAAGACCTCCCTGTTGGCGTTCTTAGTCCAGTCAACCCACCCAAAGTAAATTTTGTGCTTCTGCATTTGCTTTCATTAGGCTAAGTTGACAGTCAAAAATGTCTGTTTTCCATGCTCTGTTTAGCATGCTGTGCTGTTTTTTTTAAATATGTTGTTCAGAGCTTGATCAAAGTGTAGCTGTAGCAGTTCGTTTTCATTGTAATCAGAATAACTCATCAAATCATTTGGATTAAATACAGATTTTCAGTATTGATTGCTAAATTACTGTCCTCTCCCTTTCCAACATCTGGGAGCCAATGCTAATGTTGCAGTGAATTGTTATTCCTTATTACAGAAAAATTGATATGGTTGACCAGTTTAGTTTTATTACTGGCATCCTTAGCTGTTGTTCTGCATACAACACTCCTCATTTTTACCCAGAACTTGTCTCCCTGTTGTCAAAGATGATAAGTGGGAATCCTCTTTGATTGTGAAGCTTGCATTTCCCTATAGTGAAATTGCAACTAGTCAATTGCAACCAGAATACTAAATGCTGTTGAGCACCTCTATCAAGCTTTATTTGCATTCTTCAATGTAGACTAAGGACATACCTTTTAATCCTTCTAAATTCTGAAGGTCAGTAGATTTTTAGACTATTTTCCCCGTTAAGGATTTATAACTAGAGATGAATAGTTGCTGAAGTGCACAAAATCCTAGTATTTTCAGGTGAGTCCATTTCTAAGCAAAACTGATTTAAGAGAGAGAAAATGTTTGAATTTTTCTAGCTAAACTTTGAAATTATAAGTTTAAATTTAATTTCACTGCTATTCAGAGTATAGAGATATTTTGTAGTATGCTATATGTGAAAATGCTTTGCCAAGCACAGAGCCATTTTTAGTTTATATTTTACTTACAAATTTTTAACAGTAAAAAGGAACCCAGGAAGGGAAGTCAACATTGGGAAATATAAATCAAATGGCTGTAGGCAACAGTGTACACCAGAGGAGAGAGACCTGGTGCATAGCACTCTGACTGCACAGTGCAATTTACAGCCACCATAAAGAAAGCAATAAAGAAAGGGTTTTGGGGATTTACAGACAGTGGAATAGACCACAAATCCCAGGAGATGATAATGAGCCTGTACAAGAAACTGGATGTTTAAGCAGGAATGTTGTGTTTAATTCTATTTTCTTTGCTATAGCAAGCAAATTTAAACATAAGAGATTTGTGCAGAAAAATATAGCAAAACTGATACCTATTGAGTGCATTTGAATAAAGCAGAGAGGTTAAAGAATCTGAGAGTATTCACACTGGAGAAGAGCAGATTCAAGGAATATAATTCAAATGTTCAAAATCTTGGATGAAAAGATAATTTGAACCCTGATAATGCATTTTGAATTGCTATAAATCTATAAACAGGAGAAGATTTCCTCAAGATTAGTGAGGGATGCTGTGCAGTTTTATCTATAAATGCTTACAAACATTGAATACATATTGTCCAGGGAGTCAGGAGATATAGAAAAATGGAGCCATAATGAAGACAGTTAGCCCCCAAAGAGGGATGGGACTTGCAACAGTGGTGTAACATTCAGCCCAAAATGGATCCTGCAGCCTCAAAAACTGGTGCTCAGTTAGAATATTGCCAGGACCATTCAGATCTTGACCTCATTACAGACTTGGTCAAACATGGACAAAAGAGGAGTGAGGTGAAAGTGACTGCCATTGATGTCAAGGCAGCATTTGATTGAATGTGGCATCAAGGAATCCAAAAAGAACTACAGTCAAGTTCGAAAAATCATTGGTTGGGATTATATCTAGTACAAAGGAAAACAGTAGTGTTTCTTGAAGGTCGATCATTATAGATTTTTTAAAATTCACTTGTGGCAACTGGGTGTTTTTGACTAGGTCAGCTTTTATTACCCATTCCTAGTAGCCATTGAGAAGCTGGTAGTGAGCTGCCTTCTTGAACCACTGCAGTCCAAATGCTGTAGGTAGAATCACAATGCCATAAGGGAAGGATTTCAAGACTTTGACCCAGTGACAGTGATATATTTCCAAGTCAGGATGCTGAATGCCTTGGCAGAAAACTTGTTGGTGGTAGTGATCTCATGTATCTGCTGCCCTTGTCCTTCCAGATGGAAGTGGTTGTGAATTTGGAAGGTGCCAACTAAGGATTTGTGGTGAATATTGGTAGCACACATTGCTACTATTGAGCATCGGTGGTGGAGTGACTGAATGTGTGTGGATGTGGTGCCAATCAAGTTGGTTGCTTTCTCCTGGATGGTGTCTCAAGTGTTGTTGGAGTTGCACTCATCCAGGAAAGTGGAGAGTATTCTATCACTGACCTGACTTGTGCCTTATAAATGGTAGACAAGCTCTGGTGAGTCAGTAGGTAGTTATTCACCGCAATATTCCTGGCCTCTCACCTGCTCTTGTAGCCACTTTACTTACATGTTGAATCCAGTTGAGTTTCTAGTCAATGGTAACACCCAATATGTTGATATTGAGCGATTCATTGACGGTAACTTCATTGAAGGTCAAGGGATGGTGGTTAGATTGTCTCTTATTGGTGCTGGTCATAGTCTGGCATTTGTGTGGCGCAAATGTTACATGCCACTTGTTAGCCCAAGCTTAGATATTGTCAAGCTCTTTTTGCATTTGGACATGGACTACTTCAGTATCTGAAGAGTTGAAAGTAGAGCTGAACATTATGGAATCATTGGCAAACATCCCCACTTCTGACTTATGATGGAGCGAATGTTGTAGATGAAACAGTTGAAGATGGTTGGGCCAAGGACACTACCCTGAGGGATTCCTGAAACGGTGCTCTGCAGCTGAGATGATCGACCTCTAACAAACACAACCATCTTCCCATGTGCCAGGCTAGACTCTAACCACCAGAGAGTTTGCCCCCAAAAACCATTGATTCCAGTTTTGCTAGGGCTCCTTGATGCCACACTTGATCAAATGCACCCTTGATGTCAAGGGCTGTCATTTTCACCTCACCTCTGGAATTCAGCTGTTTTGTCCGTGCTTGAACCAAGGCTGTAATGAGGTCAGGAGCTGAGTGGCTCTGATGTAACCCAAACTGGGTGTTACTGTGCAGTTTATTGCTGAGTAGGTTGTGCTGTTGCTGACACCTTCTGTCACTTTACTGATGATTGAGAGTAGACTGATAGGGCGGTAATTAACCTGGATTTATCCTGCTTTTTATGTACCAGACATCATAAAATCATAAGGGGTGGCACGGTGGCTCAGCGGTTAGCACTCTGCCTCACAGCGCCAGGGACCCAGGTTCAATCCCACCCTCGGGCAACTGTCTGCGTGCAGTTTGCACATTCTCCCCGTGTCTGCGTGGGTTTCCTCCAGGTGCTCCAGTTTCATGCTTTCACCCGGAGTGAGCAGTAGTTTTGTGCCCCTGGGAATACCATCGTTCCCCCGGACAATGTATCATCAATCCTGATAATCAGTTGAATGACAGATTGCTGAATTGCTGTAAGACCTTGTGTGCATATTAGTCTTTAGCCCCCAACCCCTATTCCCCATCCCCACCTTCATAACTTGTCTTTTCCCTTGTTTGATTTTTTTTCTTATTGTTGCAATGCCTCAGTGGGCAGGTTTTGTCATTTATTGTTGGGTGATTTGTCATTTGGTGGCGAACTTATTTTTTAAAAGACCTTGAAAACCCCTTTCACGATGATAGCAGTGTAAGTTTGTATGACGTTTGTCTGAACTTACATTCCTCAGACACTTGGTAGCTTTTCCTTGTGCCAAAATAGAAGCTGAAACGTTGTACACCAATTTATCCACAAACATGCTAATGAGGTTAGTTGCTTCCACAATGGAAAGGATGGGTTCCAAGCTCTGCATAAAACCATTTTTGAAGTTGGTATTGGGCTCTTCCATGCGCCATATCATTGCTTGCCTGCTTTCTGCCAGCTGTCCAATGCACCAATCATTTCTGTGTACCACCCTTGGCCCATTTCCCTGTTCACCTGAATCCTTTACAACAGAACTCATTTGAGATATCACGTTTTGGAGAACTGGTAGCTACATTACCCCAGCCCCTTCCCACTTCCAGCCTCATTACAAGCCACTCACGCTTGGTAGTGTATTAAGTGTTGACGCACCTAAGATATCCCCCAAATTATATGCAGTGTCAGTACCTGAGCTGGTGACCCCAAGTGTGAGTGAGTGTTAGTATTTCTTCATCAGAACCTTCCCACTCTTCCACCACTAATTGACTTGGTTCAAGTTCTTGGGCAGCTGAAAGGTCAAGACACAAGTTCTAGTTAAGGCAGGTTAGGGGAGTTGGGGCAGTTGAGTGAGCAAGAGATGTACGTTTATGACATTTGTAACTCCGGTAACTCAGAAGAATTATGGGACAAGGGCTTATGGTGAAATGTGTAAAGAAGAATACCAATATTTTTAATAGTTTCAACATCACTCTTCACTAAGACCTCTGCATTAGCAAGTCCAATAAGGGCAGGAACCATCTCCTCTGTTAAGCACATACTGCTGCAATAGTTCCACATTTAACCTCTACCACCTGCAATTATGCACCAATTGTTCTGCAAGAGTGAGAGAAAAAATTCAGTGTGTGGTACACAGTATTTGGATGATGTTCTGTAATAATTGAACAGCTGGTAGTTGATTACCTGTGAGTGAAGCTCGCAAAAGTATATGAGGGTGAAGTCAAAGTTATGAATTTGAAATGTGGAACATGATTAATAGAGATTTCAAACAGTTGAATGATGGGAATGTGATGCAGTTGATAGGATAAGATATTTGAAGACAAACTCATTGACCTTGACCATTCATTTGAGGTCATGAAACTTCTTGTGGCACTGCAGTCAGGTCCACAGGGATTGACTGATGGCATTGACCATTATGGCTATCTGTTCCCAAAGACTTTTGCACAGTTTGCCTAAGGAACATCCTGGTTTCTCCTCCTCTCTGCTTCCTCCACCTAGGTCTTTACGACAGTATCAGAATACTTTGATGCCTGCTGTCTCTCGTGTGACTCACAATCCAATTGTTAAAGGGAGTTCAGACACCCTTCCAAGAACAATTCCAGCTTTTACATCAGCTAGAGTGAATCACCCATTTATAATAAACAGCTGACTTGAGGAGGTGCCAGCCTTGCATAAAACTATTCATGTTGAGGTATGCAGCCACTCAACACCACATTCAGCAATAGCTGCAAGAAACAGGCAGATGTGTAAACAGCGTGAAGTTTACGTGTACATTAGTAGGGATAAGTGTTTCACTATTATTTTTACAACAAGATTTGATCCAGTATTTTGTAATCCCAGTTAGAAATTACACAGGTTCATAGGATCAATCCAGCAGAATTAACGAAGGCAATGAAATTACTGGGCATTATTGATAAATAGATCGAAGCTCATGGATTTTCCAATTTTACCACAATACTTATTTCTGCCTAATATTGCTGTCCATCCACAGTGAAATTTAATGTCCTCAACAGTTAGGCCATTTGATATTTAAAATTCAGTATATTTTAAACTAGAGTTTAGAAAGTTCAGGTAACTCCTACCTACTAATAGACTAATCTTTCAGTCCGCATAATTTCTAGCGTAACAATTTGTCACAATTGTAATTCTAGGCAATCATATTTAAAATGAGAGTTCGGTTTTTTCGTGTGGTTTTATGCCCATATCCAAGAGTTTGGGTTCAAGACAGACTGGTGGAGCAGAAAGCAAGATCAAGAACTACCTTCAGGCTTAGACTTCTTAACAAAGCTGCTTATTTCAAGTTAATACTAACAGCCGTTAGGCATTGCAGTTTGAGATGGTCTTTTTTGAAAGGCTATTATCTACATGTACTTCTTTCTTCAAATCTAATTAACACCTCCCACATTGTGCTATTTATGCCCAGTGAGGAGCAGGACTGTGACATCATAACAAAGTTGTTCCATGGTCCTAAAGTCCTTACAAAACAAGTGGGTGTCCTGGTGTGTATGCAATAGGTGTGTAGGTTATAAGTTGGTGATTACATTTCAAAATTCTGGCTGTTTTTGTTATGACGGTACAACAATTTTACGAAAGTAAGGAATGTAATGGGGCTGTTTCAGCATTTGAAGAGGCTGGATCAAACAACATTGTCAAGTGCTAACAACCAGTTACCTGCATATTCTCCATAAAAAGAATGGTAAAGAGAGGAGAATAATTAAAAGTGGCAAAGGAGAGTAAGTCAGATGTGAACTAAAATCTGTAATCATCATGTATTTAAAATATGGAAATCAGAACACTTGTTATATTTTACAGAGTAGTTAGAGCTTTAAATGCTTTGAAAAGCTTATGATCAAGCAGGAGAAATATGTGCTGGAGTTATTGTTAGCTCTCAGCAGTGGGTTATGTAATACATTGAACCTATCGGCAGGTTAGGATAGAACTACAAGTCTCCAGGCAAATCAACAGAGAAAGTTGCAGAGAGCGCAGTGCTGAGTTTTTGAAGTGATAGATATTTCCATTGTAGAATACTGAATTAAATGCATAATAAGGCCATACAACATTTAAAAAGGCTTGCGTAATGTCCCAGTGAAACCTTGCTTTATGTTTATGTCAGTCAGTTGTGAGACACATCCTCTCAAGACACTTCTCACATCTCATAACTGAATAGTCACCCTGCACTTTATGTTGTCAGTACATTATTCTCAACTTTTATCAAGTATTATCCATTCAATATAATTTTCCAAAGCATAAACTGCTATGCAAATATAGGATACAGGCTGAAATTAAACATTTGAGTAATGAACCCTGAGGCTCTCATCAGCAATGTAAATTATGAATGAAGACCAAACTCAAGAGTTCAAACTTGATGTTTTTAGAAGACTATATTAACATGTGTTCATACAGATTAGGAACTGGAATAGACCACTTGATCCCTTGGCTGATCTGACTGCTCTGCATTCCTCCAACCCCTGATAATCTTTTACCTCAAGAATCTATCTATCTCTCGATCATACAAACCTTCAAAACACTGCTTCTACTGTCATATGAGGAAGGGAATAGAAAAATTCTCCTTATCTCTGTCCTAATTGAATGACTTCTTATTGTAAAACAGTAACATCTAACTCTAGATTCTACCACAAGTGGAAATATTGTTTCGACATCCACCCATCAAGACCTCCTCCGAATCTTTTATGTTTTAATTAGGCAGCCTCTTATTCTTCTGAATTCCAGCAAATACAAGTATAGTCTATCCAAACCTTTCTGATAAGAAAACCTGACAATTCCAGTATTAATCTAGTAATATAAAACAAAAAACTGTGGATGCTGAAAGTCTGGAACAAAAACAGAAATCGTTGGAGAAACTCGGCAGGTCTGGCAGCACTTGTGAAGAGAAAGCAGTGTTTTGAGTCCCAATGACTCTTCTTCATTCTCAGAACTGTTTGTGTTACATTTATATCCTGCCTTAAATAAAGTGGGCAGTACTGTACATGGTAGTCCACATGTGATCTCACCGATCCCTACTTTTGTATTCAATTGCCCTCACAATAAGTAGTAATATACTATTTGGTTTACTAATTGCTTTCCGCACCTTTGTACCAATACTGATGCACTGGGACCCCCAGATTCCTCTCCATCTCAGCCCTCTGCAATTTCTTACAATTTAGCTTCCATGCTTCTTTCTATATTCTTCCTGCCAAAGTAGACTTTTACATTTTCCCACATTATTCTTCATTTGTAAGATCTTCGCCTGTCATTTAAGCAATCAAAATATTTCTTTAGTGTCCTTAGGTGCTCTTTACACCTTACTTACCTACCCATCTTTGTGTCATCATTAAATTTAGCAACCATAGCTTCAGTCCCTGTATCCAAGTCTTTTATATAAATTGTAAAAGTTGAGGCCCCAGTAATGATCTCCATGGCACATGACTTGTTACATCTTATCAACCTGAAAATGACCCATTTATGTCAGTTCCCTGCTTGTTAGCTAGTCAATTCATGCCAACATGTTGCACTCGACACTATGGACTTTAGTTTTCCACAACAATGTTTTATGTGGCACCTTATCAAATGCCTCCGAGGAGTCTAAGGACAGTACAACACTGGTTTCCCTTTTATCCACAGCACATGTTCCTTCTCAAAGAATTCCAACAACTTAATTAAACCGGATTTTCTTTCTGCAAAACCATGTTGACTCTGCCTGACTATGTTACACTTTTGTAGGTGCCCTGCCATAGCATCTTTTGTAGGTGCCCTGCCATAGCATCATTGGAAAAAGCTTTTAATTATCTAACTAACTCACCTGTATTTTCTAATGTACCATCTCTCTTTTTTTTTGAATAAAGGAGTTGCCGTCACTATTTTGCAATCTGAAGAAATCTTCTTCAAATCTAGGAAATTTTGAGATCAAAATCTATGCATCAATTATCTGCCTAGCCACTTCTATTAAGACCTCAGAATAAAATCAACCAGGATCTGTGGATTTGTCAGCTTGCAACTTCTATAATTTGTTCAGTACTCCTTCCCTGGTGATTGTAATTTTCTTGAGTTCTTCACTGTCTTCCGCCTCCTGATTTACAGCTATTTCTGGACATTACTTGTTTGCTCTGTAGTGAACACAAATGCAAAATAGTCTGTTCAATTCATCTGCCAAGTCCTTATTTTCCATTTTACATACCCTAGATTCACTTCCTTTTGGAGCATTCTTCACTTGTTCTTAGTTTTAATATCTATTGAAACTATTTTGATTTTTTTTTTCTATTTCCAGCCAGCTTTCTATCATACTCTAACTTTTTCCTCTTCACTAATGTTTAGTCATTTCATTTCTTCAGTGGTGGCAAGGTTTGTGGATATCCTTGAATCCTTAATGAATAGTTATTTTTTCAAATTACTACTTCACTGAATACTGCCTTGGAGATCAGGACAAACAAAGAGAGAGACTTTCAGACTCTTGCTGTACTTAATTCATATTTCTTTCCCTATCTTCCTTGCTGCTCAACGCAGCTGCTGCTATTTGTCCTATTGTGTATCATTTTGTCCCTACAAGTCGACAACTGATGGCAAATATGTGCAATCTATCAAACAATCCCTACAGTTCCAAGAGTGACCATTCAACCCATTGAGTCTGCACCCCAGCATAACAAAGCCTCTTCTTCCTCAGGCAGCTCAGGAAATTTGGCATGTCCATAAGGACCCTTCTACAGATACGCCATTGAAAGCATACTGTCCGGGTGCAATATGGCCTGGTATGACAACTGCTCTGCTCAGGACCGTAAGAAACTACAGAGGGTGGTGTGCACAGCCCAGACCATCACAGAAGCCAACCTTACATGCATGGACTCCATTTACATGGCTCGTTGCCATGGAAAGGCTGCCAACATCATCAAAGACTCACCCAGCCGGGTAATGCTCTTCTGCGACCTCTTCTGTCAGGCAGAAGATACAGAAGCAAGAACACACGCTCCAGTAGGTTCAAGGACAGCTTCTTCCCTGCTGTTAATAGACTGATTGATGGACTCTATAACTTCAAATAATGCTGATCACAGAACATAGAACATAGAACAATACAGCACATTACAGGCCCTTCAACACACAATGTTGTGCCGACCTATTCCCCTACTAAGATCAATCTACCCTGCATTTCCTACATTTTACTATCCTCCATGTGCCTATCCAAGAGTCACTTAAAAGTCTCTAAAATATCTGACTCCACTACCACTGCCGGCAGCGCATTCCACACACCCACCACTCTCTGTGTGAAGAACATCTCCCCTATACCTTCCTCCAATCACCTTAAAATTATGTCCCCTCATAATAGTCATTTCCGCCCTGGGAAAAAGTCTCTGACTATCCACTTTATCTATACCTCTCATCATCTTGTACACCTCTATCAAGTCACTTCTCATCCTTCTTTGCTCAAATGAAAAAAGGCCTCGCTCTTTCAACCTTTCCTCATAAGACCTGCCCTCCAGCCCAGGCAGCATCCTGGTAAATCTCCTCTGTACCCTCTCAAAAGCTTCGAAATCTTTCCTATAATGAGGTGACCAGAACTGAACACAATATTCCAAGTGTGGTCTAACCAGGGTTTTATAAAGCTGCAGCATAACCTCACAGCTCTTAAACTCCATTCCCCTGCCAATGAAAGCCAACACACCATACACCTTCTTTATAACCCTATCAACTTGGGTCGCAACTTTGAGGGATGTATGGCTGTGGACCCCAAGATCCTCTGTTCCTCCACACTGCCGAGAATCCTGCCATTAACCCTGTATTCTGCATTCAAATTCGACCTTTCAAAATGAATCACTTCACACTTTTCTGGTTTGAATTCCATCTGCCACTTCTTTGCCCAGTTCTGCATCCTTCAATGTCCTGTTGCGACCTACAACAGCCCTCCACACTGTCCACAACTTCACCAACCTTCGTGTCATCGCAAACTTACTAACCCACTTTCCACTTCCTCATCCAAGCCATTTGTAAAGATCACAAAAAGCAGAGGTTCCAGAACAGATCCCTGCGGAACACCACTGGTCACCGGGCTCCAGGCTGAATACTTTCCATCTACTACCACCCTCTGTCTTCTATTGGACAGCCAGTTTTGTATCTAGACAGCCAAATTTCCCTAGGTGTTCCACATGTCTTGTCATCCAAGGTTCCTTCACCTTACCGTCCTCTCCTTGCCTCAGTGGAGCAAACCTATCCAGTACTTGTAGCAACTGCTCCCTAAACAACCTCCACATTTCTGTCGTGCATTTCCCTGAAAACATCTGATCCAAATTTGTGCTCCCAAGTCCTTTCCTAATAGAATTGTAATTCCCACTCCCCCAATTAAATACTTTCCCATACCTTCTGCTGCTATCCCTCTCCATGACTATAGTAAAGCTCAGAGAGGTGTGATCACTGTCACCGAAATGCTCTCCCACCGAGAGATCTGACACCTGTCCTGGTTCATTGCCAAGCACCAAATCCAATATGGCCTCTCCTCTAGTCGGCCTATTTACATATTGAGTCAGAAATCCTTCCTGGACACTTGACAAAATCTGCTCCATCCAAACTATTTGCACTAAGGAGGTTCCAATCGATATTGGGGAAGTTGAAGTCACCCATGACAACAACCCAATACTTCTGCACCTTTCCAACATCTGTTCCTCAAATCTGATCTTGCTTAGCACACATGGTGTAACCTTTGTGCCTTACACTGTCTAATTTTTTTTCCACCCTATGATCTGCTCACAAACAAAGCTTTTCATTGTACTTAGGTACACATGACGATAAATCAAACCAAGCAAGCAACCCTCTGAAGAACATCCCACCAGACCCAGTTTCCTATCCCCATGACCCGACATTTTTACTATGGGTAATCCACTTAACCCGCACACCCCTGGACACTATGGACAATTTAGCATGGCCAATCCACCTGACCTGCACATCTTTGGACTGTGGGAGGAAACTGGAGCACAGGCAGAAACCCATGCAGATACGGGGTGAACATGCACACTCAGCTGAGGTTGGAATTGAATCCAAGTCCCTGACGCTGTGAGGCAGCAGTGCTAAACACTAGGCCACCATGCTGCCCATCCAAGCTTGGATTAAACAGGAGATGCAAATTTTCTCATCATTTAGTCAGTTGGCTGGTTTCATTCGTTGTTCAGTTAACATGGTAATCTCAATGTAGCCGTTTTTCTTTATTCCCTGGGGGTTCTCTGGAGTTGTCACAGTCAAATGTTCAGGTGATCTCAGCAGCCAATTTAGGTCATTTTTTAGACCTGTTTAAAAACTTTTGTTCATGAAGGTCTTTGGTACTTATCTGAGATGGTGGAAGTTAAATATCAAAATGTCATATTTATCATTATCCTAATAAATTGAAAGATAGTCTTAGTAATGATGATCATGAAACTATCACTTCTTATTGTAAAAATCCACCTGGCTTGCTATAACATGCTTTGAGAAAGGACATTTGCCATGTTTAACTGAGTTGACTTCTATGTTACTCCAGATCCACTGTAAAGACTCTTAACTATCCTCTAAAAAGTGGCAAACAGTGTCATGAGCAATTATTGGATGGGCAGCAAATGCTGGCCTTGCCAGTGATCTCTGCTTCCCAAGAAGGAACAAAAATCTTTTGATTCCTGAAATTCAGAAGTTGGTTCCACCAACTAATTAATATTCCTGTCCAGCATTTTCCTCCATATCCATGTTTCAGAAGCTGTTATCCTCCTGTCATCCTCCTTTGAATCTAACTGTCACATCCATAGAGTGTACTACTGGTGAATACTGAAGCGAAGTATTCATTAAGGACCTCCTCTACCTCCTCTGACTCTGCGCATTGTGACTGTAGCAGATGTTTATTGAACTTCATGCTGATGCTTTTGGATTTCCAGCAGCTACTTAATTCGTTGGTCATTCATTTTGCCATTGCTTTTCTAACCTAGATTTCATTCTTTGACGGAACTTGGGTGATTGTCATCGAGCCAAGCAATGTGAATTTGTCGATCATGGTGCTGCCTCCCTGAGTTTTCCGTTGCCATTTAGAACCATAATATTGGTCTTTAACTTATTTATATTCAGTCAAAAATGCCTAGTGGACTGAATTTTGCCACCACAGAATAAAATAGACAAGGGCAAGCCAGTTGGGAAAATGTGGCTAGATCAGCAAAGTGAAGTTCTCAACGTCAAGGGGGAAAAAAAGCCCAATTTTCCACCAGCTGTGTTGCTGATACCACAGTGCTGACACCACAATTCACTGTGAATATGTGCATGTGCATTAATGGATGTGGCTGTGAACTGGACAGAGGTTGGGGAAGTGTAGGATCAGGCTGCAGGAAAGGGCGAATGACAGAGGTGAGTGACTTCTCTTTCCCCCAAACCTGTCAAATGTCTACCTGCCCCCAGCTCCCTCTGTTTTGTCTCCCCCCAACCCCTCAGCTCTATCCAGTCTTTCTCCCTTCCCTTTCTGATTCTGCCTACCTCACCCCCCCAGATGATTACCCACCCTCCCCCACCCCCAGATCCTTGAGGTCTGTTCTACTGCAGAACCCTGTTTTCCTTGTTGCACCTGTTCCACACATGTGCACAGTGCAGAATTTGTATATGGGGCAGTAATGTAAAGGGGCTGTAGCCATGCCTGTGTACATTTCCAAGCGAGTATCTGTGCATAGTTGCCTGCCACTTGGGATATTATCAGCATTGCCACCCAAGGTTTGAACAGTGAGACATGAATCAGTGACTATTTACATGCATTTACATCTCATTATTACATATTCTCTCATTGTTTATATGCAGTTTGCTGTTCTCGCACACAACAAAGAGAAATTAGATGATAACAATGCCTGACATGAACGTCAGATCAGGTGCCTGCTAGCTGCAGAGCTCCATCTAGGCCAGCTGTTTACAACGTCTCAGCTCAGAGTCTACAGGTAATGACCAGCAACAGTCCACCGCGCCATCCATATAGAGTGGCATCAAACATGCACCATCTTCACCACATCATGGCACATCTGTGATTCATTTACAATATAGTTATGCACTTCAATGCTGCACTTTGGAATGTCTCAGCACCTTACATTGACATGTTGCTGCCAGGCTGCTTTATGCACAGGGACAGGCACACAACTCCCCAGGATTGAAGCAGGATGTAACTCTTAGCTTACTCTCTTAGAACTCTCACTAGCTTCATGCTCACTTGGATGCTCACAGCATCTCAGCCTTGCATGCCTTTTTATTGCTTTACTGCATCAGTTGGAACTTGTAGTCTCACTGTACTTCTGTCTCTTCTTGCATTTTAGAGCAGAGACAAGTCATTTGGCATTGTAATGTTTGCCAGCAGTGATCAGTCAAAGGGGCAGACACCTTGATTTACAGCAATGTGCTAATCAATGTGCCAGCAGCCTACGTGGTCAACTCACTGAATGCTCTTCAAATAAATGGCCACCTCTATAAGTCTAAGGGGAGTAGTCCTTGTTTAAATCAAAGAGGATTGTTGTCAGTTAGAGGGTACTGGAACAATCAGTCAAGGGCATCATCCGCTATCAGCCCAAGGGCTTGGACACAATCAGTCAGGTGCTTGGGGTTAAGAACAGGGGTTTGGTACTGTTACAGTCATGGGTGTCCTGGTAAGATGTAATGATATGCTGGCAGCTGGGGAAAGAGTAGCACTCCTTTAGACAGGGCTCTAACATGGTATGGCACTAACCAGAGGAAGCCTGTATGGCTCAATTCTTGTAGCTGCCATTACCATGGCAGTCAATCAAATTGGTGAGAATATAAAGTAGCAGTACATTGATGACTGATCTCCTATTTCCAATAAAGTACCACCCGTGCCATCAAAGTTCCTTCAGAAGCTTGTATTTTCTCTGCCACTATATGTACAGTGAATGGGCTTTTCAATTTTGACAATGAGTGATCTGGTGTACAGCTGGACTTTAAATGTGACTCCAGTGGTGGAAGCCTCAGTGGGCCTAGCAGTGGCAAATACTTCTGCCTTTGGTGAGAACAAGACAGTGTGAGAGCAACACGAAGGAATGGGGCATAGATAATAAGGTGTGCTGTGGAAAATTGCGTGAGTTAACTCATGAAGAGTTAATGAAATTGCATGAAATTCCTCAAAATTGATACTTAGCTGTGTTTTGGTTAAAATTTAGCCCACTGTCTCCTTTGTTTGTATTTGGAATATCACAATCAGTCTTGGGCCTCATATCTAAGGAAGGATGTGTTGTCCTTGGAGAAGGTCCAGAGGAGATTCACAAGAATGATCCCAGGAATGAAGGGCTTGTCGTATAAGGAGCAGGTGAGGACTCATGTTCTGTACACAATGGAGTTTAGAAGGATAAAGTGGGGATCTTATTGAAAGTTACAGAATAATGAGAGGTCTTGATAGAGCATGTGGAGAAGATGTTTCTACTGGTAAGAGAGACTAGGACCCGAGATGACCCTTTCAAACTGCATTGAGGGGGATTTTTTCCGTCAGAGGGTGGTGAGTCTGTGAAATTCATTGTTGCAGAAGGCCATGGAGGCCATGTCATTTAAGACAGAGATAGATAGATCGGTTCTTGAATCGTAAAGGGATGAAAGGTTACAGGGAACAGGCAGGAGAGTGGGGTGTCAGCAATAATGGATTGGCAGACAGACTTGTTGGTCCAAATGGCTTAATTCTGATCCTATATCTTATGGTTTCAGCCCACCATAGTGTTCTAGCTATTTTCTTTCTCATGGCTATAAATGTGATATGTGCATACCCGAGAATTCATATGTAACGATCCCCTATGATAGGGTCAAATCTTTCTGGTAAACACTAATTACACCATCCTCATTACCTTTCCTCCCACAGCATTAAGCGTATGGGTGACAGACAGAAGACATTTCTTGCCTGATTCCCTTCTCAAACTAAAATTACTTTGTATGTCCATCCATACCTCTGACGACTCCTAAAGCTGTTGAATAAGCCACACAAGACATTTGGACAAAACTGAAGTGTTTAAGCATCATGTTGGACAGTTTTGAAAACTTGGCATATCTCTTACTGGACAATCTGCTTGTTTTCACATCTCTCTGTTCTGACAGTAGTATATTTTTCAGAAATGAAGCCAAATTGCTCTTGTGCCAATATTTTTTTTTACACAGGGACAATTCTGCTGAACCTGAGCATACACTGTTTTGAACAGTCCTGTGTACCTGCTCTCTCAGGCAATATAACTATTTCGGATGTAGTTTACTCGCAAGACCATTTGTCTGTTGTCCATAAGAACACAGGAACAAGAGCAGACCATTGAGCCCATTGAGTCTTCTCCTCCATTTATTATGATGATGGCTGGTCGAACACTTCAGTGTCTTTTACCCATACAATACAGATAACCATTGGGAATTAGAAATTCATCAACTTCTACTTTGTTGTTATTCGCCCTCCAGGTCCTATTTAAATAATTCTCCTCTCAACTTAAAATTACACCCTCTGGTTTTGAATTTCTCTACAAAAAAGACCATTGTTATTCACCTCACAATGCCCCTCATGATTTTATAAATCTCTATAAGGTCACTCCTCAACCTCCTACACTCAAATGAAAACAGAGTCTCAGCCTATCCTTATAACTCAAACCCTCCAGTCCCAGTAACATCCTTGTAAATCTTTTCAGCACCGTGACCAATTTAATAATATTCTTCCTGTAGGAGGGCAACCAGAAGTGTCCAAAAATGGCCTCACCAACGTCTTGTACAACTGCAACATGACGCCCGAGATCGTTTACTCGATGGTCTGAGCAGTGATGGCAAAGACGCCAAACACCTTCTTAACCACCCTGTCTATCTGAGATGCAACTTTCAAAGAACTGTGTTCCTGAAACCCCAGGTCTCTCTGTTCGACAAAGGGGTGTAACGGCATCCTTAGGAAGGAAATCAGGAGGGCAAAAAGGGAATATGAGAAGGTAGCCTTTGCAGATAAGGTTAAGGATAATCCAAAGAGATTTGACAAGTACATTAAGATCAAAAGAGCAACTGCGGAGTGAATAGGTCCCCTTAAAGATCAATGAGCTCATCTATGTGTGGAGCCACAGGAGATGGGAGAGATGCTAAACAAATACTTTGTGTCAGTTTTTATTGTGGAGAAAGATATGGAAGTTAGGGAACGCAGGGAAATAAATAGTGATGTCTTGAACAGGGGGTGCTGGAGGTCTTAAAAAGCATAAACGTGGATAAATCTTCAGGATCTGATCATGTGTATCCCAGGATGTTGTGGAAAGTTAGGGAAAAAATTGTGGCACCCCTAGCAGAGGGATTTGTATCATCTGCAGCCACGGATGAGGTGCTGAAAGACTTAGATGGTGGTTAATGTTGTGCTTTTATTTAAGAAAGGCTGCAAGGAGAAGCCGGGGAACTATAAACCAGTGAGTATGACATCAGGAAATTGTTGAAAGGGATTCTAAGGGGTAGGATTTTCATGCATTTGGAGAGGCAAGGCCTGATTAGTGATAGCATGGCCTTGTGCGTGGGAAATTGTGTCTCACTAACTTGATTGAGGTTTTGAGGATGTGCCCAGGAAGATAGATGAAGGCAGAGTGGTAGACATTGTCTACATAGATTTTAGTAAAGCCTTTGTCAACGCTCTGCATGGTAGACTGGTTAATCAAATTAGATCACACGGGATTCAGGGTGAGCTTGCCAATTGGATCCAAAGGTTGGAGACTTGCTCACTGAGCCGGTGTGTTTGATTGCAGATATTTTGTCACCCTGCTAGGTAACATAAGTACACCTCTGGTGAAGTGTTGGTGTTCTATCCCACTTGTTATTTATATGCCTCAGTTTGTTGGGTGGTTTGCATCACTTCTGGTTCTGTTTTTTAGTGGTTTGTATATCTGGTCCAGTTCAAAGTGCTTGTTGTTGGAGTTCTGGTTAGAATGCCAGGCCTCCAGGAATTCCCTGGCATGTCTCTGTTTGGTTTGTGCTATTATGAATGTGTTGTCCCATTCGAACTCATGTCCTTCTTTGTCCATGTGTATTGAGACCAGTGTGAATTGGTTGTGTCTCTTGGTGGCTGGTTGGTATTCGTGCATCCTTATTATCGGTTTTCTTCCAGTTTGTCCTATGTAATGTTTCTCACAGTCCTTGCATGGTATTTTGTATGTTATATTAGTTTTATTGGTTGTGGGAATGGGATCCTTTAAGTTCATCAGTAGTTGTCACAGGGTGCTTTTTGGTTTGTGGGCTACCCTGATACCTAGGGGTCTGAGTAGTCTTGTGGTCATCTCTGTTATGTCTCTGATATACGGGAGGGTCTCTCGTGTGTCTGGCCATATTGTGTCTTCTTGTTGTGGTCTGTCATGGAGGTAACGGCAGATTGTGCTTTTTTGGGTATCCGTTCATTTTAAACATTCTGTATAACTGCTCCTGTTCTGCTTTGTGCAATTCCATGTTGCTGCAGTGTGTTGTGGCTCATTTGAATAATGTCCTGATGCAGCTCCATTTATGGGTGTTGGGGTGGTTGCTGCAGTAATTAAATATCTGTTCCATATGTGTGGTCTTTCTGTATACACTAGTCTGGAGTTCCCTGGTGTTCTTACGTTCTACTATTATGTCTATGAAGGGTATTCAGTTATTGTTCTCTTCTTCTTTTGTGAATTTTATTCTGGTGAGGATGTTGTTTATGTGTCGGTGGGTTTCTTCTAGTCTTGTGCATTTGATAATCACGAAGGTGTCATCTACGTTCTGAAACCAGAGTTTGGCTTGTATGTTCTAACCTTTGCATTACCGCTTTGGCAAACAGTCCTGATATTGGGGATCCAATTGGTGTTCCATTGATTTGTTTGAATATATGGTTGTTGAACATGAAGTGGGTTGTGAAGCACAGATCCAGCAGTTTCAGGGTGCTGTCCTTGTTGGGGCTGTTGGTTTCATGGGGTGGCTGCCTTCCTGATTCGTCCAGCAGTGTGGCAATTGTCCCTTTGGCTCGGTCGATGTTCATGGATGTAAATAGTGCTGTTACATCAAAGGATATCATTATCTTGTCCTCTTCTATTCTGATGTCCTTGATCATGTTGAGGAATTCTTGGGAGGAGTGGATGGAGTAGGTAGTGTTGTCAACTAAGTATTTCAGTTTCTGTTGGAGTTCATTGGCTAGTCCATATATTGGCGTGTCTGGTAGTGAGACAATGGGTCTGAGGGAGACCCCTTGTTTGTGTACCTTGGGGAGTCCATAGAAGTGGGGTGTGTTGGATCCCTCTGGCTTCATTTTTTTATTAGTCTGTCTTGCTGATATCTCCTGAATGATGTAATTTCTTCAGGGTTGTTGTAATCCAGTTCTTTAACTGTAGTGTTGGGTCTACTGCCATCTGTTGGTAGGTGTCAGTATCTGCTCATAGTGTGTTAGCTTTCTCGATGTACTGGGACTCTGTTAAGGATTACTATTATGTGTCCTTTGTCTGCTGGTAAGATCACAATTTTTTTTGGCTTTCTTCTCTTCTGTGTTAAATGTGTACCACTCACCTTTTCTGCTCAGTGTTGGGACTGTCATCTGTCTGATGGTCTGTTGTATTTCCTCTGTGAGTCCGTTGTTCTTTAGTGTCAATTCCAGTGCAGCCAGGAAGTCAGTTTTTTTGGTGTCTCTGTAGTTATAATTCAGTCCGTGTACTAGAACAGTCTTCTTAGTGTCTGTATGTGGTCGATTTGAGATGTTCTTGATCCATGTTTCTGTGTTGTCCATGTCATTGTTGTGGCTGATTTTGGACAGTTTATCTTGTAGGGCTATTCTTTTCTTTGTTCTGGTCTTTTGATGTTGCACGCTGATGGCTTTTTCCAGTGTGGTTGTCCATTCTTGGTCGGTTGCATTGGAGTACAAAGGTTTTTGGCACGCAATTTCCCGCTCATATTTGTGGAGGCAATTTTGGGCATCGTTGATCATAACCCTTATCATTCAGTGGCCATTCTGTTCAAGTGGATTGGATACAAAATTAGCTTGATGGCAAGAGACAGAGAGTGGTACTGGAGGCCTGTGACCAGTGGTGTTTCACAGGGCTCATTACTGGGTCCACTGTTATGTGTCATTGATGTAAATGATTTGGATGAGAATTTAGAAAGCATGGGTATTAAGTTTGCAGATGCCACCAAAATAGATTGTATAGTGAAATATGGTTATTTAAGATGAAAAAGGGATCTTGATCAATTGGGCCAATAGGCAGATGGTTTTAATTTGGATAAATGTGCGGTATTGCATATTGGTAAGGCAAACACAGGCAGGACTTACATCCTTTAGCAAATGTCCATTTCTTGCTATTTCATGTTCATGACAGCCAGTTTCATGATTAAAACATTCCGTAAATTTTGTAAGTAATTTTACGACTGATTTGGGAAATCGGTAACATTTCATTGGGCTTTGCATTTGGATTGTTATTTCTTCAAAATATTTGAGGGGCTATTCACTCAGGATCTTACTCATTTTATTCCTTGTTGACTACAGTTTACCAAGTCAATATTTTACAAATGATTCACAAACTTACTCTTGAGAATTGACTTAATTATTTTGCAAGGGATGGAAGTAAGATTAATAGTCCTGTGGTTGACTTCATCTTTTTCAAATGTGAACGTCATATTATCTTGTAAACTTCCTACTGATGCTTCCCCAGTGTCCTCATAATGATTATCGGCACCTCATAAGTCTCCCTTGCGATTCTTTGCACTCCAGGATAAATATCATCCAACTTTAGAAATGTGTCAGTTCTGAGCTCTAGATACTGCAGACTCATTGATATTAAAGCCTTTGTTTGGCCTTCACTATCTCTGAACATACATGCTGCTTGTGTCGCTGTTTGATAGAAATTCTCATTCAGAATATTTATGATCTTTTGTTCCTTATCAGTTACAAACTAATTTGCTGATTCTATGGTTCATATTCCATTTCTACCTCCTTACAATTGTTCAACTGAAAGAATATCGTGCTCCTGTATTGCTGCAAAATACCTGACATAGTTGACCCTTGTTTTTGTTCTCTCTGTGCATCTTTAATCACCCTTTAAATGTTCTTTTCATAACATGAAGTATTTTTTATTAACAGCAAGTAAGAGGTGTCGAATAATTATTAGAGAGTGATTGATTGCAAGATCTACTGACAAGATAATTTAATTTTTGTGTGTTTAAAAACAGAAGTTGAATTAACTGTTCATGGAAAAATTTGCACATTACTCACTTAGAACATGGAGTAGACCTTTCAGCCCCTTGAGTCTGTTCCATCATTCTGTTAGGCAATGGTTGATGTGCACTACTACCCAATTTGTTCATCTTTTGGTCTATATTTCTCAATGCCCTTACCTAATCATAAATCCATCAATCTCAATGTATAAATCTTCTATTGAGTCAACATCATAAACTTGTGGAGAAGATATATTTCCAGTTGTCCATGTTTTAAGATTTTTTTTTTTCTCCCACTGGTGGAAACAAATAACTTAATGAAATCATGCTTCAATTTTTGACACAAGGGAATACAAGCCCAAGCTTCTTCAATCTATATATGACTTAAGCCTTTAAGACGTGATAGAATTTTTGTGAATATGAACGTACGCTGGATGAGGTTCCCCAATTTTGTTATGGTACCAGATAGGATCCTTCTGACCATTTGCCTCTTGCTTTAGCAGGGGTGAACTGACTCCTCTTAGTTACTAGCCTGAACTCTTAGTTGGTCACAACAAGGTTAATTTTCAAATAAACTCTTCTATTGTGGATGCCTTTCTCCCAGACCCAAATGAACTTAGTTTTGAAAGGAGCCAATGTAACCAGGCTTTCTTAAATTAATAAAAAGTGAGTTTATAAATTACTAACAAGAAGAAAAAACAGTAATGCAGCACAAAGCACACAGATTATAAATAAGAAGTGAGTCTAAAAAGATAACTTTTCAAAAAAAAAGTAGGGAGCAGTCACTGAATTTTTCATTCACAGCAGATAGTTGAACATTACAGCCATTAGAGTGCATGTTTCTGGTAGTGTTATTGTTGGTAGTTGATTGTCAATTGTTTGTCAATTCTCGGCTTTCTAGCTTGACTGAAACACTTTTTTGACTTGAGTCCTTGTAGCAATGGTTTAACTGACAGCAGTCAGAATAAGATACTTTGACCTTTTCTTTACCTGCAATGTGGGGATGTTTAAATGGATGTTCTCAAAGCAGTGGCCCTCACAACACACAGGCCAATAACCCACACAGACCAGGAAGGAAACTCACTTTTAACCCCTCTCCTTGTGTATTCTTGAAAGATGGAAACAAAATTTGTTGTCTATCCAGACTGCTTTTATAAGCATCATATTATCAGTCTGAAATAGTCCGGGGCAATTATAAGTTCAGTTTGTGATGCACTTTCTCCCTTCTATGACACCTCATCAAGTATGACATTCTAGACTCTCTCTCTAGGCGGTCACTGAATTTATGTCTGCAATCAACTTTGGCTGTATGCAGTCTTTTTTTTTAAACGCAAATGTTGTGCTTCAAGTTTGATATGTCCATAGGTGAGCCAGGATTATGATCTGTAGTCATTGCAGTCAATATATTTTTGCATTTAACATCGCAATTAACATATCTTATGTTTGGAAAGCAACTTCTGAATCACACAGGAAGTCTTCCCTATGAGCAAAGCAAAGGAGTCTTGTTTAATAGCTGTTAACGTTGGAGTGATGCTGCCCTTTTCACTTTGTTAACTGATCTTTTCACTTTGTTAACTGATATCAGACTCTAGTTGATATTTAGGATGAAATT
>NC_063344.1:39171126-39181262 GCF_021869965.1 Rhincodon typus
GCCTGCTGTGTTCATCCAGCTCTACACCTTGTTATCTTAGATTGTCTAGCATCGGCAGTTCCTGCTATCTCATGTGGAGGAGACAAATTATGGCCCTCAGTGACCCCAGCAGGCGGAGGTGTTGTAGGACATATACGCTTGGTCACTTCTCAACAGCATATAGCACCCTGCATCTGAAATATTCTGAGATGGTGATTCTGATGCTTTGCTGATGGCAACATCCATGGACAGAGGGTATGGGAGGTCACTGCCCATGCAACCCTGAGATGTTGGGGACTGTTGGCAAAGATGGATGCCAGAGAAGAAGCTGCAATCTGCAGCTGCCAGGGACCCATTCAGGCTTTCATGCCTAGAATTGCTGCCATCTAGTTTCTTTCTGCTGCCTAGGAAGATAACACCTTGCATAGAACTGAACTGAATTTAGGTAATAATTAGATGTTAATGAACACAAACAGGTCTCTCTCTGCTCACTAGCAAGATTCATTAAAATTTTATGTGGAAAAATCTAACATTTTTTTCTAAACTTTGAGAATCTCTTTTTCCCATTCATGTGTATTTTCCCAACTGACTTGCCATTGCCCATATTGTTCAGGTGTTGGGAAACTACCCAAGGTTCATAAAGATATTTTTTTCTCCAAATAACTGAAGAGAGTTATCAACATCACTTGCATAACCTGAGCATATGTAATTTGCAAATGTTTCACTGCATAATCATAGTTTTCTGTTCCATATTTTGTGAATACAAATTTTCTTCTTCATTCTTTTGTATCATTTATGCTTTGCCTCATATTTGAAAATTATTAGAAAATCAACATGATAATTCATAAGATGAAATGTTGGTAATAGAATGTGTTCAAACTATTATCAGAGTTTTTTAAACTTGGAAGAAGTACAGTACAGACATTTTCTTCAGCACCTGTTGCAAAAGGGTTAGTGGACTAATATTAATTATCACCGAATCAAGATTATGTAATTCATGTTTTTTTTCACCTAAAATAAAAAGATGGAATTCAACTTGTGAAATGCCCTCCCATCCTTCTCGAGTCTTGGAATGGAATGTTAAGAAAACAGAAGAAACCCTGACATCAGGGTTGAATAGAGATTGTATTGTTATATATCAGTTGGTGGAAAATCCTCAACAATTTTGCTGTAAGCACCCAATTAATATCTGGCACATAGAGAAGCCTGCTAATAAAGATGGTGAGTTAGAGGAAGTTCTTGCAGGAGAAAGGATGATGCAATAATAAAACAACAGTCAGAGCAAGGATAGCACCAAGGCCTGGTGTTGCCACCCTGGAGATATGCCTGCAGGCTTTAAAAGAGTAGAAAGGTAGCCTCCTCCCAGTAAATGTGAGGAGAAAGCCAGCAAGCCTAACCCTAAGGCATGGCTGAAGGTGGCAGTACCAGTCAGCAACTAAGGCATAGTCACATATCATGGGTGCAGAGTTGCAAACATTTCACTGATCCAATATGGTCTGGCAAGATGAGTGGTATTAGAAGTAGTAAGCTGACAGACATTCAGGACATAAATAACATCCATGAGCTGGGGATCCATGCAGCAAATCTATGAATCAGGCATAAGCAGGGAGCTTATGAGACAGAGTAGTCTTACACAGGGGTCCTACAGTCAGTCATAGTTAGTTGACCATTTTATTGCGAAGACTGAATGGTCACTCACAGAGGACAACTCAAAAGTGCACAAATTGTGTGTGTTAACCAGTTTTGTATCTTCATTGAATTAATTGTTGAAGACCAATATAGAAAAGCATATAATTGGCTGCACTGGGACCTGGGTAAAACAATTAAACTTATGTGGAGAAGTGGGACTCCAGAGAAATTGTACACTCTTCTCATCTCAGTCATAACGGAAGACAACATTACCTCCACTGGTGCCGAAACTCTCATGTTGATGTGCATTTGTATTATTTGAAAGGGTGGCATGAGCTGCTGAGCGTGGCACAGAGTGCACAAGCAGTTCACAAAGATAGTGACAGTTCCAGCTGCTTCCCATCAAAAGATTGTGACAGGCTCAGCGGTGCTCAGCTGAAGTATATAGTGTTTTCAGTCGTCATCAGTAAAGTGGCAGTTGCTGGAGAAGCATTGGGAAATATGTTAACATATCTGAATACCCAGGGACCTTTTCTCCCATACACAGAATGACTGAGGAATCCATTCATGACTAAGTTCCTCCAGTTTATTCCATTGACAGAGCGATGGTCCTCATTGGGAGTCACATACAATAACTCACTTTACGGATGCAGGAAATATCCACCAACTTCCACTGCATGGACTCACCCATGATCTGTATTGAATACTGAGTAGAAATGATGGCTATGAGATAATTCCAGGTAAGCGGGGAGGCCAGGTGGACTGTGAAAGAGTGGAGATATGTCTTCTTATGTCTCAGGCACCTCTTCTCAGATACCTCTGCCGTAAGACTTCTCCTTCCCTGGCTGTTGCAATCCCACTCCACATGGTTGAACTTTCCCTTAGCCCTTCTGGAAGAATCAAACTCTTCACTCAGAATTTAAACCATCAAGGTTCAAACATGCCAATTTCCAAATGCTGTTAGCATTAGACAAGAGAAAACAAGGAGATACCCTTACAATAAATACTGTCTGGTATGAGCTCCCTTCGTGCAATTTCTCCCATTTTCCACTCCCTTGAATAAATCTCAACCTGCCTGCAGCATCATGTTCTCAGTAGTTTTCACCTCTAGTGATCGCACACCTACCACTGAAATCTCACCTCGTGTTCGCATGTGAACTCTGTGGATTCTCTGTCCCCAAACCCCTCACAAAATGATAAAATTCACCTCAAGATTGACTCAAACCATCTGACATGCTTTAAACTGGCATTCTTAGTAATCTGCATAACCATTGCAGGAAATCTGCCCAATGGTAAGAAGAACTTGGGGTTTCACTTCATCCTCCCTCATGCCTGCAGTCCATGGGATTAGTGAAAAACTGACTCAATCAGACAAAAAAAAAGATATCTGTACCGATGTTAGATACAGTCAGAGATAAAGATCCATGAGGAATTTCCTTTTGGGTTGTCTTTATTGGCTGCAGGAAATTTGGCGTGAAAAATGTGAATACAGACATAAACAGGTTTTTCACTGGTGAATATTTGAGACAACTTCTTCAGTAATGCCTGCTTACAAATACAAAAACTAAAAGGGGAAGAGAGTGTGATCATCTATGGGAGTTATGGGAGACACCAAATCATATATTTCATGTGAAATATGCTTTTTTAAAAAAAATTATCTCCCAGAAAACTTTATTTTGTCTTAAAGACAAACAAATTGTGTTTGGAATATTCCAGTTCAGCAGAAAAGGCTAATTACATTGCCCAGATATTTTAACCTCTGTGATTGAGAAGATTATTCTTTACTTTGCTTGTTTACTTTTACCCTTTGACTTTGATAAACTAATTGCACCATTTGTGTGATCCAGTTGTAAACATCTTAATTAATTGTAACCATTCTAGTTACAGGATAAGTGCAAATTCAGCAACTATAATATTAAATATATCTTGTACTTCTGAAGCTCACAAATACAGTGAGAATTGTAAAATGAATGAAAATGGGTCCTGCAGCTATAACAGCACATTGATCTGGCCTTTTCCTGTTTTTCAGACTGGGTTCTCTCATTTTAGCCACTCACTCAATGCACTTGAATTGTGGGGTCTGATACTAATGCTACTCACTGGTACTCTTTGATGCTGGAATCTCTTTCAATACAATCAAACCCCATCCTCCTCATTATCACCAGACTCTGTTCTTAACATAGTCTGACCTTGGAACCTATTACCCTGCACTCAGGTGGTGTTGTCTACACTTTTCAGAATCCTAAACCACTTTCCCATCCTTGTAGATTTTAAAATATTTCTCTTTATACTCACGGTGTACTCATTCATAGGATTTCAACCATAGAATCCTCATCTCCACAGTGAGAAGAAGCATAAAGTTCCCATTTCACAGTATTGTATACCCAAAGAAAATATCCATTGCTATCAAAGTCCAAAAAATCATCACAACTCTTTGAAAACACCCAAATGCCTTTATTTCTAATTTACCCATTCTTACCACTGTCGTAGTATTGACCAAACTGTTCCTGTGAGTTGTAAAAGGGACTGGAGAGACCTCAATGTAAGTATTGTGTACAGTGTTGGTCACCTTATTTAAGGAAGAATGTAAGTGCATTGGAAGCATTTTAGAAACAGTTTAGCAGACTAATCCCTGGAATGAATGTGTTGTTTTATCAGGAAAGGTTGGACAGGTTGTATCCACTAGAGTTTAGAAAAGTAAGAGACAACTTGATTGGAGAAAATAAGATTTTGAAGGGACTTGACAGGGTGTTTGTGTTGAGGATCTCATTCTTCTAGGAAAATCTAGAACCAGAGATGAGATATTCTTTTTCTCTCAGAGTGTCATGAATCTTTAGAATTCTCTTCCTGAAAAGCTGGAGGAAGCAGAGTACTTGGATGTTTTTAAGATGGATAGATTCTTTTTAAGCAAGAGGGTAAAAGATTGTCAGGGATAGAAAGGAATATGGCTTTAAGGTTACAATCAAATCAGCCATGAACTTATTAAAAAGCAGTTAGGCTCAAGCGGCCATTGGTTTACTCTTGCCCTTTCATATTCATATTTAAGTACTAAATGAAAATTAAAGAAACCTACAATCATAATCAAAGATATCCTTTATAGTTTTATTTTTCACAAAAATGGATTGAATGGCAAAGTCAAGTTCCAAAATAGTGTCATGTAAAAACAAAGTTAACTTATTCAGCACCCTGAAGTCAGTGATGCTGGAATAATGTTTTGTGATCTTTGTGCTCACCCATCTCAGTAAATATGCTGACGTCAGGCTTACTTTAAATTTTATGCTGGTTTTTGACAGGTCACCAACAGAATAGAATGAAGGAAATCAACGTGTTAGGTTTTTTGACATAATGTGATAGGGAATACTGCGTTAAAGAAAAAGTTTAATGTTTTGAAAACATCTTGTTTTGTCTGGTGCACAATGCAGCTGTCTGCATGAGGCAGTTCAGACCTATCATTTTAAAGCTACCTTCCCCTGCCTTAAAATACAATCAATGCCAAAAATTCAAAGGCGCTCAGGATGTTTAATGCTGTTCAAGTAATAATGACAGGAAATACATCAGATGACAGATTCTCGTTATCATTTCATTTTATCCAAATAAACTCTGGCAGTTTCAGTGCACATCATCACTTCTATAGGCCATTTGTACAGAAAAGATTTCTACTTTAAAATTACATTTCTTACCACGAGCACTGAAAAGCTTCCTGTTTGCTGGTGCTCCATCCATGAAAAATTCAGGTCATAGTGCGTTACATGGCCTAAAACTATTAGTGTTATTAAAAATTGTGTAAGCCTCCAACTTACAACAACTACCACCAGAGGCCATCTGTTGAGATACATATCTGCATAAGACACAGATTCAATATATACATTATATGTTCCTTTATTTAGTTGAAATGTAGTGTATTTTTAAGGTTAGTAAATTTGAACACATTTTAGAGCTTGCTTCCAAGGAATTTAATAATGCTTTGAGAAACATTGCTTCCAAATTTGTCTCATTGATGCAAGCCTAAATCACCAGTGCAAGGCAAAGAGATGAAATACTTGCAGTTTCTTTCAAAAGAAAAGTGATGAAAAGGTTATACTCATTACAATTTTTAAATTGGTCTGCACTCAATTGGTGAAAGATTTACAAAGTATTCCAAGCAAGACCATCTGTGAATACATCAGAGCTATGCCCCAGTGGTTTTCCAATTCGGATCCATCATCCTTATTTTTCAGGCGAGTATAAAATTTGGCATGCTTGCAGATGGACTTTTTCAGAGTGGAACCAGGGAAGGTTATAAGGTTCTCTGTTGAATTGTTAGTTTAATTCAAAGTGCTACATATATTTTGGTGTGGTGCTCTCAAGAGTGACACTTCAAAAAACACAAGTTCATAAATAAAAGCTTGTAAGTACAGAACTTAAACATTGCTGAAAGGTGACTAGAATTTGAAGCTTTTCATTATGCACTCATCAGAACTCAGAAACAAGAAATAGACTTGAAAAAGAGACACCTTTCTATGCAAAAAGACATCCATAAAATACTGTCTCTTTTTATGTTTGTCTCTTGCATCCTAGTTCTAATGAGTGCAAGACTAAAAAGCTTCAATTTCTAGTCTCCTTTTAGCAAAGTTTAAAACACAAGTTCCATAGAATCCCAGGTTTTATTTAAAATTAGATTCCAGAGCAACAAAGTTAATATGGTAGAACACGAACCAAATAATTTATTATGCAAAGATTATAGAGGAGTATTATTTATTCAATGGAAAATACATGTAAGACAGTGCATGTAAAACATTCTTCAACTAATTAGATTTAGTCACAAACTGAATAGATTTATAGTTACCAAATCTTAGAGGCACAAGAAGTTATTCCACCTTAACTGTAGCTGACAACTTTCTTGTTCCAGCAGCACACATTCAGTTAAGTTATCAAATGTCCCTCTGTTTAAGGTCCTGAAAGTACAGCCTATATGACCTTTACCACATATGTTAGCCAAATCATTACATCAACTGTAAGGTAAGGATAAACAATCCGCACAGATAAAATTATTGAGGTGACATAACCCTTCTATTTAATTAAAGAAGTAAACATTCACATCTGATTCCTTATATACATTCTTCTCCCACATGGTTGGCTTTGTAAATCTGTTTTGAAACTGACAGTTTATATTTAACACATTCTCTATTCTATAGCTAAATACTGAAGTTCTAGAAATGAATCTGGTGTATGAAACCTCTGAACCAGCAACTAAATAAAAAGATTTCTCAGTCAATTAAACTAGACATTTCTTATGTATTTACTGTGAAGGGAATATCTATTTATCACTGCACCAACAGACAAAATGTGCTAGAAAATGTAAAGATGTCACATGTCCTCTATGTACATGTGAAATGCCTATAATATTTGGAAAATTGGTAAGTTGACAAGGAGACACTTACTCAGGGTATGTTTGCAAGAAGATTGATAACACCAGAATGCTAATTAATCTGCCAGAGCTGGAAAAGTCAGTTTGAATTTAATCATTCAAAATATTAGTGGCTTACCTGATACTTTTAATCCAGGATCTAACACTTTCTACCAGATAGTCATCTATTCAATACAAAGTTAAATGATTCCTTTCCTAAAAATTCACTTATGGGTTGAATGTTGGAGTCTGAAAGCACAAACTGCATGTTTCTGCAATGGAGAAAGAAAGAATTAATTTTACAAAGGGAGCCATGTTAGGAAACTACAGATACATATAGCAGCAGGAAAGAGCTTGTAAATTGCCTGGATTATTTAAGCAAAATACTCTTCTACTAATAAGTCCATAATACATTCAAAGATACATTTAAATACATCTAGTCTTCCATTGTTGTTTGAAGTAGCTATCAATCCAGAGCTATTCAGAAAAGAATTTTAAGTATAATGAAATATGTTAAATATATTTGAGACATCTGCTGTGCAAGGCAGGAGTTTAAAAAGGAGGTCCTCGAGGATAGTAATATCTAGATTACTCCCAGTGCCACAAGCTAGTGAGGGTAGGAATAGGGGGATAGAGCAGATGAATGCGTGGTTGAGGAGCTGGTGCAGGGGAGAAGGATTCACATTTTTGGATCATTGGAATCTTGTTTGGAGGAGAGATGACCTGTATAAGAAGGATGGATTACACCTGAATTGGAAGGGGACTAATATACTGGCGGGAAGATTTGCTAGAGCTGCTCGGGAGGATTTAAACTAGTATGTGGCGGGAGGAGAGGGGTGGGGGGTAGTGGTTGGGACCCAGGAGATAGTGAGGAAAAAAAGCAATCGGAGACTAATACAATTTTGAAAAGGAGTAAATCAAATAGTCAGGGCAGGCAGGAACAAAGCAGAGAACGAGGTAAGACTGATAAATTAAACTGCATTTATTTCAATGCAAGAGGCCTAACAGGTAGGGCAGATTAACTCAGGGCATGGTTGGGAACATGGGACTGGGATATCATAGCAACTACAGAGACTTGGCTCAGGGATGGACAGGACTGGCAGCTTAATACAATAGGAAGGATAGAAAGGGGAGCAAACGAGGAGGGAGGAGTGGTATTTTTGATTAAGGATAACATTACAGCTGTACTTAGGGAGGATTTTCCTGGGAATACACCCAGGGAAGTTATTTGGGTGGAATTGAGAAATAAGAAAGGGATTATTCCTTATTAAACCTTATTGGGTTTGTACTATAGACCCCCCCGTAGTCAGCGGGAAATTGAGCAACAAATTTGTAAGGAGGTCTCAGTTATCTGTGAGAATAATAGGGTAGTTGTGGTAGGGGATTTTAATTTTCCAAACAGACTGGGACTGCTATAGTGTTAAGGGCTTGGATGCAGAGGAATTTGTAAAGTGCGTACAAGAAAATTTTCTGATTCAGTTTGTGGATGTATCTACTAGAAAAGGTGCAAAACTTGACATACTCTTGGGAAATAAGGCAGGGAAGATGACTAAGATGTCAGTGGGGGACCACTTTGGGGCCATGGCCATAATTCTATTAGTTTTAAAATAACGATGGAAAAGGATAGACTGGATCTAAAACTTAAAGTTCTAAATTGTAGGAAGGCCAATTTTGACAGTATTAGGCAAGAACTTACAAAAGTTGATTGGGGGCGGATGTTTGCAGGTAAAGGGTCATCTAGTAAATAGGAAGCTTTCAAAAATGAAATAACCAGAGTCCAGAGACAGTATGTACCCATTAAGGTGAGGGGCAAGGCTGGAAGGTGTAGGGAATGCTGGATGAAGAAAAAATAGGAAGCATATGTCACATATAGACAGCAGAGATCGAGTGAATCCCTAGAAGAGTATAAAGGCAGTAGGAGTATACTTAAGAGGGAAATCAGGAGAGCAAAAAGGTGACAAGAGATAGCTTTGGCAAATAGAGTTAAGGAGAATCCAAAGGGATTCTACAAATACATTAAGGACAAAAGGGTAACTGGGGAGGGAACAGGGCCCCTTAAAGATCAGCAATGTCACCTATGTGTGGAACCGCAAGGGTTGAGGGGTAAAATTAAACAAGTATTTTGCAATGAGATAACAAGGTGTAGAGCTGGATGAACATAGCAGGCCAAGCAACATCAGAGGATCAGGAAAGCTGATGTTCGGGCCTAGACCCTTCTTCAGAAAAAAAAATGTATTTTGCATCAGTGTTTACTGTGGAGAGGGATATGGAAGATATAGAATGTGGAGAGATAAATAGCGATATCTTGAAAAATGTCCATAATACAGAGGAGGAGGTGCCAAATGTCTTAAAACACATAAAGGTGCATAAATCCCTGGAACCTGATCAAGTGTACCCTAGAACTCTGTGGGAAGTGAGGGAAGAGATTGCTGGGCCCCTTGCTGAGATATTTGTATCACCGACAGCCACATGTGAGGTGCCGGAAGACTGGAGGTTGGCTAACATAGTGCCACCATTTAAGAAAGGTGGTAAGGAAAAGCCAGAAAGCTGTAGACCGGTGAGCTTGATGTCAGTGGTGGGCAAGTTATAGTGTCATATGGCATGGAAAAAGACCCTTCGGTCCAACCAGTCCATGCGAAACATAATCCCGAACTAAACTAGTCCCACCTACCTGTTCCTGGCCCATATCCCTCCAAACCTTTCCTATTCAAATATCCTCCTAAATGTCTTTTAAATGGTATAATTGTACCTGCATCCACCATTTCATCTGGAAGTTCATTCCACTCATGAACCACCCTCTGTGTAACAAAATTGCCTTTTATATTTTTTTTGAGTCTCTCTCCTCTCACCTTAAAAATGTGTCCCCCAGTCTGAAATTAGCCATCTTAGGGAAAAGACAGCCACCATCAACTCTATCTATACCTCTCATTATTTTATAAACTTCTTTCAGGTCAGCTCTCTCAACTCCTATGTTCCAGTGAAAAAAGTCCTAGCCTCTCCTGCCTTTCTTTATAACTTAAACCTTCCATACCCGACAACATCCTGGTAAATCTCTTCTGAACCCTCTCCAGCTTGATGATATCCTTCCTATAACTGGGCAACCAGAACTGGACACAATATTCCAGAAGAGGCTTCACCAGTG
>NC_063344.1:39181762-39224820 GCF_021869965.1 Rhincodon typus
TCAACAGAATGATTGACACATGCTATTCATACAATTTCACATTAACAGCGAAGATAATACTCCTTATGTTTACTTTATCAAGGTCACTATAACAGGAGAGATCATAGGAATGATCCTTTGTGATTTCACTGCATCAACTGAACAATTACTATTAATAACTACTGGTAGTTTCGATTGTCAAGTCAATTTCCTACCTGACAGGGAATTCAGCCCTTGATCTATTAGTTCAGCCATGAGGCTTTTGACAAATGCAGTCTTGATATAAAACTACAGATCATCTTCTGCATTTCATTCAGATCTATCATTGTTAAACCATGTAGATCAGAAAGTCCAACTGAAATGTTACAATTGGTATCTATATTTGAAGGATTTGAGCAGGTGAAAATCACCCATGTGCAAATCTGACCCTTATCCGCTAACCCTCTCGTGAAGTGTGCATGCAGGACATGAATTAAGGTGTGACTTTGGTACCGCTATAGTTAAATAGTGTGACAATAGACAGTTAAAGAACAAACACCTGGAAAAGCTGTCAATGAGCTGCTGGCACCAGTAAAATAGTGATCTATCAAAATGCAGTGACTTCAGCAAAGAGGGAAGAAACACGCAGAAAAGAATAACAGCACAGATTTCTAATGTAGATGCCAATAAATGTAATGAAAACATCCCAGAATACATCTGCTATGAGATAATAATAGCATCTTACCAGAAGTTACATAAACATCAAAACAAAGGCTTATAACATTGCCACGTTCTTCTCAAGCCTGATCACAAAAATCATGTAATACCAAGGATGCTCACTTCTTCCAGAAAAGTGACATCTAAATTTGACAAGACAATTTATTTTGCAAAACAAAAGTGCGTACTTGAAAAAGACACTGAACCAGATTTAAAATTAATAAGATGCCAGCCAATAGACTGGTAATACAACAATAGCTGGAAACAGTTATCACTTTTTATCTTAGCTGCCAGGAAACAGCCATGTTCCATTTAGGGGAGGTCACACAGACAACACAGAAACCAAGAACAAGTTGTTCCTGAAAAAGCAGGAGGTACTTCTGTTTAGGGGCAGGGTGAGTTTTCCCACATAATTACATTATTTAAAGCTCATTACATATGCATGTGCAGCTAAAATGCCAAATTTTATCAGCAGGCAGGAAGTTCTGCCTCTCCCTTTGGGCTCAATATTTAAGGCTTCACTCTGTGACCCAGGACCACTGGTGGACCCTACATCTTGACCACAATCCAACCCTGGAGATGGTAGAGAAGAGATAGACGCCAACCCTGAATTGTAGTAACTAGTCGCTAGATTTGCTCCTGCAATGTGTGTATGAGTCCAGAGATGTCCCCAAGCATGGGAAGAGGAGGCCGTCCTGCCTGACTGCAGGAGTATGGGTGGAGATAGCTGAGGCAGTCAGTGCACAATTAGCCAGAGATGTGACTGGATGCAGTGCTACAAGAAAATCAATGATCTGCTGTAGTTTGCTGGAGCAGGTAGTACTGTTACCTAAATGTGTCATACCTCTTTCCAATGTCCTGCCACAGTAAGCTCGTCATGTGGAGGACTGTCTCACAGACCCTTGGACCTACTCATGTTTGACAAAGGGCAACACAATGATACCATACTCAGAGATAGTAAGAACTGCAGATACTGGAGTCAGAGATAACACAGTGTGGAGCTGGAGGAACACAGCAGGCCAGGCAGCACCAGAGGAGTACAAAAGTTGACGTTTCGAGTCGGGACAGAACTTTCTGCTCCTCTGATGGTTCCTGGCCTGATGTGTTCCTCCAGCTCCACACTGTGTTAACGATGATACCACATCTCATCCATCTGCCATGGCTCACACTTTTGTGTAAAAGAGACCTGCAGCACTTAACAGCTCACGTACCACCAGTTCACTGACATTTCATTTCAAATGCAAGAACCTACACATCACATGCCACATCACCATAGTTTCGAATGAGACAAGGACACCATAGAAGGTCACTTGAACATCAACACATCAGACAAGTATACTGCACACAATTTATGTCAGCGTTACTGAATTCCATCAATTCCAGCTCTATTACCACTTGTAGCTAGGATACTGAGGAATGAATCATCATTCACCCAGTCTCTCCCAGCCTCATACAGCACACATCTGAGACACAGCAGAATGATGCCATTCCATCTCATTCTTCCCCAGCACAGACATTTGCACCTCATCTAGCCAGAGTAAGGTTGGGGTCACATTCTGGTGAGCACACCACTAACAATGGCTTGCAGCAACAGGAGCAAGAAAGGGTCGAGGTCTCCAACTCAAACAGGACTGCTGGAGAACAGGCCCCTGTACAGTCAATTACAGATGATCACCCTCAGGAGTTGGCAATCCATGAGCTGACGGAGATGCTAGGTCAAGCAGGGGAAAGTGTGGCAGAGCTGTCAGAGATCATGCAAAGACTGATTTGAAGGGCAGAGGAATCTGCCCTCATTCTGTCTGAGATCATTATTCTAGCATGCAAATACATGTCTATCTTGATGGAACTCATGGTGGTCGTCAGAGGTCTGCTAGGTCCAGCAGAATAATCAATATCTATCGGGTATGTGTCTGGATCATTACCCATCATTTGATCCGTGGAAGCATTCAATCAGTAGGTCAGTGAGAGGCTCTGATGGATCTCAATCTCATTCCAGATGCTTCATTCCCTTAAACAAGGAGGGTGATGCCATTGCACACCACCAGGGAGGTGCGACAGACAGAAGTCTATCCTCACAGGACACTTCAAAGGACCGTGTCACTCCAGGGACCTAGGCATCGCAGGCTGAGGAGACTGCACTCACACCTTTGCAGGAGCCCACTCAGTCCCAAGGCACTTGAAGACACCCAACAAACTCATTTAACGTAGCAAAGTAGACAGCAGCCTTCCAAAAGCTCATATGTAGCTCCCGATGTGGCACCAGATGTGCTGGTAGGAAGAGAAAAATGAAAGAATATTGGAGTCACTTTGCGTACACAGGAATCAGCCTTTTCTGAATCACTTAATTCTAAATAAATGAATGAGCTTTTAAATTTTCCTGTGCTCTCGTTCAATCTGTAACAATATCTAACAGGTTGTATTTTCTTTTGAGAATAACACGAGGGACAATGAGAACCTTAAATGCTCACATATGCTTTAGGTGCAGCATTCTGTGGAGTGCTGAGGCTGTCTTTCAAATCTGTCATCTAGGTGGGTAAGAAACCCTCTGGGAAGTGTGAAAGTAAATTAAATAGTTATCTCTCATGAGCTATGCATTATGGTGCAGCGCCTCCAAATCACTGCAATAATGGAATGGTTCTTGGAAACCTTGCTTTGTGTTATACAATCACCACCCCCCGTTTAAGCCTATACAACTGCAGCCCAATGCTCTATCTAACGAATTGAGCACGAGTTTATTGGTGTAAAGGAAACAAGAAGAGATGTGCAATGTATCTGCAGCACAGCAAGTGCAGGCTCACTTCCAGGCAACAAGAACTCCTTTTAGTGCAGGGTGCACATACATGACAACTGTTTTTACCACTTCTGAGTACAGGCTAAAAACTCTCAAACTGATACCGAGCTACATTGCAATGCTGTCATGCATCCACCATTGAACAGTCTTCTGAGAATGTGTGCCCATTGCCTGGTCCACTCAGAAAGAGCACTCCAGACAGGGTCTCCAGCATAATGATTGTTTACTACATCCTGCACAACTTAGCTCAACTATGGCTGGCAACTTAGGCTGAGAGATAGACAAAATACCTAGTTTGGCATCAATCTGAGGTACATTAGTCACAGAATCACAGAACGATTATGGTGCAGAAAAAAGGCCATTCGGCCCATTGTGCTTGCACCAGTTCTAATACCTAGTGCCAATCTCCTGTTTTTTCCCCACATCCCTGCACACAATTTCTATCCAAATTATCATCCAATGCCCTCTTGAATGCCTCAATTGAATCTGCCTCCGTCAGATTTCCAGATTCCACATCCTAACTACTCGCCACGCGAAAAGGTCTGTTCTCACATCATCCTTGCTTCATTTACACATCCTTTAACTCTATGCCCTCTCATTTGTTTTAATTTTATGAAGAGGAACTGCTTCTCCCTACCTACTCTATTCAGCCTGCCATGGTTTTGAAAACCTTTATCAAATTTCTTCACAGCCTTCTTCTCCCCAAGGAGAAGAGTTCTAATTTCTTCAATCTATCCTCATAACTTATATTTCCTATTCCCAAAACCGTTCTTGTAAATCACTTTTGTATTCTCTCCAATGCACTCACATTATTTCTATAATGCGGCACTCATTGCTGTTCACAATAAACCAGCTGAGGTCTAATAAATGTCTTGTACAAGTTCAACATCACCTCCCTTGTCTTGTACGCTATACCCTATTATGGAAACACTGTATGCTTTATTAATTGGTCTCTTGACCTCACCTGTTACCTTCAATGATCTGAGCACACATACACCTAGGTCGTTCTGCTCCTGCATTCCCTTCAGAATTGTACTCCTTATTTCATATTGTGCTTTAATGTTCTTCCAACTAAAGTGCATCACCTCATATTTCTGTGCATAAACCTCATTTGCCAACTGCGCACCATTCCACAGTACTTGTAATGCCTGCTAGAGTAGTTCAGATCCGTGAACAGATCTGTAGAATGAGATGTATTCTTTCCAGCTGAGATCTTCGCATGATAAATATATATTCTAGACTCTCCTCAGGTTCATTGGTGGCCCTGCCACCACCCAGATATGGAGAGGCCCATCTCTATAATCCTTGACTCATCCTCCCCTTTCCTGAGGCAAACACGTTTTAGATCTGTCATTTTTATACCTACACTGCCTTCCATGAATGTTTGCTAATATCTCGATGTCACCAATACTGCCCCCTCGTAAGCTCAAACCACTACACACTGGGAAGTTCAGCCTGCAAAACAATTTGCTCCCATCTCATTAAGTTTAAAATACACTGGGCTGTGAGTGGTAGTTTCTGGTTGATTTTACATTAACCACCATCAACTTTAGCATTGCTGGTGTCATTCTTGTGAAATACTATTGATTGACATAACAAAGTCGACAGGTAATGTTCAGCTTCGAGACCTTAGTGGCATTGAATTTACAGTTACAGTTTCCTTTCAATGGAAAAGCCCCAAGGAACTGATCACACAATAGGTTATTGGAGTTTCACTTTCACTTTCCTGTTTTAGATACATATTCGCCCTGTATAAGCATGTGGGGTTTGAACGTCTATTTAGCAATAACCTGAGTCTCTACATTACTAGTCCAGTGACATTACCACTGTACCACTGTCTCCCTCCTCTGGCTTAGTGCTAAACAATAACACTAAAGGCAGCCAAATATTAAACCTTCAGTGATAGTAGAAACTGCAGATGCTAGAGAATCTGAGATAACAAAGTGTAGAGCTGGATGAACACAGCAGGCCAAGCAGCAGGCCGAGCCTGAAACGTCAGCCTTCCTGATTCTCTGATGCTGCTTGGCCTGCTGTGTTCATCCAGCTCTACACCTTGTTATCTTAAACCTTCAGTGTTGCTTTTCGAAAGTAATAAATTAAACCAACAGCACAACTTACGTTTATACACTGCTTTTATAGTTATAGAATGCCCCACACGAGTACAAAGCAATGTGACATTAAACCATACAGGGAGGTATTTGGAGAGATGAACAAACAATTGGCTTTAAATAAATAGATTTTGATGAAAATGAATCAGACAAAACACAAACTGACATTAAATTAATCCCTCCCACCCTCCCACACTTGAACTTTCTGCTTACAGCTGGTAAAAGTTCAAGGACAAACTGAAAGATAGCAAGAACTGCAGATGCTGGAGTCTGAGATAACACAGTGTGGAGCTGGAGGAACACAACAGGCCAGGCAGCATCAGAGGAGCAGGAAAGTTGACGTTTCAGGTCGGGACCATTCTTCTGAAATGGGGAGGGGAAGGGGGCTCTGAAATAAATAGAGAGGGACGGGGGCGGTGTTAGCAGGTAGATAGTGGAGTGGATAGGGTGGGACAGAAGACGGACAGGTCAAGGAAGCGGGGATGATGCTAGTAAAGGTGAGTGTAGGTATGTAGTGGTGGGGATTGGTCCCATCTCACTGACCAATAAGGGCAATATATAAATAAGGGCTAGCCACAAAGATCAGCTGGGCCTTCGTATTGCAGAAACCCCAGGGACACTACTTTGAGCACACGCACAGCCACTCAGCTCTCACCTTTAAATAAATGATGCGGAGGTGCCTTCATCAGGGGCTACACTCTAAAAGCCTGTGTTTTCAAATAAACCTGTTGGACTATAACTTGGCATTGTGAGATTTTTGACCTTTAAATCAAGACAAACCTCTATGCTGCTTTGATTTGTGGTTAGAATTGGTCCAACTTCTGCAGAGGTTGATAAGAAAATATAACTGAAAAATATCTGAATTTCAAAAGCGGTTTAAGGTAATGAGACAGCTTGAGACATCCCAAGTGTTTTGCAAATCTAAGTTCTTCTTTTCTCTCAGATAAACCAACCAGGTGCCTTTTGAATTCTGAACATTTTAACAAATACAATTCAGTAAATAAAACACCTTGATAGATGACCAGTGACAATTTATTCATTTTGCTTCTTGTTAGAGATTTAGATATCCATGTATAAAGAAGATATCATTGCAAATATGAGTATTATAGGAACCGTTTCAGAAGGAAACCACACAGCTGTTCTAGACCCATTTGGCCAGCCGTACTCCCATCCTTTACCAAAGTAACTCATAAATCATTCCTCATCCTCGCCTAAACGTTCATATCCTCCTAAAGTTCAGCTTCCAAAATTGAGTAGAGTATTTCAAATGAGGATGAAACCAGATTTGATCAAAATGCTGTGTTGTGTTAAATGTTATTTGGAAAATAAAGTTCTGTAGCTTTCCAAAGTGTAATAAGTCAGGATGACATTACTTTTTGGAGAAGACCGAAACACATTGGTGCCTTTCTAACTATTCTATCACCACAATGAACAGGCCATTCACTGAAAACAAATGCAACAAAGGTTTTGTCAAGCTCAAATTACGCAGAGAAATGTCAAGTTTGACAGCCTATCTTGGTACTACCATAAATATGGAGTATGAATTTGGAAACCAAACATTACAAAACTATGTCAATACTTGTTTAAAAAAATGCAGATTTCGCTGACCATTATCCACACAAAGTTTACGTCTGAAATATGTCCAACTGGCAAGCTGTTCTGCCTTTATGGTACTGCTCGGAACAAGCCAGGTAACTGCAACATGTAGTAGCTTATAGCTTCCAGTCAGAGGCTAGTTGTTGCTACTTGTGCAGTCAGATTTCAGGTCAATAAAGGTCTTCTTGCTTTCTTTAAAAATAATTCTACATATGTAATAAAAAGTGTGACACTGTGAAAGTGATACTTCTAGATTAAGGATGAAAGAATATTTTCATGATGTCATAGTTGTCAGTGTTAGGAATTCAGGGCCCTTTAAGGATCAACCAGAAAAGCTGATTAAGATCAGGTGAAGTTCATTGGACTATCACTTGTGGTTCAGTGGTAATGTCCTCACATCTCAGCCTGGAGGTCAGGATACAAGTTCCACCTCCTCCAGAGATGTATAATATTATCTTAGAACAGGTTGATTAGAAAATTTCTACAGCCTTGTTGTATTTCGCTCAGCTTTTGAACTCACCAGCCATTTGGCATCATTTATATTTGCAGCTCTTGTGGTGCAGTGACAGTGTCCTATCTCTGAGCCAGAAGGTCTGGTTTCAAGTCCCACCTTACTTTGTGATGACCATGAAGATGTGTCATATCACAGCCAAACAAGTTTTATTTTCTGAAAAAAGGGAAGCTGGATGGGTGGTTACTTTTGGACAGGGAAAGAGTTCAGAAGGGAAAGATGGAAATAGTTGTAGAGGTTAAACTACAGATTTATAATAAAACTCTTGAAAATCTCTGAATGTCTTTTTCTGCCTAATTCAACAGAACATAGAACAGTACAGCACAGTACAGGCACTTTGGCCCACGATGTTGTGCTGATCTATTATCCTACTCTAAGATCAAACTACCCTGCATACCCTACCTTCTACTATCATCCATGTGCCTATCCAAGAGCCGCTTAACTATCCCTAATGTATCTGACTCCACTACACCGCTGGCAGTGCATTCCACGCACGCACTATTCTCTGTAAAAAACCTACCTGTGACATCTCCCCTATACCTTCCTCCAATCACCATAAAATTACGCCCCCTCATAATGGTCATTTCCACCTGGGAACAAGTCTCTGACGAACCACTCTATCTATGCCTCTCATCATCTTGTACACCTCTATCAAGTCACCTCTCATCCTTCTTCGCTCCAATGTAAAAAGCCCTAGCTCCCTCAAGCTTTCCTCATAAGATCTGCCCTCCAGTCCAGGCAGCATCCTGGTAAATCTCCTCTGCACCCTCTCTAAAGCTTCCACATCCTTCCTACAATGAGATGACCAGAACTGATCAAAATATTCCAAGTGTGGTCCAACCAGAGTTTTATAGATCTGCAGCATAACCTCACGGCTCTTAAACTCAATTCTCTTGCCAATGAAAGCCAACACACCATACGCCTTCTTCACAAACCTGTCAACTTGGATAGCAATCTTGAGGGATCTATGGACGTGGACCCCAAGATCCCTCTGTTCCTCCACACTGCCAAGAATCCTGCCATTAGCCCTGTATTCTGCATTCAAATTTGACCTTCCAAAATGAATCACTTCACGCTTTTCTGGGTTGAATTCCATCAGCTACTTCTTTGCCCAGCTCTGCATCCTGTCAATGTCCCACTGCAACCTACAACAGCCCTCCATACTATCCACAACTCCACCAACCTTTGTGTCATCGGCAAACTTACTAACCCACCCTTCCACTTCCTCATCCAAGTCATTTATAAAGATCACAAAGAGCAGAGGTCCCAGAACAGATCCCTGCAGAACACCACTGGTCACTGAGCTCCAGGCTGAATACTTTCCATCTACTACCACCCTCTGTCTTCTATTGAACAGCTAATTCTGTATCCAGACAGGCAAATTTCCCTGAATCCCATGCCTCCTTACTTTCTGAATGAGCCTACCATGGGGAACCTTATCAAATGCCTTGCTAAAATCCATATACACTATATCCACTGCTCTACCTTCATCAACGTGTTTTGTCACATCCTCAAAGAATTCAATAAGGCTCGTGAGGCATGACCTGCCCTCTCAAAGCCATGCTGACTATTTCTAATCAAACTGTGATTTTCCAAATAATCATAAATACTGTCTCTCAGAATCCTCTCCAATAATTTGCCCACCACAGAAGTAAGACTGACTGGTCTGTAATTCCCAGGGTTATCCCTATTCCCTTTCTTGAAAAAGGGAATAACTTTTGCCACCCTCCAATCTTCTGGTACTACTCCAGTGGACATTGAGGACACAAAGACTATCACCAAAGGTGCAGTAAGCTCTTCCCTCGCTTCCCATTAAAACCTTGGGTATATCCCGTCTGGACCAGGGGACTTATCTATCCTCATGTCTTTCAAAATTTCTGGCACATCCTCCTTCCTAACATCAACCTGTTTGAGCATATCAACCTGTTTCACGCTATCGTCACATACGTCAAGGTCCCTCTCACTAGCGAATACTGAAGCAAAGTTTTCATTAAGGATCTCCCCTACCTCCTCCAACTCCACGTACAAGTTCCCTCCACTATCCCTGATCGACCCTACCCTCACTCTGGCCATCCTCTTGTTCCTCACATAAGTATAGAACGCCTTATGGTTTTCCTCAATCCTACCTGCCAAGTCTTTTTCATGCCCCCTTCTAGCTCTCTTATAAGTCCATTCTTCAGTTTCTTCCTGGCTACCTTGTAACCCTCCAGAGCCCTGTCTGATCCTTGCTCCTCAACCTTAAGTAAGCTTCCTTCTTCCTCTTGACTAGGTGTTCCACATGTCTTGTCATCCAAGGTTCCTTCACCTTACCATCCTTTCCTTCCTTTTGTGGGACAAACCTATCCAGCACTTGTAGCAACTGCTCCCTAAACAACCTCCACATTTCTGTTGTGCATTTTCCTGAGAACATCTGTTCCCAATTTAAGCTCCGCAGTTCTTGCCTAATAGCATTGTAATTCCCCCTCCTGCAATTAAATACTTTCCCATACTGTCTGCTACTATCCCTCTCCATGACTGTAGTAAAGGTCAGGGAGTTGTGATCACTATCACTGAAATGCTCCCCCACCGAGAGATCTGACACCTGGCCTGGTGTGTTGCCAAGCACCAAATCCAATATGGCCTCCCCTCTAGATGGCCTATCTCCATATTGAGTCAGAAATCCTTCCTGGACACACCTGTTCCATCCAAACTATTTGCACTAAGGAGGTTCCAGTCGATATTAGGGAAGTTGAAATCACCCATGACAACAACCCTATTACTTCTGCAACTTTCCAAAATCTGCCTGCCAATATGTTCCTCAGTGTCTTGGTTGCTATTGGGGTGTCTATAGAAAACTCCCAATAAAGTGATTGCTCCTTTGCTGTTTCTGACCTCCAGCCATACTGATTCACTCATACTGACAAACCCTCCTTGATGACCGCCCTTTCTGCAGCTGTGATACCATCCCTGATTAGCAATGCCACTCCCCCACCTCTTTCTATAGATATAGACCTTTTAAACATTTACACATTATAGTAATTCAAGTGCAGTTATCTGAAAGCCAGCATTTAGTATGAGGAATATTCTTTTGCAAACATGACCTGAGAGAACGTAAGTGAATCTTCGAATGGCAAACATTGTATAGTTCCAAAAATATTAAGGCAGGAGTATTACTTCCCCATTTTCAGAGTGAGCTCCAAGCTCGAAGCAAACTGCAAAGTTTAAGTAATCAAAATATTTTTAAGTTATTTGGAGGAAGTTGTATTACGCACATGTGGATTCTCTTCATTCCCAACCACACAGTAACGTGGAAAAGGCTTGTGGACTTTCATGATGCATATTTTATCCATACATTAATGCTAACACAAGTATTGCTGTGAAAAAAATGAAACTTATGGAATAATATTTGTAAGCACAGCAGACAGGAGAAATTTCGCAGGCAACCTCCAAGCCCAGCATGGTGGTTCTTGGCGGCCTGTGGCTGTCTATTTTTGGCTCCGGAGTGGCCTCAGTGTGGACTTCTGGCCTTCAGGTGATTCAAGGCCCAGCATGGACTGGAGGCAAGGTTCCGGCGTAGACTGAGTTGGAAGGACTGTGATTCTGAACTTTTTATTTCTCTGTTTACAAATTTATTCCTATGATCTGTAATGATGGAGTTTTTATCTCTTCATTTTTCTAACTTTTTTCTCCTAAGAACTTGTACTGAAGACTCTGTACCTTGATACCTTTGTACCTAAGATGGCACTGTACATGGTGACTCATAAACTTTTCACCGTATTAATGCGAGTATGTGACAGTAAAGCTAATTCAAATTCAAATTCAAATACTTTGAGTCTTAGATGAAGGTTGAATATCACCACTCAAACCTACTAAAGCTTGATAAATGCTCTATACCCATGTTTGTTGTGAAGATCTTTTTTGGTACTACTAATTATGCTACGCTATGGATTACAGGAGGCCCTTGATAACTTGAGCTCCAACGACCCTGTTCATTTAGATTTTACATATTAGCCTGCTAAGAACTGTAAATATCTGCTAAGTGATTAGCTTGGTGGAAATAAAAAGTGTCAGGAGAATACTTACCCAGGACAGACTGTTAAATGCATGGGTATTTATGTGCTATATATTAGGCAGTTTCAGGTCTGGTGTTGACCAGCTATTAGGTTAATATTGATTACAATGTTCACTCATTTTTTTTAAATCAGTTAAATCAGCCACAGGTTGAAAGAAACAGTTTGGAATAACAATTCCCAAAATTATATAATACAAATATGCAACATTCAAATAAGAATTCAAATTTGAAAGCATAAGGCAATGGCACTTCATAAATTTAAACAAAATTTCTGAATAACCCAAGAGACATCTATCTTTCCCTCACTACCTTTCAGTAGTTTTACATTAACATGCAAGACCAGTTTGAATTTCTCACATCCTGTGATAAATTAAACAAAGTTAAAAGGAAAAGATAGAATTTTCAAAGCCTGAATTAAATTGATTTTAAAAATGTTACCTCAAGGTTACTGCCTAAGGCCTGGATAAGGAAGAGGATATAAACTATTTTGCTGAAAGGAAGAAAGCGCATTTGAAAAGTCCTAGTTAATGTCTCATTTTGATGACAAGCCAATTTCATAATCATTAGCCCTAATGTTAAAGAATTACATGAGCATAATTCTGTGTAAAAGTCTAAATCATCTATCAAATTAATATAATCTTCAATCAGCTCCCTGTCGATATAATTTAAAACAAAATGTATCAAGTTTGCACCCATGAGATATCTCACCCTCAAAGTTTAAACCATGCAAAAAAAAATCAAGATTGGCTAAGCTGCTCTATTAACTAAATAAACACTGCAAACATTAACTGTGCTAATAGGCTCAGTAATTTTAAAAAGAACCAAAGACTCTTTGGAGAAATATTATTTCACATTTCTTTGTAAGCAACCAATTTGCTTGAAAGGATAGATATAATGTTTGGAATACATGCTGATTATGGACAAAATTAGTCAAATCACTCAATTTTTCCAAACTGCTTTGAACAGGCATTTTGATTCCTGACACAGTCAATTATATGTACTAAAAATGCAGAAGGAAGGAGGGAGCTCGATAAATACTTGTAATCATTCACTTTGAAAACAAAAACACTTTTCTGGGCTGTGATGGTCTGATTCAGTTAACATCAGCACTGTTGAATCGGAAAGGGAAGGAAAGAAAAGGAAAGACAACACCATTGCTAAAAGCACAAGAGACAGAAGGAGTAACACAAACAGCTACAGTCTCTTCAGTAACTTAGAGAGCCCCCCAATTCAGTACAGGTGCAGTTCTCTCAAGATATGTGCACTAAACTTATATGGCAGGTTGTTGCTGACCTCCGTAGCCAACTGCAATAAGACCTCCTTCTCAATGAACCAGGGGACACACATTGCCATTATCCACTGTAATGTCTTTCACCAAAGAGCCACCTAGGGTTTTGCCTCATTTCAAAACTGTGCGCGCTCTTCTCTGACTGTGAGACATGGATGTAAGAGTGAATACATGGAGGATGAGTCTTGGCTCCTCAGTGGGGATGTTGAGTGCTTGGAGAAAGAATTTTGGGAAGTGTTTCTGGGAGGTGCTTTGGTCTGAGGAGTGCAGTGTGGGAGAGAGCTGGGGAATTCAGAGTGTGGCCTAGGTGCCTAACAGTTTTATGTAAACAATTTCAACCAACTTCCTGTTTTCCTGGATTCTCTTGGTGCACTGTCTCCACATTGGAAAGACCACATTCCTGCTGCTGACTTCATCAACTACTTCCACCCATGCCTACTTGGTTGGAAAAACAATCTTGTCATTCCTGTCATTGGGAAAGGTCTTCCAATGCAGTCCCACAGTAGGCCGTTATGGGAGGAATGAGAGGCAAAGCTCAGAGGATAACATTGAGCATATATTGTGTCTTTATTGAACTGCTGTATGATGGATGCCGGCAGTGAGTTATGAAACTAATGTGACCCTGCAAATCAGAAGGCACATTTGTACAGTACAGTACAGTTTCATTCCCAAACATGTCCCAATTCATACAAAAAGAATTACATGCATTATCATTTAGACTGTTATCCAAGGCAACCACTATGCACAAAACTGTCCTCATGCATGAACAGTTTATTATCCTTGTCAGTGACTGCATATGTGCTACACAGTCTTTAAATTATTTAGGTATGTGTGTGTGCTGTTGTTAGCTGGTCATCACTTGTTGTTACCATAGTAATTGCTGTTGTTCCATTTCCATTGTTGGGAAGCTGTGGAGCTCTGGGACTGATGGTTGCTCTGTGGTTTGTGCAGATGGCAAGTTCACATCTTTCTGATCAGCCAAATGCAGTGAAGGAACATCTTCTCCATTTGCGCATACATATCTGTATTTCTAATCATTCAATTCCACGATGTACATATGATCAATATGAGAACTGCTCTCTCCAAGTTCCAAGTTGCCTCTTGGTCTGATTGTTGTTGACAACATTGAAGTTTTGTACTGAAACTGACTTTCAAATGCTCAATTCTGGCTATCGTCTGGCTGTCATTTCACCTTGATTTTGTCACTGACATGGATTACTACTCTGGCTTCAGTAGCTTCTTTGCTCTTACCCAAGTAACTTGGTTATGGTGACATTACTCTTTTCTCCTGAACTACATTGGTTCATGTGGTCCCTGATTTTATTGCTCCTTGTTGGTCAATGGAGAATTTCTCTTGCTTTCCTCAGATGTGACTCAGTTCCTTGGAGCCATGCATTTCCTTTGTACAATATGCCATCTTGAGCTGTTAATTCATGTTTGTACGCCCATTGTTCTCATGACCAAAACATGTCCTTCATGTTTTCAGACCATCCTTTCATCGTTACTTCTGCCAATACTTGTAAAGTCTCCATGTTGGATAGTTTGCTTGATTTGAACAAAGTACTTGTCTGGTACATTCAATGTCTTTGCCAGCTTGACGACTTTCAGCTCATGCTGAGCTACTGCTTCACATTGGACCTGGAAGATTTCACACTCAGTCTTAGCATCCTCCACTTTCTTCAAAGGGAATGTTGCTTTGGACAACATTTCAGCAATCTCAGCAATGTCTGTTTCCCAGGGTTGAATGTCATGTCCAAATGATAGCTTGGTAACTGGAGTAACCATTTTTGCAGATGCTTTGGAGGAGGTACAAGCAGCTTAAAGAAAATGCCTTGAAGTGGCTTGTGATAAGATTTGACTGTCACTTTGTCCCTTTCAAGCAGGTAGTGTTGGAAATGTTCACAGGCAAAGAAAATAGTCAAACACTCTTTCTAAATCTGATGTAATGTCATTCCATTTATGTTAAGAGTGAATGCAAATGCAATCAATTGTCCTCATTATATTGGGGTTGCCCCAAATAATGTATCATCACAGTGCAGGGTGATTTCATCATTTACATCACTGTTTTTCAGCACTGACATTGCTAACACTAGTTGCTTATTTTTAGTGAAAGCTGCTTCTTCTTCTGGACCCCAAAACTGCTGCATGTCTATGGCAGTGAATTGGCATAATGGTTCATTCTCCAACAACAAATTGGGCAGGAATTTTGCTAAATTGATGAATCTACCATCTGTGCATTGCTTTTGCACCTGCAGTTACCATATCACTGCTACAGCTCTGAACGTTTTGGAATCTAGGTGAAGAAATTTTGCTGTCAGTACTGAATTGTATACTTGACTTCAAACATCTTGATTTGCAAATTTTTCTTATTCAGCTTCAGGTTCATCTGGTGAACACTGTCGAGTGGTCACACTACAATTTGATTGTGGTCAGCAATGGTTTTTTTCCATTGTGTCTCCCTATCCATAAAACTATGAGATCAGTCACAGTCACTTTAATTGTGTTATACTGCTCTGGCAATATCGAAATGCCAAACACCATGCTCAATCATCTGTCTCTTCTAAATGGCATTCACAATATGGTTAAAAAGCTGCTATTTCCGTCCAACTTTACTTACCAGTAGAGATAGTAAGAACTGCAGATGCTGGAGTCAGAGATAACACGGTGTGGAGCTGGAGGAACACAGCAGGCCAGGCAGCATCACAGGAGCGGGAAAGTTGACGTTTCGAGTCGGGGCTAACCATTTTTGGATCTCCAGCAGTGAAGATTTTTGTCTTTGCAACTTGTGGTAAATTCCTTTGATGGCTGGCATGGAGGGGTGAGATTGCTTCAGATCAACTGGCTCAAAGCATGCTCTCAGCTTTTTAGATTGTTTCACTGCTCCTATGCTGTCAATCCATTCTGTCCTAGTAATTACCTTCTTGATTATTCCCTTCTTTTTCAGCTCTTCTGTTTTATTCTTCAGGCTGGCTGCAAGAGCAGCAGGAACATTCTTTAACAGATGCTTAAACTGGTCTTGCACTGTCATCCACATTGAGATGATAATCTCCAGAAAGACCACTTACATCTTTAAACGTGTTATTGTATACTTGGGCATGTTCAGTGATCAGTGATTTAATGTATGAAACGTGTTGCAATTCTCTTTTGGTACATTGAGGGTTACCAGTTTACACTTCCTAACTGAAATGAGTGGCATATGCTTTCCATCAGTGATCTGGAACTTCATGTCTTAGTTTCAATCATTAAATTGGACTCTAAGTGTAATTTGCCTTCTCAACATGGTTGAGGCTTTTTTTTATTCATTCAAGGCAATCACTGAAAAGGTCAGCATTTATTGCCCATCCCTAATTGCCCTTCAGAAGGTATTGCTGAACTGCCTTCTGGAACCACATGCTATCCATGTAGTTGTCTGTCTCACTACATGGTGACAGTAAAATGGTGACTCCAGCCACAGTTCAAGTTCTAAAACCAGCAGCACAAGCTTGTGAAGCCAGTGGCACATCCTTCAGGTGTGTTCATCTGAAACAGATGGTGTGTCTATGACCTGCCACATACTACATTCTACTTGGCTGAGCTGCCATACCATAATATGAAAAGATTATCGTCGATAGTTTAACAACTAGGAGAACCAATGAGTTACACACCAATCAGCTTTTCACCTGTACCATAATAAAAGCCAATTGCTGGAGGTTAAAAAGGTGTGAAAAGGAACACTTCTTTCTCCCCTTCATATCTACGGATTTTACTAAAGGTGGACTTTTAGATAAACTGTATCTCAGGAATAGCATTCATGGAGGCACAATCATTGCATTAAATATTTACATAATCTATTTTTGCCAAAGTACAGTTGTACATTAATATATAATCAGTCTCCAGTAAAAAAAAACTGTGATTAGACATTGCATAAAACTCAAATGGTTGAATTTTACAAGGCCTTTTAAGCTCTGTTCAGTGGTATGAAAGCTGGCACAATGGTATGGGAAGCACCTTCCTGCTGCCAGACCCACAAATCAGGATCTGCTTCACTAGACCCAGGCCAAAACACAAATTATAACAACTGGAAGAAATGACTGATTTGCAAGAGAGGTACCAAACAAACTCACAAATGAGACAGAACATGATCTCCCCATACTAACAAATGTTTGCAGGAAACAAGATACAAAAAAAAAGAACTCCAGATGCTGGAAATCTGAAACAGAAAAAAAACCAGAAAGTGCTGGAGAAACTCAGCAGGTCTGGCAGTACCTGAGGAGAGAAAGCAGAATTATCGTTTCGAGTGCAGTTTCTGAAGAAGGATCAGTGGACTCGAAACGTTAAATCTGTTTTGTCTCCACAGATGTTACCAGATCTCTTGAGTTCTTCCAGCAATTTCTGTTTTGTTTGAAACAATATGATGCTTTGACAGAGTACTGTAAATTAAAATGAGTAAGTTGATTTTTTTTCAGGAATTAAGTTTTTAAAATGTTAGACGTAATCTTGGTGAGGTAGTAGGGATTGCATCAATAAATGAGAAGCCTACATTGCCTTTTCAAGGAGGCCTGTCCAAATCTAACGCCAAACAGGCATCAGCGAAGCTACCAGCAAACCTCCCTGCTTGGAATTCAACCCTAGTGCCATGGAGGTGGCCTTGGTTACTACCAAAAGAGCACCCAGGATATGCAGGACAAAGAAGCAACAAAAATTATTTGTTAGGATATGAAGGAAATGGGGCAGGAAGAATTTCTGCGGTTGAGATTTGTAGGGAGAGGGGCTAAGGGATTTAAAAGTAAGGGTGTGGTTCTCTGCAGTCTCTTCCATCCTCTGTGTTCAGTTCCACAGGAGGGCACTGATGGCTTTAATCAAGGACCTGCCCCACCCTGTAACTTCAGTTGACAAGCTGTTTGCATAGTGATAAGCCTACTTGCATCTGGGTTAATTGTAGCAGCAATGGCTGAGCCCCTTAAGAGGTCATTAATTGGATACTCAAGGGCCACAAATGGTAAACCACGGATATTCCTGTCCCGTACTTAATTCCACTGGAGGTAAGAGGACAATGTACCCAAAACCATTTTCACACTACCCCCAATTAAATGTATATGCTGTATCCAAACTCATGACTCCAGGAACACAAGATTCTGGCCTTTGCATCAGCTTTCAGAATTTGTTGTTCTTGTCTAGTAGTAAACTAAATCTATGCCACATTAAAAGTAAACTGTTGTTTTTCATTTTTCATGAATATTTAAATTATAATACAAGAAGCAAGTTATTATAAGTCATAATACCCAAATTTTAAAAACATGACCTGTATTATATTGAATCCTTTCCTGAATACAAGGTCAACAAGAAGGGAAAAACAATCCACATTAAAACCGTACAAACCTGACCTGACGATTTTATAAGGAGCTGTTTTACGCAAACATTAAAAACATTAAAAAAATCAAAACGCTAAGCAATGTCATTACTTTGCCAAAATAGTTACACTACAATGTTTCAAATGAAGAAACAAAATCACAAATAAGGAAAATTTCAACTCAAAGTGATGTGATCACAGCATGCTCTTCAGCATGAACATGTGTAATCAATCAAGCACCGATAGGTGCAGCTGTATTCCATCAACTTCATATGGTACCAAGTATCCTTTCACTGTGCTGTAACTTCTGAGGTCTATTTACATACTTGCAAGCATAAAATATGTATATATATGAATGTAAGTGCATGCAAGGCTAATTGCAGTTTGATTCTGCCTTGGAAACTTTAGCAAGTTCCATCCAATGTCATCCTGCAGTCAAAAGGTTGCAGGTTCTAAGATAACAAGGTGTAGAGCTGGATGAACACAGCAGGCCAAGCAGCATCATAGCAGCAGGATTGCAGGTTCTATTTGGGCATTTGACTCCCTTTCAGCAATTCACTCCACATTTGCCAATCTGATACAAAGGTTGTGAAATTTCAACTTCAAATTAGATCCAGCACATATTATGTTTCCACAATCTTCTGCATTAGTTCAAAAAACATCCTTCCAGGAGTTTGCCCATCCACAAAACTGCCCGCACCCCGGATCATAATAATCATCATTTGGGGTCGCGAAGTAAAATTTTGATATTATCGGTTCAAGGTGCATGTTAAATAATTTTGAGTACTTTTAAAGATAACTGAGCAAATGATTACTGTGCACTAATGTAAGAACATAAGGAGTAGGGAATAGATCATTCAGCTCTTCCTGCAGACTTCATTCAGCAGTTGGGTTGCCTTCAAAAGCTGGAACACAAGACAGTCCTCACTTTCAAGTATACAGAAAAGGACAAATAAAAAATGCCTGCAACATGAAAAAAAAGCACACTCTATTGTAAATAATACACTGCGGTTAAATGGAGAAAATAGCAAAGTAATTACAGATACATTGCACCAACGAAGCCGTGATTAGTCATTTTCAAATAAAATGCTTAAAGTTCTTCGGAGTGACTTTAGCTGTTACGAAAACAATACTCCATCATGAAGAAACTTTCCACAAACCAAAACCATCTCCTTTGATTGCCACTAAATTAATTCAGATGGAAATGATGAAAGGTAATATTCTATGCAAAAAACCATACTTCACATATTCACTCAGATGATTGACGACACAGCTCATTATGGTTTTGTTTACAAAGATAATTTTGCTGAAGGGAAAGGAACTACTTGGAAGTACTTGAAGTTACGAACATATCACAACACGCAATAAAATAATTTCAGGAATAATTCTGAGTCAGGTGGATTTTGCAGTATCATGCTCATAAAACAAAGAAAGGAATTAGTGGAGGTGAACATTTTCATTGTAGAGAATATATCACAGGATTTTAGCATGTCTGAACATTTCTTGGTTGAATAAGTACTTGCACCATGTAAGTTGGTGCAAGGAATTACTCTCTAGCTCTGGGTAGTCAGAATGCTTTTATAAATTTAGAAACAGGGAATAATGTAATCATTTGGTGAGGCCGCACTTGGAGTACTGTGTATAGTTTTGGTCACCTGTTATAGGGAAGGCAGAGTTAAACTGGAAAATGTGCAAAGAAGATTTACGAGGATGTTGCCAGGACTAATAGGCCTGAGTTATAGGGAAAGGTTGGTCAGGATAGGACTTTAGTCCTTGGAGAATGAGGTGTGACCTTACTGAGGTGAAAAAATCATGAGGGGCATAGATAGGATGAATGCACATAGTCTTTTTCCCAGGGATGGGGAATTGAAAAGTAGAGGGCATAGGTTTAAGGCGAAAGGGGATAGATTTAAGAAGGACCTGAGGAGCAACTTCTTCATGCAGAGAGTGGTGCATATATGGAATGGGCTGCCAGTAGTTGTGAGAAAGTAGTTGAGGCAGTTACAATAGCAACATTTAAATAACGTTTGGATAAGTACATGGATGCGATGGTTTTTAATGGAATTGGACCAAATGCGACCAATTGGAACTAGCTGAGTGGGCATCACGGTCAGCATGGACCCGTTTGGGCCAAAGGGCCTGTTTCCAAGCTGTATTACTCTATGACTCTAGATCTTTGTAACATAGCAGGACATAATTTGGCCCATTGTATCTGCACTTGTATTCTGATAGAATTATCTATATTTTTCTTTACTCATTCTTTGAATGTAGGCAGTGCTGACTGGGCTACTATTTATTGCTCATTCCTAGCTGCCCTTGAGAAGGTGATGGCAAGCTGCCTTCTTGAAATTCTGCAGTCCATTTGGTGTAGATACTCCATTTTACTGTTGAGATGAAATTACAAGATTTTGACCCAGTGACTATAAAGGAATGGTGATATACATCCAACTCAGAATGGTGAGTGGCTTGAAGGGATCTTTCAAACAGAGGTTTTCCCATGTACTTGCTGTCCTTGATTTTTTAAGGTGGTAGAAGCCATGCATTTGGAAGGTCCTATCCTTTTCTTTCTCCATACCTTTAAACTTTTCTTTTTCAAGTACTTATTTCTCCTTTAAAAACTACACTGGACTCTGGATCTGCTACTGGATCTGGAGATACGCTATCCCCTATCAACCTTCCATATTAAAAATTACCTTAATCTTTCTCTTTCAATTATGACCAGAATTTTTTTACTCACTAGTTACCAACTCATCATCCAGTGAAAGTGAATTCTTCCCAGTGACCTGGTCGAAACCCTAAATAATTAAAAATTTCTACTGGATGTCCTTTACTCCTTCTTTTCATCTCTAGGAAAAAGAATTCCAAGTTCTCTCATTGCTCCTAATAAATAAAGTATCTGTCGTGTCATCCCTGTAAATCTATTTCTTTCCCTCTCCATGGTGATATGTTTTCCAAAATAGGGGCATCAAAAACCATACAATGGTTGGGTCACTGTATGCAATTTTTAAAATAGATTTAATATCATCTATCAAGCTGAATCAATCTGTGAACAATTTTGCCTTCTGATTGACATAAGCCAAGTTAATAAATCTACTTTCTCTCTATCAGTATGATTACCTTTTTCTCCCCTTCTGTGTAATTGCCCATGTCTCCTAGATGGTGAATCTGTTGCTGAAGCCTGTTACTTAAAAACGTGATTATTGCAATACTTTATTTGCTGACCATCTAATGTTGATATCCATGAACAAGACTCTGCAAATTATCACAAGGTGTGATGATTTGTTACTTCAAAATTGTGATTAATTAGGAGGAGTCGTTTTATCATCACTGTGTTGTTCCAGACACCAGGTGTTTGTAACATTTAATATTGCTTTTAAAGTAAATTAGCATGTGCAGTGATTTTCAATTGGATTTTAAAGAGGACTATTTAATACTGTTCACTGGATTAAGTTTGTTTGGTTCCATAGGCATCAATAGGAAGATGCTCATCAAAAATGTACTTTTATAGCCTTATTTATTTTTGCAAAACACAAATACAAAAGTACTACCTTTAAATAAAGGATTTTAAGTATAATCTAAGAATACTTTATTATATTTTATTATGTTATGTTACATTTTATTCCATTGAAAACAGGCTCACTGAAATTAAAGGATGCATATATAATCACAGAAATGGAAGCCTAAACACTCGTTATTCAGTTGCAATAATTGCCAGGCATTTCTTTGACATTTCTCCTAGAACTTAGCAAAACTGATGTAAATACAGTTTTCTACTAAAAAGGTGGTGGCAAACCCAAGGGAAACTCTGAGGATATTCCAGGAACATGTTCTGTAATTACAACTTCAGAACACCATGAACTGCTTCTGTGTGTCCAGAACATTTATTATTGTGGCCTCTGAGAATAATATATATGGAAATTTAACTAGATGAGTCAGACACCAATGTCTACTTAAAATCAAATGCCATCAAGTACCTTGAAATAAATCAAGTAGTGTGGCATATTTTAAAAAGTGTATTTCTCAAAAACAAACAAAATAAAAATCAGTAAGGCTTTTAATTTATGTATTTCAATTTCATTCCAATGGAGTCCTTGGAGCTCCACAAATTATTGAAATGAAAGTAGAAATATTGGACGTGTTAGGATACCTTATAGATGAAATGATTTAAGGTCACTTCCCATCAGATCTGGAAGTCCTTTTTATTTTCACTAGATTTATATTCCACATTGCATGTATGCAGAAAGTCAATGATTCAAAAGAATAAAATATGCAATACAATTATTCAAGAGCACACAGTGCTGTTCTTCCACAACTAGAAATATGATTCAAAGCAATCGAGACTAGTTAAGTAAGCATTCTAAGTTAAACAGATTAGAAGGTCAATTCCATTTACATGTGTATAGCACATAACGACATAATTTAGCAAAAACTGACACTTAACAGTATTACTCAGAAAATCAGTAAAGGAAACAGGAATGTCACAAAGATTCAACACGGTTTCTGCACTAAAGCTGACGTTAGTACTATCACAATCCAAAGTATGGAGAAAGTGTTTTGCTATATCTGCAGAGTTGCTGATTGTTGCTTACATAGGATACACAGCAAAAATGTTCACCAACCACAGTGGCTCAGTGGTTAGCACTGCTTCCTCACAGTACCAGCAACCCAGGTTTGATTACAGCCTCGGGAGACTGTCTGTTGGGGGTTTGCATGTTCTCCTCATGTCTGTGTGGGTTTCCTCCTGTGGTCAAAGATATGCTATGCTAAATTACCCATAGTGTCCAGGGATGTGCAGGCTAGTTGCGTTACCTATAGGAAATGCAGGGTGATAGGTTGATGGGTCTGGGTACAATGGTCTTCGGAGGAGCATTGCGGACTCGATGGGTTGCATGGCCTACTTCCACACTGTAGGGATTCTATTCTATGAACAAAATATATAAATCACTGGCAATTACTTTCTATAAATAATTGTTCTAAGGTAAATTATTTATTGCTACCAATGATTTGTCATCATTCAGATATGATCATTTTCATGGAATATTTTAATGCAAAATTGCAAAACTTAAGCATCAACTGAACTATTTTCTTCACTCATTAATAATGAATATTCAATGTGGTATTTGTGGGGAGAAGGATGCTGCTACCATTCTACTTTCTTTTATCCGGTATAAGGGTCTGTTAGGTTAACAATGGAAGAGAAGATATCACTTGTGAGTCTTAACAAGAAGAGGCTCATTGACAATCAGATACAAGTTACATCAGTAAAATAAACATTGTTGCTAAGAAAACAATGAGACTTGTGGATTTAGGTATTTATTTCTCACGATCTGAAGATGTTCCTCCTCTTCACCACCCAAACATGTTTGACATCATCAGATTGGGTGGAACTAATGCAATCTCTAAAATTAACTATTTCAGAACTATTGCTTTAAATTCTTTGGCTTACCAATACTAGGGTATCCTGGTGTAGATGGATCTCCTCCAGGATTCAAAGAAATCCAAAATGTCTCATCCCCAAGCTTCTCCTCTGGGGGCGAATCACAAGGGTCAATGTAGACCAAAGCTCCTCCAAAACCAGCCTCCAATAATAAAGATAACTGAACAAGAAGCACAATTTGATTAAAGAGTTATAGATCAAAATACTTCAGGTAGTTTCATTGAGTTAAACAGCTAATTCAAAATGTTTTCTGGTCTTTCCAGCTGGAAACTTAATTTGCAATCCAGATAATCATATGTACTACTAATCTATGTCATTCCAAGGGAATTTCTAATGAACAGCTATTCAAAAATAATTAAAATTATGAAAACACACTAACAACACAAAAGAACACAATCCCAGTATTCACTGCCTACTTATTTTTTGATTTCAGTCAGGAAGAAAACATTTTTAATAGTTTGTGAGATGTACTTAGGAAACCTAATGATGAAACAGTCATGAAATATACCTGAAATTATTTGCTAAGTATAGTCCATTTCCATTAAAATATGCTTCACTTGCTGTCTGAAAAAAAAGTTACATATGCAAGAATGCAGTGTATGTTGAACCTATGACTTGGCTCTTAGCTGTGACAGCTGCACATGCTGTCCTTATCATTACTGACATATGGAGCACTTAAAACATTTGTTATCTTTTATACATCTGTTTTATTCATGGCAGTGATACTAACATGCTAGCAAATTACCCTTGTTACAATGCCAGGTCTGAACATTGTATCACTTCACAAACATATTTGCAAATGAGATTGTTGGATTAGAATGGTTAACAAGATTCACAAGTTTTATTACAAATAAATGTTCATGCTAACAGGGCCAAGATTTCATTCTGAGCTAAACTCTATTAAATTGACACACTTTTGAAAAATATAATTATAGTCCAGAAAATGTACTTAAATTGTCTTTCCTGATATAAATTAAAAACACATCTTCATTTTCAGTTTTCTCTCTGCTTTTTACAGTCACGACATTGGTTAAAATTACAAGTAATGCTGAAGAAGTCAATACTGATCTGTAAAATGGTTACATTCAGAATATATATTTTCTTGAACTTTCCTTATAATAGATTTTGTGCATAGTGAAATGAAAGCGAAAAATAGATTGAGTTACCTAAAAGATTTATTTTACATGAAATCCACTTATACGCTAGGATTAAAGGAAGTAAATGTTGATATTACTGAAATCCATTCATTACATGGGATTTTTACCATTTTAATCCTAGGATCAAAAAAATCTTCCAGAAACAAGATTTGGCGGAGAGGAAAGACAACTAGCATGGTAATTCTCAAGCTAATATGCCGAAGGGTGAGGATATGTTTGGGTACAATGTGAACTGAAAGCCATCTCAATCAATTAAGCCAATTTTTAAAAAATACCAACTTCATAGTCAATATAGAGGAAACAGAAGGTAAAATACAAAGATTTATAACAAAAGAATTCCAATAAAACTGAACACTAGTGAGGGAATAGGACAAGTCTCTTGAGGTTTAAATAGAAAGGCAAAATTCTATGGATGCTGCGCGAAATAAAAGCAGAAAACGGTGGAAATGTTCAATAGATCTGAAAAACAAATAATTTAACATTTAAGACCAATAATGTTTCATCTGAATTAATGAAAGATGGGGTGCCTAATTTTCATTCCTAGATTAAGAAACCAAGGCCAGGACTGTTCTTGGTTTCCAAACCTGCCTTAGGAAGGGCTGAGGAGCAGATAAGTCACTCAGTTTTCATGGAAATGGAATTGGCTGAAGGGTGATTGAGTAGCTAATTGGAAACCATAGGAGTGGGAAAGGAGATGTGACTGTGCAAATCCTCTTTATTGTATCACCAAGCCCCTCCACGATGAGGATGACTGGCTTGTGTATTTCAGCAGCAAACAGACAAAGGTGAACTGGCTGCCTACATCTCATTCAAAGCTACAAAGGGAGCACTGCATAGAAATGGCAAACAGTGGATGTTATAGGGTTTGGCAAAACACTCAAGGGTTACAGTCACTGCCTCACCTGCAATTTGGTGCCATGGTCTCCTCTGACATTCCTAAGGAAATAGGGCAGTTCTCCTCTAAACTGTCCCATCCACCATGGCCTCTTGAATGCATTTACATCTTTTCTATAATGTGGCACCCATAACTGTACACAATACTTCAGCTGAGGTCTAACAAGTGTCTTGTACAAGTTCACTATCAACTCTCTACTCTTGTCTTGTATGTCCCTATTAATAAAGCCAAAGACACTGTCTGCTTTATGTAATGCTCTCTCCAACTGTCCTACCACTTTTAATGATCTGTGCACATATATACCCAGGTGCCTCTGCTCCTGCACCCCATTAAGAATTGTAACCCCTATTTTATATTGTCTTTCAATGTTCCTCCATGTGCTAGTTCACAAAGGACATGGTGGCTGAAGCAACTTGAAAATACTCAGGTAAATTCTGTGTAAGTCTTAAATGTAATTCTGCTTTTATATTCAATTAACTCAAAATGCAGAAGTGCAAAGTGCAGTGTATGAAAATCTGTTGTAGTGGCTCTATGTCAGGCAATTGCTTTATGGCAGACAGTGACTGAGTTACTTAAGCACAAGCATCAGAAGTGATCTTGCAGAAGGTTTTCAGTAATCCGACTTATTCCCAGTACACAATAATGGAATCTGATTGACTGCATAGACAGACTGGTGGTCATCAATCTCTGGAACATAATTAGATGAAGGAACTCTACAACAACACAGCATCATACAGCACAAATCTGCATTTAACAGGTCGATATTTACACAAATAGGAGTTATTTTTCTATTTTAAAGAAAGTAAATACTTAATGAACATTTATTTCCAACCTGAAAGTTACAATTCCCAACTTGAATATCTCCCTGAATATACAATATTAAATTATGACTGAGCCGTCGCTGTGTTAACAATATTTATGGTATGTTTAAAGGAAGAAAGGCAGCAGAAAGGTACATTAGAGCTGGGATTTTCTCTCCTGAGAAGTAACAGGCAAAGTGTGGGAAAGAAAAATAATTGGGCAGATTGGCATCAGGGAATTAACTGTCCTTTCCTGACATGTCAATTAGAGCCCTTAAGTGGACAAATAACAGCCACGCATTGCCCTTTTACATCACTGGCCGGATAAACTGTTCTCCTGGTCAGTGTGAAAAGTGACAGCTCTCCCAACAAGAAAACAGAGTAAGCTACTGGGTTTCAGGGATGATGTATGGGAGAAAGCTGCTAACTGAATCACCCAGCCCATGCCTCCAGCCTTCCTTGCCCTCCATCTCCCCAAGACTCTCCACCCTGGGATTCTCTCTCCCCATATCACCACTTCCCTTGCCTGCTGCTCTAAAACTTGCATGTTGCTATGTCCCCCGCTGCCTCAGTCTTCAAAGTAGCATAGCTGCTCACAGTCAAGCATTTGACAAAGTCCCTTATGGTAGGCTAGTCCAGAAGATTAGGTTACATGGGATCCACAGTGAATTAGTAAATTGGATATAAATTGGCTTAGTCATTGAAGACAGACGGTAGTTGTTCAGAGTGTTTTATGACTGGAGGTCTGTGACCAGTGGTGTTCCACAAGGAGCAATGCTGGGATCTCTCTTGTTTGTAATTTATATAAATAATTTGGATGAAAGTGTAGGTGGTCTGATTAGTAAGTTTGCAGCCAATATGAAAATTGGTGGAGTTGTGGATAATGACAAAGATTGTCAAAGGGTACAGCAGAATATAGGTCAGTTGGGAAAGTTAGGTGACGAATTGGCAGATGGAGTTTAATCCAGACAAGTGTGGGAGGAAAATATACAGTAAATGACAGGAGCCTTAGGAGCATTGATATACAGAGGGATCTTGGGATGGAAGTCTATTGTTCCCTGAAAGTGGCAGCACAAGTGGTCAAGGTGGTAAAGAAGGCAAACGACATGCATGACTTCATCGGTCAGGGCATTAATTATATAAGTTGGGAACTCATAACTGCATAAAACTTTAGTTAGGCCACATTTGGAGTATCATGAGCAGTTCTGGTCGCCACATTATAGGATTGATGTGGAGACTTTGGACTGGGTGCAAAAGAGATTTAACAGGATGTTGCCTGAATCAGAGCATATTAGCTATAACGAAAGGTTGGATGAACTTGGATTTATTTTGCCAAAGTGTTGGAGGCTGAGGGGTGGCCTGATAGAAGAATTAAGGTGTTATGAGAGGCAACAGATCTGGTGTGTCATTGGAATCCTTTTCCCAAGTTGGAAATGTCAAATATCAGTGGTCACAGGTTTAAGAGAGAGGGTGGAACTTCAAGGAGATGTGTGAGTCAAGTGTTTTTAAACAGAGGGCAGTAGATGCATGGAATGCACCGGCAGGAAAGATGGTACAAGCAGATATGATAGTAACGTTTAAGAGGCATTTACACAGAAACATGAACAGGTAGGGAATAGAGGGATAGAGATAATATACAGGCAGCTGAGATTAGTTTAAAATAGCATCATAGTCAGCATAGACATGATGGGTCAAACGTTCCTATGCTATACCGCTCTATGTTCGGTGGCTGTGGACTTCTGCATGGGTCGGTGAAGGCAGGGTGATATATCACCGTCCCAGGAAGCAAAGCACTGTAAAGCCCACTCCCAGTGAGCTTTCTCATTGCTGGTCATGGGGAAAGGAGGATGACTCATTCGTATTACATCCTCCCCTACACTGTAACCAGAAAAAAAAAGGAAAATCCCAGCCATTGGACATTAGGTGACTTAACATCAGAGACCTACTAAAATAATTTTTCATCCAGCTGACCATTAACATCATTACAATAATGTAATGGGATGAAATCCCAAATAGCAGGGCTCCCTCAAGCTACCAAGACAGGATTATCCTCTGGCATTCCAGTCTGTCTATGGGACTACTGTGGCCCTGACAAAATCCTGCCACTTACTTCTTAATTGTCAGTGATGCTCTGGAAGATTTGCTGGAAAAAGATACACTTGAAAAAGACATCATACTATGTAATAACTGTACATCTATGTGCCCGCTAAAACATCTAATAGCGCCTCCTTATTAATCTTAATGGGTTCTAGAACCTCCCATCCCAACTGAAATCCTTGGCTGCAACGTCTTTATCTTCTGCGAATATAAATAAAAAGTATTCATTTAAGATCTCACCCTCGGCCATTGGCTCCATGCAGGGGAAGCAATGGCTTACTGGTATTATCGCTGGACTGTTAATCCAGAGACCCAGATAATGTTCCGGGGACCCGCGTTTGAATCCCGCCATGGCAGATAGTGGAGTTTGAATTTAATAAATATCTGGAATTAAGAGTCTAATGATGATTGAGAATTCACTGTCAATTGTTGGGGTAAAACCCATCTGGTTTCCTATGGGATGGGCAATAAATGCTACCTCGCCAGCAACACCCTCATCCCATGAATTAATATGTGGACACATTTTTTTTCTTTTTCTTTATCAAATTCTCAATATCCCTTGATATCCAAGGTTCCCTGGACTTGCTGCCCTTGTCCTTCACTCTTAGAAGAACACACTGGCCCTGAATTCTCACTGTACTACTTTTAAAAGACTCCCACTTTTCAAATGCAGATGCCCCTGGTCTATGTTTGCCAGATCCTGTCTAATGATGTTGAAATCAGCCTTCCCTGAATTTAGACACTTACCTTCTGCACTATCCTTATCCATTTCCATGCGAACTTTGAAACTTACAGAATTATGATCACTATCCCAAAAATGCTCGCCTTGACTGGCTTCGATACCTCGGGATAGGTCCAGCACTTCCCCGTCTCTAGGAAGGACTATTGACTTACTGATACCAAAAGATTTCCTGGAACCACTTTAAAAATTCAACCCCATTTAATCCTTTCACACTGAAGTGACCCAACCAGTTAATGTTATTAATGTTGGCAAAGTTGAATTCCCCTACAACTCCAACGATGTTTCTCTCACACCTTTCTGTGATTTATCTATGTATTTGCTCCCCTATCTCCCCTTGACCGATAGGAGGCCTGTAGTATAATGCCAGCAAGGTTATCACTTTTTTTTATTTATAAGCTCTATCAGATGGCATCGTTTGAAGACCCTTCTAAAATATCCTCCCTTATGACTGCAGCAATGGTTTCCTTTATCAGTAATGCAAAAACACCACCTCTTTACTTACCGCTCCACTGCCCCTATACCTTGGAATGTTGAACTACCAGTCCAGTTCTTCCTTCAAACACGTCTCAGTAATTGCAATAATATCAGAGTCTCACATGCTGATTAATGTTCTTAGCTAATCCACTTTGCCAGTCAAGCTCTTTGCATTAAAATAGACACAATTTAGCTTTCTAGACTTTCCATATTCCTTATCCTGCCCATGTCTTCTCTGCCTACTGATGTGTCCGACCAGTCCTTCTATATCTGATTGGACCTTGCCGCTGATTTTACATCTACTCTGTGCTTCATGTCCCTGTCAAATCAGTTTAAATCCTCCCCAACAACAGGGGCAAACCATCCAGCAATGATATTTGATCCATTTCAGTCCTGGCTAAATATAAGCTCTCTACTTAGAAGTGGCACATCTCTCCATGATATCCTGAAGTCTTAGTCTTAAGATTTAAAATGGAAAATATAAATAAATCATGTTCATTGACAACTGTCAAAGAATAGTGAAGAGTAACATAATTCGGTCTTAAAAGTGCTCGTGAAGATATCAGATTATGCAATAAAAATGGAATTTGTTGATTTTTTTATTCGTTCATGGGATGAGGGCATTGCTGGCTAGGCCAGCATTCATGACCCATCCCTAATTGCCCAGAGGATAGTCAAGAGTCAACTACATTGCCTTGGATCTGGAGTCACAGTAGGTCAGACCAGGTAAGGATGGCAGTTTCCTTCCCTAAAGGACAGCAATGAACCAGATGGTTATTTTTTCTGACAATCGTCAATCGGTTAATAGTCATCATTAGACTCTTAATTCCAGATTTTTATTGAATTCAAATTTCACCATCTGTCATAGCAGAATTTGAATCTGGGTCCCCAGAAAATTAGTTGGGTCTCTGGACTAATACTTCAGCAATAATACCACTAGCCTATCGCCCTCCTTCAGCAATAGTAAAACAGTGGCCTTGATGATGTCACTTCATATGACATAAAAACCCACACTGTTACCTCTAATGTATAGTGTGTTGTGCTAGAAATACTTTAAAATATTTGCATATATCAAATACTTCCTGAAAGATTAACATTCAGTCCTTTCACTCTTTAGATGACACACTTCAGTCTTTCCATTGACTTAGTGTGAGAAACTCCAAGGCAGATTTGCTATGTTTTATAGTTTTACCAACAGCACAAAAACAAAAGTCCAGATAAATATACGTTCATTGATGGATTCTTGCCTGTGCATACTTAAATTTATGAGATAAGCAGAGAAGTTGCAAAACATCAGTGGAGCTTAAAAATAGGTAACATTTCCTCATCCCATAATTTACATACTCTTATTCTTGATATTTGAACTCTAACTAAATAGAAAATTGATCACAGTTATAGAACAAAGTAGTGTGCATTTGGATTTAAATGTCTCTTTTCCTGCAGTACCCTGATTGGTCCTACTCTCGGCACTTCCAACACTGCATCAGTAACATCCATTTCCACTGGATTTGAAGTCATTGCACAGGGATGATACTTCATTTTTACTCATCTGATTGTTTCCATTTCTTGTACTAGCCATAATTTATGGCACATGATTGTCAGATTTAGTGCTAATTTATGCTAATTTATGAGTGTTTTCATGCCCAGGCAAGCATTTGGAGTCATGGTACCTAATTTAAATCTAACTCAATCATATCGAGGTGAAGAAGGTAGGTGACATAGCTGTCTCAAGTACTCAATTGGTTTTTTATGAGCTGCCATTGAACTTACGAAATGCTAGTTACTGGTTGATGATTGGGGTCAAAGCAAGACTGAAACACTGCAGCCAGCTCATTCATTATATCTGGAAACAATAATGTCGTATTGTAAATTAACATCCAATTTATGAGCACTCAGTAATCTTCAGAATTAGTAATTCAAGGTCATTCTGACTTCTTCTTCAATCCTCACCACAAATGTCATCCAAAAACTACCAAGTCAATTCCTTTCTCTGACAACTATCTGAGACTGAGCAAAAAAAAAATTCACAACTTTGGTGCCAAATCTAATGTGAGGTGATCTCCCATCCACATATCAACTCCTTAACTAAGATCATCCATTTCCAACCTGTGACATGCTCTGACTCTGCCCCACCTCAGTTTATTTGCTACCAAACCCTCATCCATGCATTTGATACCTCTATTGCAACACTCTTTTTCAGCTTTGCACTCTCCATAAATTTGAGATCATTCAAATTCCACCTCCTGCGTGCAAACGTCCATTAAATTTCCTTCACCTATCTTCCCCAATCTCACTGACTTCCAGTGGCTCTTGAATAAGCAATGGTTCAATTTTTTCATGCATAACCTGACCTTTCCTCATCACTATATTCTCCACTAGTCCCAAACCTTTCAAAATATCTATTCTCCCATTCTGGCCTTCTGCACATCCTCTATTTTATTTGCCCCTCCATTGGCAGCCATGCTTTCAGATGCCAAAGCTTTAAAATTTACAATTTTCTTTACAAACCTCTCTGCCCCACCCATTTATTTTTCTTCTTTTAAAATGTTCCTTAAAACTTCTTTGCTCATACTTTGATCATCCACACTATTATGTCCTTATGTGGCTCAGTGTCAAAATTTGTTTGATGATGCTCTTGCAAATTGCTTTACAACTCTGACTGGTATGACTTCAGCTAATGGGAACACTGGAGAGGTCAGAATCCAGACCCGGTTTGATTGACCATAAATTTTTATTTTGCTATTTGCTTTCCATGTTGGTCAGTCATTTAATGTATTCATAGGGCGGCAGGGTGGCTCAGTGGTTAGCACTGCTGTCTCACAGCACCAAGGACCTGGGTTTGATTCCACCATCAGGTGACTGTGTGGAGTTTACACATTCTCTCTTTGTCTGCATGGATTTCCTTTGGGCGCTCCAGTTTCCTCCCACAGTCTAAAGAAATGCAGGTTAGGTGGATTGGCCATGTTCAATTGCGCATAGTGTACAGGGATGTGTAAATTAGGTGGATTAGCCATGGGAAATGCAGGGTTACAGGGATAGACTGGGGGGGTGGGTGTGAGTCTGGGTGGGATGCTCTTCAGAGAGTCAGTGTGGACTTGTTGGGCCAAATGGCGTGTTTCCACACTACAGGGAATCTATTAAAAGAGACTGCCAATGCACTTTTAACAAATGAACATCAAAGTCTATTACACACAAAAGCAAAGGAAACCACTGAATTCTTTCAAATGGTCTTATTACAAAAATCAGAAATAAAGATTCAACCCTTTTATCTTCAACAACAACCTTACAAAACTGTGCCATTACAACTTTTCCAATTTATCATGGCACAGTAGAGCACATTACAACCTCTTCTGGCACTAGAAACACACTTTAAGCACTCCAAATATCACCTGAGGAAAATATAAGAAGTGGCCCATTCATCTCGTCAAGGCTGCTGCCCCATTCAGTCCAATTAGATCATAACCATCATCTATGTCAATGCATCTTTCCTGCATAATTTTCATAGCTTTTTATGTTATTTGTCTTTACAAATTTGATTTCTAACTTGAATATGCTCAAAGTTTAAGCTGCCACAGCCCTTTGGGGATTTATCATCCTATGTGTGAAGAAATTCCTTCTTATCTCATTCTTAATGGCAGACTTCTCAATCTGAGATTATCAATCCTTTCTCACACTAACCGACATTGGCTCTGAGGCAATGAGTAAGCCTTGACCCAAGGAATCTTTCATCTCCATTAGTTCTCTGATGAAGTCATTAGTTTGGCAAAGGACAATAGTGTCACGAACTCTTTACCAATACTCTGATGTAGAATGTAGGATCATCAGATGGACATCACAGTTAATTCGAGAATTATCTGAGTGGTTCTAAAGTTGTTATCCTTGTTCTTGTAAAATGACATGTCAGATAATCTACTTTATAGATTTATCTGAATTAGTATCTTTGACTATATGTCTTCCCACTCCAGAATTTATCAAGGAATCTGTCAAGAACACGTGATGCTAAACTTATTGAATTTAACTTCTGGAGTCCTTATAACGGCACACATGCAGTGTCTACTGTATACTTCCAGCAATACTGCATTATTGGGTTAATCAGGCCATCTGAATGATAGTACATATTTTCACTCAAATATTCCCTTATATGGATAAATCTATGAAAGTAAAGGCTGCATCAATGGATAGCTTTTATGCAATGAAAACTAAGTTAGTGATGATTTTAAAATATATTGGGATATGTTATTTTATAATTGAAATTAGCATTTATTTAATGAAAATGCTTTATCAACTTTTGTCTTTCATTTTCATATTTTCAATGGTCATTAATCCAACTACTTGCCACATTGCACTATAAATAAAAACAATTAGCACATTTTAATCTTTTTTTGAATGCAAAAATAAATTCTGGAATAGATTTAGTTGATCTTACCTTGTATAACAAAGGTGCCTTTCCAAGTTTAATTAGTGCAATTTTTTTGGTAACATTGGTGCTTGATTGAAGTTGGAGCAGATCATCAATTGTTCCATATTGTACATCAATGATCTCTGTCTGAAAATGAGTGTTTTCAATATTCATTAAACAGTTTCTGTATTGCATTTGACAGTTTAATGGTTTAATTATAATACTGGCATAAAATAGTCAAAAATAGTTATATGTATTAGTTTAATATCAATCTTCATAAGCAGTGAAAAATTCCCAACGAGTGTTTCCACTGTCAGCTAGAAAAAAATCTATGTAATCCAATTATTTTCAACTTCAAGAAGTTAAACATCCCATTGTGTAGAAAAAGACGTAACACAAAGCTGCATTTATAACATTGTCATTATTCAGCAGTGCTAATACAGCGAAATCCTGTTTAATTGCAATTTTCATTTTAATCCAAACATTTCAAAAAACCTATTTTTGCCGTGTACTGCAATTCTAATTGTCAGAAGTTCACTATCTTGCCATTTCATTTATTATAATTCCTACTTATATGTAAGTGCAATGCACAGAAACCTCTCCTACACCAGACTTATCACTCTTGAACTTGAAGGACTAGATGAAATGAGAACCAGGTTAAAAAATGAACTTATGAAAGGGATGGTCATCATAGGTGAAACCTTGCTCGAGTAGCTTGATCTTAAAAGAGCTAAGAAAATCCTGCTTTTCAACTGACTGCTTCAAGTCGAAGTAACGAATCAAGATAAGAAATTGAGTCACATGCTCATTTACAAAACTGAAGACAGAAAATGCTGGAGAAACCCAACAGGTTTGGCAGCACCTGTGCAGAAAGAATTCCAGTTGATGTTTTGTGTCCAATATAATTCTTCTTCATCCAAAGAACCAAATTTTTGTTTGACAATGCTCATGTTAAATGCCTTCGAACTTTTGACTATGGTATGATCTCAGCTGTCAATAATACTAGAGAAGTTAACTGTTAATTCAAAATGTAACTGTTCGTTTCTTCTCAGATGTTGAGAGACCTGCTGAGCTTCTCCAACTCTTTGATTTATTTCACAACTCCAGCATCTGCAGTACTTTATTTTTATTTGCTTGTTTACAAAAACCTATGCAGATAAAACTAGATAGCAATAAACCTATTTTTGATGCATGGACTGATTAAAGTACTACGCTTGTTAGCACCTGATTGCACTTACATTGGTCTAAGAAAATAATTTCCTATGTCCTACCTCATCAAACATATACAAACACAGAAACAAGATGAGTGCTGGAAAATTTAAAAAAAGCACCCTACATAGTTGATGTGAGGTAAGCTAACTGGCTTGGTTTAATCGAAATCTTCCATGATTTAAGAAAGACATCTTCCAGATTTAAGAAAGGATATTCTGGCATTGGACGCAATTAATAAGAGATTCACTATTTTGATTCCTAGGGTGAAAGGGTTGGTTTTATCAAGAAGGGCCAAACAGGTTATTCATTATAGTTTAGAAGAATGAGGGGATGATCTTATTGAAACTTGAACTTGGAACCCCAGATACAGAATCAAGGGGCATTCATTTTACATTTAGATGCAAAGGAATTTCTTTTCTCTGAGGGTACTGAATGTCTGGAATTCTCTACACCAGAGAGTTGTGGAGGCTAGATCATTGAAAGTATTTGCAAAGTAGGTGGATAGATTTTTGAAATATTGAGGAGTTGAGGGCTATGAGGACCTGGCACAAAAGTGAAGTTGAGGCCTGGGGCAGATCAGCCTTGATCATATAGAATGGTGAGATAAGCCTGAGGGGACAAAGGTTCTATGTCTGCTCCTACCTCTTTTGTTCTTATGATTGGGAAAATCAATGCATTCAAACAAATTTGATAAAGGAGAAACTTTCAATAACAAAATGCATGAAACAAACAGCATGATAGTGACGAGACATTTTGTATATTTTGCAACAGAAATGAATAGCACTTAAATGTTACAATTTGAAATTTAATTATGTCAAGTAACAGGTTTGGTTCAGAAGCAGCGTACCCACAATGTTAACTGAGTAGATTGTGAGTTTATTTCTTTCTACCTGATTTATAAACAAGATCTAGGCTGACGCTTCCATGTATTATTGAGACAGAAACAAAGACATTTTTATTCCCTTAAACAGAACTTTTCAGAAAAAAACAACTTTTTTGATATAACATACCTCCTTGAAAGATGGGTCATAAACCCAGATGTGCTAGCCCAGAGGCAGAAATTATGATAGCACCACATTAGAAAATATCTGAGACTAAGTAGTTAATGAAACTGTACAGAGATGTTATTACACATCTCTGGAGCAGGTGGGACTTGAACCCATGTCTCATGCATTAAATAAAAGGACACTACCACTCCACCATAACAGCCCCTCACTACTCAGTGTTCAATATTTTCTAATGAACCTATTCAGAAGTGTAATATCACACCTATGGAATAGGTGGGACTTGAACACATGCCTCCTGACTCGGAGGGAGGGACACCATCATTGTTCCACAAGGACCCTATTACTCAGTCTTTGTTTGTTTCAATAACTCTTCAGTTTTACCCTTTTTCCACACACTAGTTACATCTGCTCCCCCTGTATATCAACCGAGTCAGTCAGTTAATTAACCCCATTCACCTATTTAACTACTTGCTATATCAACACATTATTAAATAAGTCCTGCAGCCTTGGAGATGGCTTCGTAACACACTGAACTGTGATATTTTCTCGTCTCTCACCGGACATAAAAGATCCCATATTACGATGAGCTAGCAAGTAAGAAAAATTGAGGTTGTTGAATCTTGTTGAATGGTAGGGCAGGTTTGAGGGGCCAAATGGCCTATTCTTGCTCTTATTTCTCATGTATCCCAGGAAGCAGGATGTGTCAAGACCCCACAAGAATGAATGGATCGGTAATTTATCTCATTGTTGCTTTTGAAACAAATGGTTATGACATTTCTATCTATTATATTGTTAAGTACTCCGTAACTACTTAATTGGCCACGAAGCAAATTGGGAGGTTAGAAAATACAAAGTCATTATATAAAGGTAAGACATTTCTTTTAATTTGCTTTAATTTTAAAAGAACCCTACCAATACTCCGTGTCATCTAATTAAGTTGTTTTCCTCTACACACTGTACAGTGGGAGGCATTTTCACAGTAAGAATCCAAGCATGAGGCTCTTAATTGAGTATGCATTTGGCAAGCAGTACCAACCACCAAGGAACCACTAGAGTGATTAAGGACACATTATTTAGCTCATCTATTTGTTTAATGGTGGGGAAAAAAATATTTCCTTTTGTTTTTGACACAAGTCTCTCTCATCATCACTCGATGTCGCCACTATTATATGCATTACAGTGTAAAGTAATGACTGTCCAGTTAATCTCCCTTTCCAAGAGACATATTAATCCAGATCAGATGATAATAGTTGCTCATAATATACTTTGTTTTTTTATTGCAGATTTACTGATGCACAGCACATCTCTGATCAGCTAAATCTGATACATGTTTCCATAATGGTATGGCTAGTAATATCTCCTATTAAATATATACCAAATTATTTCATCAAGGATAATTAATTTCAAGGTGAAATAATTATCCAGGATCAGCAAAAGGAACTCAGAGAGCAGTTCTTGTGGTTCAGTCGTAGTGTCACTACCTCTAAGCCAGGGTGCCTGGGTTCAAGTCCTATCTTCTCCAGAGATGTGTCATAACATCGCTGAATAGTTTGGTCAGAAAATACCTAAGGGACTCATAGACACTCTTAATAGTTTGGTCTCACTAGCATGTTGCTGGCATAAATTCCTGACCACGTCATCTGGCAGTCAGCAGGAAGTGGTTCCCTGGCCAGTAAGATAGGAAAGGAAGAGCTGATGATGGGAATCAGACAAAATGATCTCTAGTTTGAGGGTAAATTTTGAAGAGTATGATTTTTATATGATCCCAGTGTAATGGGGAGGTTGGGGAAAGAGACTCAAAACAGGGGTAGTCCAATTTTGGGCCTTGAGGACCACTGATGTTCCTCTGTCCCACAATAAAACTAGAAGTAATACTTCATCACAACTCCTTCTCGCACAATCGGAGTTCAGGGTCCACTTTCCAAAATTGTTAGCTTGGCAGGAAAGTTGTAACTGCACCTCCACTCCTTGTTGAAATATCAGATTAATGATGTAGTTGGAGCTTAGTGACATCATTGAAAAGCAGTCAGCATATTTTAGTAAAGATCCCTCTGACTTTATGAAGACAGTGAATAAGTCATTTATTTGCAGCTGCCCATGCCAATCTTCCATCAGACAGAAGGGTGGTAGGCAGCATGGAGAAGCATAGGTTAAAAATTTTACAGCACAGAAGGCAGCCATTCAACACTTGGTGAGCATTCTGGTCTACTGCTAATCTCCTGCCATTTCCCTGTATCCCTGGACACTGTTTACTCAAATAGCCATGTAATGCCAACTTGAATGCCTCAAATGAACCTACCTCCACTGCATTTCCCACCAGTGCATCAGACTCAATCCACTCATGTTGTGAAGACATTTTCTTGCACACCAAATTTGCTTCTTCTACTAATCACTTTGCATCTGTGCCCGTTTGCTGTTGATTTGTTTATGGGTAGAGTACCATGCACCAAAGCTCCCTCTATTTTTTCTTGCTGCTGTGCAGATCTCTGAGGTCCATGCGTGACAATGCACATTGACCCACCAAGCAGAGTGCACAAAGCTTCCCACCAGCTGCACAGCCACGTTGTCAATGTTGCTGTGCATCTGGCTGGGAAAAGTCAACTTGTCGGCACTCACTTCAACAAAACAACGTGCATCATAACTGGAATGCTGCATTGAACATCCCATCCTCTTGCATTCAGTCCTCACAAGCATCATTTCCCCACACCTCCCCCAACAAAAAACACACACAAACTGGCTGAAACCATCCGTGCTGGGGAAACAGGTTGGTGGACATGGTCAGACAGGTGAGCCAGATCTTGGCTAGGGGAGAAGGGGCTCTGAAATTTTGTTGGCATTTCACATCAGAAAAATGGGCAGTTGCAGACAGGCTTTGCTTTCATTGTTTTTTTTTGACAAACACTAATTGTGAATACAAATACAGCCAGGCAACAGGGTTTCAAACATGGAAAATCTAAGGAAATGATCACAAATATTTTCCTCTGCTGATGGCTAGTAACAACATGTTTGTTGATGTACATTGTAGCAGAATGCCAGCTATTGGTTTGGCAGAGGGATCATGGTACATGAACAAATTATCCATTTCAGAAATGTCCTGAAGGCAAACAATATAATCCTGCCGGGTAATCAAAATAAAGTATTGACAAGAGGCACAGATGCTGCTCTAATTGAGTGTGTATCAATTTCAGGGTAGTAAATTCTTCCAATTGGGCAAGGAATTTGCATGTACTCCAACCGTGAGACTGGAACACAAACAAAATACAAATGTTGTCAAGGTAATTCAGTGGGAGCAGTAATTTAATTCTGAATGGAAAAGTGAGAGCTCTTGGCCTTTGGAATGAAATGATCTGGAACGGTGAGTATGCTGTTAATGGGCTTCCTCTTATTAACCCGTTACAAAGGTTTACTTTAAATTCATAACTGCAGGTCACATTCAGAAAAATGACGATTGTTTTAAACTGTACACCTCATCAATACATCCTAAGTTATCAAATTTGAGTACAGTTCCTGCAAAACCATCTCAAACAAATCTTTTAGCATTTCTATTCTTTCAGTTGATCAGGATGACAACACATGATGAAATACTTTTGCAGTTAGGTTTCCAAAATCTCAAGTATTCTGCTGATTGCAAAGGACAAGTACTGGAGCAAAACAAGACTGAACTATTCAATTTTCTTTAACAATTCTATCATAGATACTAACACTTCAATGTTACAAGTTCACCAAAAAAACAAAACATTTTTCCATTTTCCCGAAGCCCTTCTCATTACTTCTGGTATTCTTTAGCAGTACCACTATGCTAAACAGGGTGGATACAGAACAGATCTTCAAGCTCAAACCAGGCATTCATGAGACACTGTGGGCCATCAGCTCAACTAGAACTGTACTCAATCAGACTCAGAAACCTCATTGTCTAACATTTCCCTCACTTTATGATCAAACAATTAAACCAGCAGATCAACTTTTGATTAATGAGGAGAGCAAAACAAGAGCAGTATCAGGTAATATTAAAAATGAGCTGCCGGGCTGGTGGCATTACAGCACAGGGATAAGTGTATGCTAAACAGTGGAAGCAAAATACAGTAGACATTACTAAACAGTGCCACAATTACTGGATCTGAGCGAAGCTAATCAGTCCTGTCACAACCAGTTGTGGGTGGTGGTAAACAGTTAAACTAATAATGTGAGTAGCAGACTTTCATGTATAGGTCGGAAACAGTTAATACTTGACTAAATAGCTCGCACTACTCACTGTGAGGATATCATGGGAACTTGCTCTACAATGAAAATGGAGCTTATAGGATCCAGACCTAGGGTTATTGCGGTCTTAAAAGTCTCTGCAGTAAAACAAATCATACTCGTGTAACATATAAATCGTTACCATAATGCAATAAACTTCATATTGTTGCTCAACAAGAATCTTTTAGTTAGGCCAGAAAGGTGGATATTATAATCCACACTACATCACTTTGGGCTTGAAGGAACCGATTCCCATGGATCAACGGTGGTTTTTAACCACAAGATAGTGAGCTACAGTGACCCGCACTACTTCTAAATGGTGCAAACTAAGGCAATTTAAAATTTAGGTCTTCAACAAAGGCAGGGAAAAATATGCTGATGACCCAGTAGACTTCAAGAGAAACAAATGGTCCTGATTGGTGACAACAACAGACTCTAGAAATCTTGCGGTAACACTCAACACAAAAGAAAACTTCAGAGAATGGGACAGAAAACATTTCAGTCCTAACAGATGATGTACAGGAAGTGAGGAAATCTGGTTTCAAGTCACAGGTATAGACAACACTGCTAGGCAGTATCCTGTGGAAGCTGTCCCAACTTCAACTGAGCCAGTGAGCTGACCAGGCATTGTGAACTGCATGAGTCAAGACCAAACAGCACTTGCACAATTGGGAAAGCTTTAAATGGTGCAGTAATTCTTACTGAAAGGGCTGTAATTTTTTTGAAAAGTTGCAGCTCCAACCAGGCATCATGGCTTACCACATGGACATCAAGAGTTATGGCTGGAAAAATGAAACTAATGGGGCTACAAAATAAAGCTCTTATATTCTGGATGTGGTTAGGTACAGAAAACACTGAAAAAAACCCTTTAAAGCAGATAAGTGTAGGGCAATTTAAAGAAGTATACAATTCTAGTCCAACACAGATTTTCTTCATGGGACAAGTAGAACACAGCAGGAGACTGTGAGGCTTCAAATGCACTGGAAGCCTCCATTGCAGCTGCAAAACATGGGAAAACTGCCACTGCTACAGAACAAAAATCTTTAAAGAAGATTTTTTCTATTTTAATTAGATGTGGACATTACTGCCTAGGCCAGCACTTATTATTGGTACCTTGATGCCCTCTGGAAGATGGTGGTGAACCATTTTTGAACCCCTGCAGTCCATTTGGTGTAGATAGACACATAATCAGAAAAGAAGGAAGTTCCAGGATCTTGACCCTGTGGCACTGAAGGTGATATATTTCCCAGTCAGGAATGTGAGTGGCGTGGAGGGGAATTTGTAGTTGATAGTGTTCCCAATTATCTGCTGCTCTTCTCCTTCTAGATGATAGTGTCATGTGTTTGTAAGGTGTTATCTCTGGAGCCCTGGTGAATACATGTAGTTCATCCCATAGATGGTATGCACTGCTGCTAATAAGTGTCTGTGGTGGAAGGAGTGAATGTTTGTTGATGTGATGCCAATCAAGCGGGCTGTTTGTCAGGGATTGTGTCAAGGTTCTTGAATGTTGTTGGAGCTGAACTCATTCAAGCATGTGGGGAGTATACCATTACACTCCTGGCTTGTCCCTTGTAGATGGTGGACAGACTTTGGGGAGTCAGGAGGAGAGTTAATTGCTGCAAGATTCCTAGTCCCTGACTAGCTCTTGTAGTCACAGTATTTATATAGCTGGTCCAGTTGAGTTTCTAGTAAATGAAAAACCCAAGATACCCCGTAGAAATTCACCAAGGGTCATCAGACTGCATCTTCCAAACCCATAATCATTACCATCTAGAAAGATCTGAGCAGCAGATACGTAAGAATATATCTGGAAGTTTCACTCCAAACCATTTTATCATTCTGTGTTGAAAATATACCATTAATTCAGTGTTGCTGGTCAAAAATTCTGGAACAGTATCTCTTACAGAATTATAGATTATGCCTACACTAAATAGACTACAGCAGTTCAAGAAGGCAGCTGGCCACCACCTTTACAAAGGCAACCAGCAACAGGCAATACATGCTGGCCCAGGCAACAAAGCCCACATCCATGAATGAATAAAAAGAAAACAAATACAATTAGACAGGAGATACATATGCTGTTTTTAAGGTACAATTAATAATGCGGATTTTGGTTGATCACCTTTGGGAATAGGGGTTAAATTTGACCAGCCTTATCTTTTTGATCAAATACAAAGTTGCTGGAAAAGCTCAGCAGGTCCGGCAGCATCTGTGAAGGATAAAACAGAGTTAACATTTCAGGTCCGGTGA
>NC_063344.1:39225220-39281851 GCF_021869965.1 Rhincodon typus
TCACCGGACCTGAAATGTTAACTCTGTTTTATCCTTCACAGATGCTGCCGGACCTGCTGAGCTTTTCCAGCAACTTTGTTTTTGTTCCTGATTTACAGCATCCGCAGTTATTTTGTGTCTTATCTTTTTGATATTTTGACTATAGTTAACTAATTGCTTCAGGAGATAAATGACTAGGTAGTCTTATGCATCACTTGTGCAGGGACTAGAACCTATGGACTAAATGGCCTTTGTGACTGTCAACAAGTAACTGGGTCACTATTGTCCTTTGAGGAAAGAAACCCACTGTCTGTCCTTGGTTTGGCTAATTATATGATGCCAGTTGCTAGAGCATGGGTGACTCATTATCCCTGGATGTCCTGAAGGCATTGACAATAAAAACTCCCTTGCCAGTTTGCTCACATCAAGGATGAGAGAAATAAATGCTCAACTTATAAATAGTTCCCACAAATTCCTAAGGTGTCTTCATGAAACAAAACTACTTGAAATACTAAAGGTGTAAATTCACATCTGAATCTGCAAATCAGAGGTTACCACAAACCAGACATTGTGTAGAGGTAACAATTTGTGGAAAATAATCATTTGTGATATCTGGTATCAAAAAAATCTAAACAAAAGAAAAACATGAGAAGTACCAAAGGCAACAAAAGACTTAATGAGACATTAATATTCACATGCATGATTTTCAATTTTCTTACAGGAACATCAATAATTGCCACAATATGTGATATATCAGTGTTCCATTATTTTCATTTTGCAGATACTAAGACTTCTGATTCAAATCAATCTTTTAATTGTCATGCAATTAAAATTGCAAAAAAAAAGAGTTATTAAATTCCAAACACCCTGTCATGCTGATGGTACTGTACAACTTTAACACTGAAAACATAAGTATCAACATTCCTATTGTCAAAGCTGTTATGCAAACTGTTGCTGTGGGGCCAAAGATAGGTCTCTAAACTGTACAGCTTGACCAAGACACATTTATAAGACAATTAGCTCTTTGCAGCGACTGTACTCAAACACTGGAATGCTCCAGATTCTGCAGTGCTCGAAATTATTTTCAATTGCTTTATTTTAAATTTTGTAATGATTATGACATAAAAGTAACACTCTCAATTTGACCAATATCGACTCAATTATCAAAGGGGGAATAACTTAATTTCATGTTTTTTCTCAGAATTCTATTTACATACAATCCAGTACCTCAAACTTGCCTTGAAAACTCCTTACTTATCAAGTTTAGAACATCGACAAAAATTTTATATCCCTTGAATCCTGTCAACAGTTAAGTGAAAAATACAGATTAGCAGAAATAATAAATCTGAATTTTTAATTATTTTTATATTTTGGAAGTAAATATGTTATTAGATAATATGTAGATATCAGATTGTAGTATGTTGCTGACCTCTCCCTGTGGAGTTATAAAGAGCATGTGTGTTTCACTTTTGAAAATCTCATGGCTATTGGTTGTACGGAAAAGGGTGTTCACCTACATATCACCGTGCAACGATAAATGTCACCTTTCTTTGCATAACAAATTACAACTAAATTCCCATTTATATCATTTATCTTGATGGCACTAAGTAGGTTTTTTTTGAGACTGATTTTATAGGACTTAAATTGTTACTAGGAAGCACAAATTGGATCTCTCACAAAGCCCAACTTATGATAGATGTACGTGACCGGACTGCAAAGGAAGATCACACAGCTCTGCTATGCAGAACAAATAACCTTGTCAAAATATTTGCAGCAATTCTGATTTTACCAGGCAAATGAAATACCATAAAATGACAGCAAGAATTGGTTTTGAATACTTTCATTACCTCCAGAGATCCTTTGGCAGAATAAGCTGCATAGAAATAAAGAAGGTCATGCTTTTCCTTCTTGCCATGTGGGGCTGAGGGTAAAGTACTGCATTGTTGTCCATTGGGATGAAAGCACTGGCTGCTATTTGTCAGAATGATTTTGTTTTGGTCTGCATCAGGCAAGCTGAGAAGAACTGTATAATTGACTAAGCAGATTTCTGTTAAACCAGATGCAGTCCACTGCTCCATAATACGTGCTGCAGAACTCCCCTGGTCTGACTCAGCAGCAAACTGTGTAAAATTCCTAAACAAGAGAAACAGAATAATTACTTTCAATACTGGCCACATTTCTCACAATTACATGGAAAAATGTGTTTACTGATAGAAAGACTCGCGCAAAAAATGCATCAAATAAAAGTTGCTATGTATTTACTGGCAAAGCTTTCTATTTTATGTTGTGAATGCCAAAAGTGTTCATTTTAAATTTCATTTGTTGAGTTTCTGTGACATTGCATGGGAGAGGAGAAAGCAACATTACAATTTCAAACATGCAGCATTTGAGTGGATGGAAATATTGGATAGGGTGTGGTGAAGGAAGGACAATGGTGAAGACAAGTATAGATACAAAAAGAGAAATGAGTAACATTGAGGAATAGGGTAAAGGAGAAGTGGTGGAAGGGGGATAAGAGAGGACTATGATAGGTCAGAGGAAATTGGAGACTAGAGGTTAGAGAAGACAGATAGAGTCAGAAACAGAAGAGAGGGGAGGATGGAGAAAAGAACCAACATGGACAACAGGAGGGAATAAGCATTGGTTGGAAAACAGCCATGGAGCAAGAGATGTTTCAGTGTGAGAGGTGCAAGACAATAAACTACTCATGGGTGGGGGGTGCATTCAGCAAGCAAAGAACCTGGTTGTGAGTTCATAAAATGTAAAAACTCTCATCATAATCAGGATTCAGCGGAGAATAAGGAAAGGCAAAAGGATAAGATCAAAGTCACTTAAGCAAGAATTTTGCATTATACTCTCTCAAAATGAAAAGGGATTAGATCAATCTTTGACATTACAAATTCAATTAATGGCTTGATGTTACCACCAATGAAAATATAAAAAAAAGTAGGGTTGGCAGTTAGGATGTAGTTGGGTCAATACAGTGTGGAGCTGGAGGAACAGAGCAGGTCAGGCAGCATCAGAGGAGCAGGAAAGCTGATGCTTCGGGTTGGGATCCTTCTTCAGGAGTCCTGACCCGAGATATCGACTTTCCTGTTCCTCTGATGCTGCCTGACCTGCTGTGTCCCTCCAGCTCCACCCTGTATTGACTCTGACTCCAGCATCTGCAGTTCTTGCTATCTCTGAGGATATAGTTAGGTATTGAAATGGCACAAGGATGAGGTAATGGCTCAGGAAAACATGTATGTTTATTAAGGTTTAACTTCATTATTAAAAATCCATAAATATTGGATAATATTGTATAAAATTCACACCCAACTTATGATGCTGCTTGACCTGCTGTGTTCATCCAGCCCTGCACCTTGTTGTCAATGATTTTTTATTGTCTACTTTATGACTGTTGCAAACAGATGGCTAGAAAACTACTTGATGATCAGGGTGCAGAGTGGTTTCAGACACATGTCACAATTGACATCAAATATTGGACAACATTTACATTGCGAGAGCCTGTCACACAATAACCTACATGCAAAAAGATAATATAAAAATGTCAATATTTATCGAATGAATTTCTCCATACAGACAAGGGTTTTCGATACAATTTGTAATTCAATATGGTTTCCCATCCATGGATTTTTTATAACATATTTTACATTTTATAAGTAAAGGTCAGGTTTCTGAAATAGCCAACTTGCTGATCAATAGAATCTACCTTCAAATCTGGATGCACTTATAGCAAAAAGCTACACTGCGGGGCACAGGACTGTTGTGGCACAGCGATACTGCCCCGGCCTCAAAAGCCAGAAGACCGAGGATCAAGTCCTACTTGCTCTAGAGGTGTATCACAACATCTCTAAACAGGTTACTTTTAAAAAAGCACTGCAGGACTGTTCTTTCATAAAGATGATTCATTGGAACTACTAGGTAAGATTTTAGCCCACTCAAATCAGAACCATTTGTCAGCAATTAAAATCAGGGTCATTGTGGTAATTGACAAACATCAAGAAAATTCAGAAGACAGCTCACGTTGCCTTGTGAAGACCATCATTTTGTGTCGAATAGCGCAAAGTACTAAGCATAGCCATCACATTGCAGATAGCTAATCATTACGTATGTGCCAGGAGTCAGTCAGATCAGTTGGCTGAATGGCTCATTTGCAGTACAATGATGCCAATAGCATGGGTTCAATTTCTGCACCAGCTGAAGTTACCATGAAAGACTCTCCTTCTCAACCTCTTCCTTTTGTGTGAGGTATCATGACCCTCAAGTTAAGCAATCACCAGTCATCTCTAATGAGAGAGCAACACTATGGTGTGGTAGGACAATGGTGACTTCACCTTTACATCTGCCAAATGGAACAATTTCAAAAATCACTAATAGAAGAATTGTGAGTTTTGCTGAATATTTTTCCAAGTTTCTTTTATGTTACTTTTAATTTCAATTCCTGTTGTAGTCTGGAAATGTACCCAAAAAAATTAAGTGATATTGCAATAGCTCTAAATGTTAATACTGATTTGTTATTGGTTTGCTGAAGGGTGACTTAAAGAACTGAATAACCAGATTTTAACAGTACAAACCCAGAGTGAAAAGTAAGCTTTTCTTTCTATTATATCTGTCAAACAAATCTCGGATTACCATCTTGTGAAATACTGACTGTAATATCTGTTAAAATGCTTCTCTGTCACAGGATTCAATTTGACTAATGCAGACCAAACTATGGCTGTGCTTCCCATGCTGTACACTGAATTAACAGAACGTTGTGAGCAGTTTTGCGCAAAAGGATCAACAATCTCAAACATCTCTTCTTGTTTACTCTCAATTCTTTCCACTATCACCATTTTCAGGTTGTTACCACCTGGGAGTAGCATGATGGCTGCTGTGACTGCAACAGCAGGATCACAATTAAGGGTCAGACATCATGAGAAGTGGATCCCAGGAAGGCGGAACAGTCATAATGGGTAAGGCTTCAGTGTTTCCAAAGATGTAAGTCACTGAGACAAAGAGAACTAAGTCTATAAATAAATATCTGGTGGTAAAGGACTTAAACATTGCTGAAATCTTTTCATCTTGTACACATCAGGATGCAAAAAAAACGAGACTTGAAAACTAAAACAAATACTGTCTTATACAGGATGATAACACGGTGTTGACAGGTTAGGCTATAATTGACAGGAAGATACAGTAAGAACAGTTAACTGTCAATCTTGATGTTCATACAAGGCACGTAGACTGTGATCGGTCAGGGTATTACCATGGGATGCAACAGAGTTTGGCTGTCTCCATGATCCCTCGCTTTTTGAAAAAGGTGCAATGTATCTGCACCATTAGATGTAATTCTGCTTTTCGAAGTTATTTATTAAATAATCCAACTGTGTATAGCATTACACCAGGGTTTATATTGTTGGACTAACCTTGTGGTGTAACATATACTGTTTCTGGGTTTAACTCTGGGATCTTTACTGCAGCTTACTACAGGTTCCATGCTCTGGTCACCACTTGTCACTATTTAGAAAGGTGTAGTCCACATTCTCATGAATGAACTTTAACAAACTAAAATCTAAGAGTGTGCAGGTAAGGTGGATTGGCCATGATAAATTGCTCATAGTATCTAGGGATGTGCAGGCTAAGGGGGTTAGCCATGGGAAGTATGGGGTTACAGCGACCGGGTAGGGGGTGGGTCTGGGTGGGATGCTCTTCGGAGGGTCAGTGTGGTCTCAATGGGCCAAATGGCCTGCTTCTACACTGTAGGGGTTCTATGATTATTAACGTAACCATTTACAAGACATGTTGAAGATGTCATATTTCTGCAACCTTACAGCACTCGATTCCAACCGGTCTGGCATCACTATGACAAAACTCCATTTGGACATTCTCAGTAGCCAGTCTCTAAGTAAGGATATTTCAATCCTGACTCTAGATGGTCTACAAAGTCATGCAGGTTGAATTTAGGAACCACGATGTCTTTTTTTAATGTTTACCATAACCAGGAAGAATGTTTCCAAAATGAAGAAAAACAAATAAATCCCAGTTTCAGAGAAACAAACTGAATTGTGAAACATGATAGAAAACATTAAAAACATCATAAAAGCATTCAGAAAATCACAAATCCAATGTAATAAAAATGAATTTAACTTCGTTGTCTTGAAGTAATGGCCTTGGTCATAGGCTTTTCTTGATGCTTTGATAACATGCATTTTTTTTTGAGTTCCAGGTTTTTTTTTGGATTTGTGTCAGCTTCTTTGAAGGTGTTTGGGCTTTTCTCAATTTAGAAGGCTGGTGTTAATGGGCTGGTAGGCCCGATGCTTCTGAATTAATCATACAAAGGAATGCAGTGGGGACAACATTGGGAAAGATCTGTATGGTCCACCCTGTGATGCAGTAATCAAGTGAACTGTGCAGCAGTCTTTGCTTGAACTAAGCAAAGCATAATTTCCAGATATCAGGAGAGTTGTATCCTTTAAAACAAAACTATGCAGGCAAAACGAAATGTCCAAATCAGAAAATAACTTTAACTCTTAAACACAGGTAATCTGATTGAAAGAAAAGATTCAAAGTCTTGAAGCCATAAATTTGCTTTGTGAGAAGTAATGGTCAATTTTCAAGTTTAATCAGCTTTTATTATCCTGCATTAGAACCCAAAGGGAACAAGTCATTTACAAGACCTGCTAACACAATTACTTCTAATAAATAAAGCTAAGAAATTTAATTTTCATATACCGATTTATCCACAAATGGACATAGTACTGTGAGGCAACAAAATATCTAGTGAACAGTTTCTGTCAACAATTTTTGTGTACTGTGCAACACCACTAAAATGAAATTATACTACATAGAACATTCAAACTGATGTATTCAGAACCTTGAATGGGAATTCTATGCCTACGCGACAGAAGGAACACCACTGTTAGTGGTCATTGGAAAATTACTTTGGCTCTTAAGTAATTGAAGACTTTCAAATCACAGTCTGGGAGAGAAGGGTGGCTGGATTAACATTCACAGAGCAAAGGTAATCTGTCACCGAAGGCCATTGAAGGAGAAAAAAAGGGAAAGCCAATGAAAAGCTAAATGTTTCAGAAAATCAAATATGTGTCTCAGATAATTGATTAATGAAATGTAACAGCTATTGTAACAAGAATCAGTGAAAACAATTTGTAGACAGGTCTGAGAAGTTGAACAACTCAGAGTAGAATAGTAATTTACTGTCACATGAATTTTAAAAATACAATGAAAAGTGTTATTCGTCACCCCACCACAGCACCTACACCAATGACTGAAGTCGTACTTAATAATAAAAAAAGAGTAAAATTAAGACACAGTTCATCACAGCTCAGTTAACGGCACCTGGGCTTGGGCAAAGCCAATTAAGGAGCTTGTATTTTCCAAGAGTTCCATTGTCGATGTGAGTTTCTTGCTAAGCAGTGGTGAGAGTTAGTGGGATTATTGCTTGTTGTCAGCCTAATTAACTACAGATTTTGTCTCATTACTATGCAGTCTCCTGTCCTTCTATCTATCAAAAACAAAACACACGCCAAGAAATCTCAAAGTTTGAGCTGGTACCTGATGACTCCACTTCACCCTTGTCATGATGGACTTCCATCTTGGACACCCAGTACCACCATGTCAGCATGCTCCATGGCAACAACTGCACGCACCCCAGATGCATGGGCCTTGCCAACAGATATTTGTCAGACCCTCTTTCTCATCACGGCACATTTCTGATTAACATAACACTTCTGCACTTTAATGCTACACTGCAACTGGAAACAGTTGAATGACAAGTGTAGTTTTGAAATTTGAAAAATCTCCCCACAGATCTCCAACGCAACGGAGAAACAAATTCTGAAGCAAGAAACTACAAATTAAGTGGCAAGTCTGGCAGTTTGTGTAAGTTTAAACAGAAGTGGTTCTGACTCCCTTATACATCTGATATACCCGGATTTGTGTTGCAATGGTCTAAAGTTTGTAATGAGTGATGACTTTTCTGTGAAACCCCAACCAAAAGCAATATTGACTTAACACTTTTTCAGTCAGCAACTTAAATTCCCAACAGTAGAAAATATTTACCATCTAACTTGTAAAACAATCAAAAATTTCCCTCCAAGGTTATGAATTGGTCCATCCCAGAATCGATCTAAAGTGATATTTAGCTCCTAAATGCTTTCTTCCATTGATTGCCTTTTTCAGCTAGGTAATTCCTTCTTCCCAAACTGATTTCACAGTGAGGACTGGAAATTCTTGTTTTTAGCTAAAACTAGATGAATCTTCCAATCTCATTTAAATCTTCACAAATTAGATCTCTTCAATCATGGTCCCACTAGCATTCCTGCATGGCAAACCACAGAAAACTGCTACCTCTATCGCTTGACTCATGCTTTCCCTTTCTGATTCTTGCTGACTAAAACTGTGAGGTTCAGTGATACATTTATAAAAAATACCCCATGAGCCAATCCTATAATGACTTCCCATCCATTCTCCTTCTTTCAAAGCTCATCTCCTCTAAACATGAACCACATGGGCCTTGTATCCAGCTATAAATGCAAATGAACAATCCTTTAAACTTCAAACTCCATTCTGTCTTGAAAATAAATAGACAACTTAAAGTACAACTGTTTACAGACACTGTGTTTCATGAAACTATAACAGTCAGTTGAACAATTACTTGAGATTCTCTATAGCAAAGGGACTTGAAATTTCGCATATTGTCCACATTTGCTCCTGTTTTGAATCCTGAGGAGAAAAGAATAAAAATAAGAAATAAAAAATCCAGCGTTACAGATCTCTGTGCCATCTTTCATACAAAGTGCAAAACCATAGCAATACGTTAGAAAAATAAAGAAATATAAAATTCAGAATAACATTTCTTCCAACGCAGTCCGCACCGACTTCTAGCCTCCAGACCACATTGGGCCTAGCCATCGGCCGCACCGGAATCTAGCCTCCAGACCACATTGGGCCTAGCCTTTGGCCATACTAGAATCTAGCCTCCAGACCACATTGGGACTAGCCTTTGGCCGTACCAGAATCTAGCCTCCAGACCACATTGGGCCTAGCCTTTGGCCATACCAGAATATAGCCTCCAGACCACATTGGACCTAGCCTTCGGTCCATACCAGCATCGAGCCTCCAGACCATATCGGGCCTAGCCTTCGGTCCACACCAGCATCTAGCCTCCAGACCATATCGGGCCTAGCCTTCGGTCCACACCAGCATCTAGCCTCCAGACCATATCGGGTCTAGCCTTCGGTCCACACCAGCACCTAGCCTCCAGACCACATCAGGCCTAGCCTTCGGTCCACACCAGCATCTAACCTCCAGACCACATCAGGCCTAGCCTTCGATCCACACCAGCATCTAGCCTCCAGACCACATCAGGCCTAGCCTTCGGTCCACACTAGCATCTAGCCTCCAGACCACATCAGGCCTAGCCTTTGGTCCACACCAGCATCTAGCCTCCAGACCACATCGGGCCTAGCCTTTGGTCCGCACCAGCTTCCAGCCTCCAGACAGCACTGGGCTTCACTTCAAGGTGCTCAAGCTGGGAGTCCACTCTGGATTCACCTTGAGGCTAGGAGTCCGTGCTGACTTCACTCGAGGCTCAAGGATGGCAGGTAAGAAAAAAGGATGAGAAAAAGAAAAGACAAGAAGCTAAAACAGAAAAGGAACAGACAGAGTGGACGAGCTCTGGCTGAGGAGTCTCACTCAACCACTATCTTGGATCTTGACACTAGGCCACAAAAGACATTATTACAGCACAAAACTAAAATCTTGGTGAAAGCAGTAGGTTTTAAGGAGAATCTCCAAAATGGGAAAAAGAGAAATGGAGAGGATTTTAGGAGGGAATTTCTGAGCTTTAGGTCTACACAGGATATAATTTCAGTGTTTTTTTTAAAATGCAGTACTTCTTTTAATTGCCAAATATAACTATTCAAAAAGAATTTCAACATTGTCAGTCACAAATACTACATATTTGTATTAATTTCCACAGATTCAATTCTTCTTCAAGTGTGAGATTTAACTTGACCCGTTTGAGGGAATATACAATCAAATTTCAATAATCAAATAAATTGGGGGTAGCAACAGTAAGTATACTTTCTAGCAAATGTTGACCAGTTTAAAAAATGAAAACAAGTTTGTTTGCAAAGAACATATCGCACTTTTTTTAATAGGATTTTTTTTAAGCAAATGGCAAACAGCAATTAACAGCAATAAAATGATGCTGACTGGCAGCAAATCCTTCCTCTCAAAAGGGAAATGGACACTAACAAATAGTGCATTTTCAGTAGTTCATGGTGTTTGCTAATAGACTCTTGAATGAGTATTGAATGACAAGTTTTATTATGACAGATAATTCATCACTGCAGTATCTTTGCCCTGCACTTGCCTTTAATTCATTATCCCTGCAGAAGGCCTCTGCTTAATGGCAAATATAGAGAGAGACATAAGATACCCTTCAAAATGTCTCCTCAGTAGCTAAAAATGAACTCAGATTACCCACCTCCTTTCAATATGGAAGGTATTTAAGGAGAATCTCAAAATGAAAATAAAAGTAGAGAAATGAAAAGGATTTTAGAAGGGATTTCCTGAGCTTTGAGCCTTGAAAGCTAAATGGCGTGGCCTCCAAAGGTGTGACAATTAAAATTGATGACGTTCAGAAGGCCAGAATTGGAAGAGTATAGATACTTTGAAAGTGATAGAGTATGGAGGAGAATACAGTGATAGGAGTGGTCAGATCATAGAGGGATTTGAAAACAAGGATTGGAATTTTGAAATGGAAGCATTGCATAAAGAGGAGCCAAGAGGTCAGAGAGCACAGAGAGATGATTGGTGAATGGCACTCAGTGCAAGTTAGGAGATGGACACTGAAGTTTGGATGTTTTCAACTTTATAAAAGGTAGAATGGAGGAGGCCAGCCAAGAGTCTGTTATAATAGTCATGCACTGTGTGCAATTCTGGTCTCCCTCCTATAGGAAGGATGTTATGAAACTTGAAAGGATTCAGAAAAGATTTACAAGGTTGTTGCCAGCGTTGGAGGGTTTGAGCTAATAGGGAGAGGCTGAATAGGCTGGGGCTATTTTCCCTGGAGGGTCAGAGGCTCAGAGGTGACCTTACAGAGGTTTATAAAATCATGAGAGGCATGGATAAGGTGAATAGACAAGGTCTTTTCCCCGGTTTGGGAGACTCCATAGGTTTATGGCGAAAGGGGGAAGATTTAAAGGGACCTAATGGGCAACGTTTTCACGCAGAGGGTGGTGTGTGTATGGAATGAGCTGCCAGAGGATGTGGTGGAGACTGGCACAATTACAACATTTAAAAGGTATCTGTAAAGGTATATGAATAAGAAGGGTTTAGAGGGATATGGGCCAAATGCCGGCAAATGGGACAGATTTATCTCAGATTTCTGGTTGGCATGGATGAGTTAGACTGAAGGGTCTGTTTTCATGCTGTACATCTCTATGACTCTATGACACTACACCTAGAAGATCTGTGTGTGGGAAGATCAGGATATTCTCTGACCCTCTTAAGAGATCAGCAATCTGAAAATGAAAGATAATCTGCTCTAAAAAAAAAATGAGCTAATTGGGTCTTTGGCAATCTGCTGTTAGCCTAAGGCCAGAACTGTAGCACCTCATTGCTGAATATTCAATTTGGCAAGAATCTGAGATGCAGGCATTGTTGCCTGGACTCCCACCTGTCACTTCAGATTAGAGAATCATGTTCTGACCCTAGATATGCTGGACATTCCCTGTATTTTCACAAAGACATTAATACAGGGAAGGCAGCCTTGTTGATTTTTGGACCAGTTTCACTTCATTCTTCTTATTCCAGAGTCCACTATGCAACAAATGAATTTATAATTCAGCACAACCAAGGCATCAAAATTTTGAATTAAAGTTTATTGTAACGGTACAAGCCACTTCTAAGCAGAATTTGTTCATGTAGCTGGGTAATGAGTGACGGAACTACGCCATGGCTTGAACATATACACTTCCATTCTTCAAACTGAATTGAACTTTGAGAGAAACAACAAATGCTGAAATCAGAACACAGATCAAACCACAAGTAAATCTCTAGATGACGTTACTGCACTATTGAATCCTCACATCATCAGACGCAAATCAACAGATCAATAAATAAACTCTAGTTATTGCTGAAGACAAAAAAAACCCATCATCTGCTCAGTAACAATTCCCTGTCTCCAAAGATCTGTTGAAATTAGTCAGGTTCCAAATAAGATCAAGAAACAAAATCTTCATAACTTTAATTAAAAGAAAATACTTGATGAAGCAGTCTGGAAACACATTTCCCAGAAAACATGTTTAAAAATGCATAAAATAGATGTAATGAACATGCTAAGTGAGTCTAAATGCAATACTTTTATATCAACAGCTGCATATAAAAGATAACAATTTAGTCACACTTAGTAGTGACTGGCAAAATGCCATATGTTTGAGCGGTATCTGGTCACTTACTATTTTATTTTAAATTAAAATGAGGTTGCTATTTAGTGCTGTTTTTCACTGTCAGAAGCATAAAGCATGCACTCAATCATCCCTTAAATACGCAAGTCATCACTGCCGTATCTTTCTGACAGGCTGCAAGAAGGAGACTGATGCAACAAAGATAGCTGTACAACAGACTGAGCAGAAAGCAATATGTAATCTTACTACAACAGACTTTGTGACATAATGAAAGGAGCGGAAACAATGAAAAGTCAGATTGTTCTTGGAGCAAATCTCAAGTTGTAAAGAAATGCTCACTGTCACTTAATGCAGGTCTCTGGTTAAAGGGCAAGTCTGCAGCTGGACTGATCCAGACAGTAATAACAACAATAGGCTGAGTTTTAGGATTTTTTTGGCTCAGTGTCAATTTCGTTGAATTTCACTAAGGGTTTCTATCCATGGACTATCAGTGGGATCTCTCACTGTATCTTACCAAATTTATTAGCTAGCTTTCCCACCCAAATGAAACTCTCTGCCCAATTCTAGCCCTATCCTACCAGCTACCATTCCCAGAACAACTCATCACTCATGCATATCCATCAAAAGACTGGCAGCCCTGGTGGTATCCATGCCATCTTTAAGAGGCCACTATGCACTCAGGCACGTATTGGTAATCCTTTGTTGCTCATCAGCAGCAGTGTAATGGCACAGCAGCCACAAAGCCAAGCTGCTCACTGCCCATAGATTGCTTGGCTGACATTCACTTGCACATTTAACCCCAATCTCTCACCTTAGAAAATGTTAGACTACCAGGTCACACACTTTACCTGTCCTTAGCTACATCCATATAAACACCCTCTCTAAGTCACTACTATTCTATCCCCAGTGCCTACTGTAGCTTCACTGCTTGCCATTGTCCAATAGGAAAACATCACATATAGACTAGCAATTGGACAATTCTAAAGATGATCTCTTATTGACAACCAGCAAAAGTGAATACAAATGAAACTAATAGAGGCTGCAGGTCACTCACTCCCACAATGCATCTCAAATGCTGGCATCTTGACCAATAACTATTTTACATTCCATGATTGCCTGCTGTTTGTAGCATGTAACATAGCTCTGCTCTGCCATGCTCAAGGAGAAGTTCCTTCTCTGCATTGTCTTTGGCTAGTTCCCCTGAAACCTGCTCCAATTGTCCCAGCTCCTCGGCATCTATCACACTGCCTCATTGCCTGCTCCAGTTGTGCAGAACACAGTACACCAGGATGTGACAGCACACTGTGTCTAGACTATAGTAGAGGGATCCCCTGAGACTGATCCAAGCAGCAGAACCAATTCTTCAGCAGCCATATCATCTCCGATACCATGGCCCTGATTTAAGTATGAGCACCAGTGTTTCTGTGCTCTGCATTAGTCAGAGGATTGCACGATGGTGTCCATGAGCCATGGTCACAATGGGTAGCCCTGAGCCTTCAGTTACCAGCATTGACCAGCACTCGGAATCTCCAATGCATCTGGTACACGGGAATACTCCAGGATGTGGGAGTCATGGCAGCTACCAGGCCACCTCCAGGAAGTGATAATGATCACAGATCATCTGAACATTAACTGAATGGAGTCCCTCCCTGTTGATGAATTCTCCAGCGTTGTAATACAGCTTCTTAGAGCCATGTGTCAAAGGTACGATACACCTGAAGGAAGCCAGCAATGTTCCCAAATTCTATTGCCCAGGCGGTAGCACTGGCCTCATCATCGAAGAACAAGATAAGGAGTCAGTCACATAGAGGTTCACCTAGCTCAGACCTCCCACTCCTGCAGCCCTCAGGTCCCACTCTAGGATCTGCCACAATTCTGTTAGTGTGTCCTGGGACATATGGAGCCTGTGTCAACACTATACCTTGTTATCCCAGAAAATAGAGTCGGGTGAAAACTTTGGTCATTCTGCGGCCTTAATACATCCTGAATGACACTGCTGCTGTGACCTCTGCCTGAGCTGGGTGCTCCTTGTCCTCTGTCATGGCCTGCTACTGCTTCTGGGCTTGCTGTCAGGCCCAGTCTTCCTGCATCCACCTTCACCTTTTGAGGAAGGTGACCAACATCCCACCATTGAGTGGGTGAATGATTCCTGCTAGAAATGACCCATGTTGGGAACATAAGGGGAAAAACTGGTTCTTAGCTCTTTCAGTGGCAGCATGGCCTGCAGGTGAGGGCTGCACACAGTCCTCGAGCGAATGAGACATGCTGCACCCGAATAACTAGATCTATGGTTCTTTCATTCATTCAGTTCAGTCTCAGCATGTACACCGACTTGGTGAAGGCGCCATGCCAGCTGAGTGAGCAAAGCATTACATTGAAAGAGAGTGCCTGCTGTAATTAGATTAGCAAGACATCTGGATATAAATGGTCCCAAAGGAAACACCCAGCATGCGTTCATGAAGGGTAGGTATGTTTAACGAATTTGGTGGAATTCTTTGAGGACATTACTTGCATGGTGGACAATGGGGAACCTGTGGATGTGGTGTATCTGGATTTCCAGAAGGCTTTTGACAAGGTGCCACATCAAAGGCTGCTATATAAGATAAAGTTCCACGGTACTACAGGTAATGTATTGGCATGGATAGAGGATTGGTTGACCAGTAGAAATCAAAGCGTAGGGGTAAATGGGTGTTTTTCTGGTTGGCGGTCAGTGGCTAGTGGTGTGCCTCAGGGATCGGTGTTGGGACCGCAATTGTTTACAATTTACGTCGATGATTTGGAGTTGGGGACTAAGTGTGGTGTGTCAAAATTTGCAGATGACACTAAGGTGAGTGGTAGAGCAAAGTGTGCAGAAGACACTGAAAGTCTGCAGAGGGATATAGATAGTCTAGGTGAGTGGGCAAAGATCTGGCAGATGGAGTACAATGTTGATAAGTGTGAGGTCATCCATTTTGGTAGGAATAACAGCAAAATGGACTGTGTTTTAAATGGTAAAAAATTGCAGCACGCTGCTGTGCAGAGGGACTTGGATCTCCTTGTGCATGAATCGCTAAAAGTAGGATTGCAGGTGCAGCAGGTAATTAAAAAGGCAAATGGAATTTTGTCTGCCATTGCTCGAGGGATGGAGTTTAAGCACAGGGAGGCTATGCTGCAGCTGTATAGAGTCCTGGTGAGGCCACACCTGGAGTACTGTGTGCAGTTTTGGTCTCCTTACTTGAGAAGAGATATACTAGTACTGGAGGGGGTGCAGAGGAGATTCACTCGGTTGATTCCAGAGTTGAGAGAGGGTTGGATTATGAGGAGAGACTGAGTAGACTGGGATTATACTCAGTGGAATTCAGAAGAATGAGGGGAGATCTTATAGAAACATATAAGATTATGAAGGGAATAGATAAGGTGGAGGCAGGGAGGTTGTTTCCGCTAGCAGGTGAAAGTAGGACTAGAGGGCATCGCCTCAAAATAAAGGGAAGCAGATATAGGACGGAGGTCAGGAGGAACTTCTTCACCCAAAGGGTTGTGAATCTGTGGAATTCCCTGCCCAGTGAAGTGGTTGAAGCTACATCGCTGAATGCTTTTAAGGCAAGGCTAGATAAATTTTTGAATAGTAAAGGAATTAAGGGTTATGGTGAATGGGCGGGTAAGTGGAGCTGAGTCTCAAAAAGATCAGCCATGATCATATTTATTGGCGGGGCAGGCTCGAGGGGCCACATGGCCTACTCCTGCTCCTCGTTCTTATGTTCTTATGTAATCTGCGCCCCTTCCGATCCCAGGCAAACATCATTCATTCAATATTTCATTGTATTCGGTTGAATGACAGATGACAAACAACTATCTCCACCTCCAACAGCACTGCTTGTAGTTTTCACAAGGGATGGGATGCTTTTGGCCAGCATTTGCCTCTCTTTCATTCATTTTCACTAACCTCCGAATCATTGAGATGCCAACGTTCAATTTGCAAGCATCATGGCATGGTGCAAATTGCCTTTGACTACTTTTGAACCCTAAGCACTTTCACTTTGCATGCAATGGAAAATAGACGATGAATTGGTTGCAAGGAAAATGTAGCTGGAATTCCAAATGCCTGCTTCATGTAATTGCTCCTTCAATCTCCTCGCATTCAGCAAATGTAAATCCCACTCTTTTGTTCATCAAACTAACACTGACTCTACCCACCCTTGGCGTTGGCCCAGCCATTTCTCAGATTCAGTTAGCATCCAGTGAATGCCAGGTGATGGTAGGAAATGCAGCTCAAGGTGGTTACTGTCAGCACTGGACTCCACTTGGTCACCAGGTAACCCGCTCGAGCCATTTACTTTGCACTATCCTGACAGCCCACTTCCACTCATGCGCTGAGATGCTGTTTTTGGTCAGCAACATGCAGGCTCTTTGCAATCAGTTCTGAGCTAAAGTCAACAGGTACCTGCACTGACTTCTATGTCAAGAATTCCCGGAGTTTAATTGCAAGTACTGGGTGGTAGGATAGGAAGGTGCATATTAATGAGGCAAGAAGTGTAGTTAATAAGGTTGTTTACAAGTAGTACTCCCCCTTGATGGGCAACTCACTGCTGCCCAGTGAGAATCTCACTTCAATGCCCAACATATTTAAAAGATGCAGCATATTGCTCCCAATGTCGAGGTAGATCTTGCTAGATTTCTCACATGATTTTATCACATTCCTCACCAGGTGCCTCGTTGTTCAGGAATCTTGAAGATTCCATCCATTGTTGTCCAGAAAGCTAATGTTGGTGAAATGGAGGCAATAATACCACTGCCTTATGATCAAATTTACCTTCAGTGCTATCACCCAAGGCACACTGGTAAATAGTTCACTCCCTGACACCCAGTCCCCATCACATGCTTTAGATTGTAGATCCGTTGCACAGTGCATTTCCAAATATTGTTCGACAGTGTGGGGAAAGAAACAAAAAATGTATCACTGCAATGAGAGCATGCAAACCCAAATGCATAATGATAACCTTCTAATTTTGGTAAAAATTTAAACTTTGCACCTACAATAAACCCACCATCCAAGAAACATCTGAGTGTAATTATAAGCATTCTTTTGTTGCTGTTCTAAATTGGGATGGTCAATAAAAGAAAGTGACTATTTCAGCTCTATTCAAAAATAAAAACATTTAATTCTTTAAGTCTTCCCAGTATTTCTTCTTTTAAAAGGATGGCATTATTTTAATGCTCTGAGCAACCATGTGATCAGGATGGTTTTTGTTTGGCAATTTGTTTACATTTTTATGCTGTTATAACGTATGGATAGGAATGTGTCTCTAACCTAAGATTGTAAGCATGGTTTTTTCTGTCTCCTAATGTCCTCCATTTTTGAAACAAGCAGGTAACCACAATTTGTGTATGCAACAGGAAGGTCTAACTTCACTGACACTGAGCAAGAGATGATGAGACACCTAAATATTACTGAATGTTGTAAACTCCAGCCTTTTTTGATATATGAGCTCTATATCCTACCCTGTGTAAATAATTGTCAGGATTTAGTGCCTTGCTTGCATATTTTGAATTGGATGAGAGTGAGCTGTTGCTGCCCACAGAACCATGTCTCAGCACAAGAGGAAGGTCATATAAAACAACTCTGTTCCATATTAGGTTAGACAATGAAGCTTAAATGTAACAAAGTTATGTCCAGACTTATTTTTAAAAGCATGTCATTTCCATATGTTTTAATAAGGTGGATTAGTTTAATTGTTTTTACTCAAAGTTGTGAATGTATAAGATGATCCAATACAAAGTAGACTGCACTAGTTTGATGATGGTGAAACCAATAACAATTTCTGCAGTTAACACCTGTGCTGTTCAAAGCAGAAATTCAGAATTTGCTATCATTGATTCTACGCTTCCTCATAGGGTTCACTACTGAAGTCGCCAAAGTTATAAATCACGGAACTGACAAAATGAACATTTAAACTTTTAGACTTTCTGCGAAAATCTTTGAAAGAAACCCATCTCAAAGATCAAAGGGGTAACACAATTTTAAACTTTATATTAAATTCATGATTGCTGCTAGTTTCAGTGCACCTGAGAAACTAATTTTATTTTTGTTGAATGCCAATTGCACCTTATTTCTATGGAGCTGTTAAGATAAATGGTGAACACATTTGGATGTTGTTACATTGCTTCAGCTGGCTAAAGGTACACATTTCAACCCTAATTGGCAGCCTTGCAAGGTTGTCTGTTGTTCACACACCTCAACTCTTCAGCTTCCAGGAAACTCAAAACGTGACAACTGAGCTCTACTCTGATGACCACAGTCGCTGACAGACTGATAAAGTGACTCCTTTCTAAGAAAAGCATGGTTGATTCGCCGTTGCTCAATTTGCAATGAATGACAAACAGCAATTCAGCAACTGACAGCTTCACACAACCATCACTGAAACTTTCTTACGACTCAGTTTGTTTAGGTCAAAAAATGAAGAGCAACAGCATGTCAGATGGTGGACAATTTGCCACATGTAACAAGTGATGATTGTATTGGCCAACAATGCCTTAAAGGATGGATTCTATTTATGTTCCAATTATTAATATGATCATAGCAAATCTTTTATGAACTGGCACCTATGGGATGAGGAGTATGCCAGTCAATCAAATATTCTGGTTGATCAAGAGGTCCCACAATGTAAGCAATGTAATAGCACACTAAGTAACAGAAATGTAGTGCAGGGGTTTACACGTCACTGTTATACATTATTTATAGCATGAATAACTTAAGTAATAATTCAACTTTGCCTGAACTAAAACTGACTGGCAGAGAGCCTTCTTACTTGCACCCTCAACTGACTACTTGGGCATCGCAGAGATCGCAATAATAGAATAAACATTTGGTAATTCAGGCATATATCTTTGCCAGTTTATTGAGAGTGCCAGTTCAAACAAAGTTTACTATATTAATAACTATTTTGATTAAAAGTTCTAAATATTCTTCAAAATCCATGAAGAACCTGAATATTAAAGGCAAACATTCATAAGGTTATTTATTGAGTAGTCATACACTTAAAATAGTATTTTAACAGAACAGACATAACTAAATCCAACAACCTGACTCCACAACCAGACCTGACTGACCAGTAATTACAATAACAATTGTCACTCCTCAGAAGACCCAGGCCACAGTATATTTGTTTCACAGTTGTTTCAGTAAATCAGTGCACTGCATACATGTTTTACTAAAGAAAAAAATCAATGTACTGCACATACTCTGTCTTCAAGATTAACTTGGCTTTGCACTTAGATACTCTCAACTCATAGCCTTAACATTTTGAATCTTAGCTTCAAAGTTTACTCGTCCCAAATATCAAACAGCAGTAAAGCAAGGCTGGGAGGCAGGGGGTGTGGTGGCTGGTGGGTGTAGGTGAAAATTATGTTGTTTCATTTTTGGCAAATATTCTGAGATTTTTTGCAGGAAACACCTTTAAATATTCAGAGTTTTGTTGTTCAAATTACTGGACATAGGAACTTCATCACTGAGGCAATTTTTAAAATTGTTCAGTACAAAAGAATAAACTAAATTACTTTCACGTGTCAAGAAATACAGTCTAGTTTTGCAGAATAAAATCACTTTCACAGTCCACTAGAGAAAGCTTGGGCAGTGCATGAGAGTCATAATGTGTCATATAGTAAGTGAGTAACTAATCTCTCTTGTGCAATGTACGAGGTACCAAGTGAAACTTCCACATTTTTTTGTACACAGGCAGGAAAAAAAGGAAATCGATAATGACTGTTCTCAGAACTCTGTCAATGTCTCTTCTGAGTTGGGCATTAGGCTGCATCCTTGGGGACAGCTGTGTCTTCCCCCCACAATAATGAGATGTCCAATGTGGCCTGTGCTCCTTCCAAGTACAGCATGCTGGTCATTTGCAATTCACAGGAATGGAGTTTGAAGAAACAGCTTCATCCTCTCCGATGCTCTGCATCTGACAAGATGTAGTTGACAAAATGCAGCTCTGTGTTTTAGAAAGTTTATATGCTGAAATGTACAAAAAAAGGGCCAATAATATTACTCAAAGATTGCAGTTGAATACAAATGTCAATACTTCATTATGAACTGGTATAGCTGAGTAGAAGTAAAACAGCTCAGTGAACTTTGGTGATTGAAATTAAATCTAAGATTGATGGAATGAATAGGTAGACAGGCATAATAGCTAACAATTGGCATTTATATAAAATCAAGGGATCATAAATTTGTAATGCTATTTTTAATCTTCCTCGCATCATCTCCACAGTATTTCCAACTAGTGTACTGTTCAGCCCTCTTACTTATTTTTAAAGCATTTTTCTAATTTCCTTTCTTAGTTTTCCATTGTCATTAAATATGGTCTCTTGTGTTTTCATCCTTGTATCAAATCAGAATCCATTCCCACTCTGTTATTACACAATTCAAGTGACTTAATCATTTTAAAGCCACTTCAATGCAGATGTGAAGCTCAATATTCATTTATTCTCTCCAGCAGAGGAATTTAAATTGACTGCTTAGGATTCAAGATTACTAGGGATTAATATATGTTTACTACCTTTTAAGGAACTGTTAGTACAGTGCATAGCATGCTTTTTGTCTTTTGCTTCCAATTTTGAAACTAACCAGAAACAAAACTATAATTTTAACTCAGGGCTGGACTTTCAATGTTTTAAAGTGTGTTAGCTTCCTAAAAGATGTTGCAGGAACATTAATTACATTTCTCCAACAAAAGATACAGATTATTCAATATGAGGACTGAGGAGCAGAGGTACTTTCACACATTTTGATTCATTTGGAACATTGCAGCAAATCCTATTATAAGCAAATGTTTTTGCGGATTTTTTTAATCATTCATGGAATGAGGGCATCGCTGGCCAGGCAGCATTTATTGCCCATCCCTAATTGCCCAGAGGTCAGTTAAGAGTCAACTACATTGCTGTGGGTCTGGAGTCACATGTAGGCCAGACCAGGTAAGGATGGCAGTTTCCTCCCCTAAAGGACATTAGTGAACCAGATGGGTTTTTCTGACAATCAACAATGAATTCATGGTCATCATTAGATTCTTAATTCCAGATATTTTATTGAATTCAGATTCCACCATCTGCCATGGCAGGATTCAAACCTGGGTCTCCAGAACATTAGCTGGTTCTCTGGATTAACAGTCCAGCGATAATACCGCTAGGCCATCGCCTCCCCAGATATGACATATAAAAACAAACATATATATTCAGTGAGTAGGCTTCAAAAGCATTTCAATGGCAATAAATGATTGGCTATGATTTCTGACACCACAACTACAGAGGGCACACACCCTAGAAATGGTGTAGTATCTGTGACATCAATAATAGTGACCTCCCAGGTAACACCCTGCATCAAAGAAGGCACAGTTAATCTAAAAGACAGAAAAGAATGTACAGCACTGTTCTCACTCCCTCCCACTGCTCCTTCCAGAGCTTGTTGTTCATCTCCTGCGGTGTCTGCGTCCACCACTGCTCCTTACTGCTAGGTGGCTCGCTCATGCCCCATTTCCATCCCTTCTCCTGTTGTCCTTCATTTTCCATTCTCTCCTGCTCCCTCAGCTGTTTTCCTCCAGCCCGCTTCCTTCAGCTGCTTCCACCCTCTCATCACTCTCGTCCACCCTCCACTGCCATTCTCTTCACCATTTCCTCCCACTTATTGCACAAGCTGCAGCGATCAGAAAGCAGCATGCATCAGAAGGAAATGTCTGAAAGAGTGGCAAATGTAAGGTATGGAAGTGAGTGGCTGTGGGAGTGGACAATGAGTGTGTAGGAAGGAGTAGCAAGCTGGAGGGAGAAGTGTTGGACAGAGTGGGCAGAGGCAGTGGGAAGCTGGGAATGAGCAACAGAGAAAGGAAGTGGTTGGGATTGGATTCACAACAGTGATGTCAGAGGTGAAGACAAAGGACAGCAGCTTCCTAGCTCCTGAACGATGTGGGCAATAGTGACTCAGTTGGTAAAATGTGGCAAGATCAGGAAAATTAGATTCTCAACATCAAGAACAAGAGTGTCTGATTTTCCACCCAAGGCTTGAATGGTGAGATGAGAATCGTACTAGCAAGTAGCAAGAGGCAAATTTACACACATTAACATCTCGTTATTAACAAATCTCACCTTATTTATATGGAGTTTTCTATTTTACCAGGCAGTGGACAGAAATTAGACAGCAACATGGAGGTCTAAGTAGCTAACTGGCAGTTCCATCTTGTCCAGTATCCCCCAATATTTCTGGGCATGCTCCACGGGTAATGATTTCCTGCAGCCATTATCCACAGAAACTGGCATCACACATGCACCAGCCTCACCACACCATCATGGCACATCTCTGACTCACTTATAATACTGTTCACCACTTCAACATTGCACTGATACTCTACATCACAATGCTGCTCCAAGGTCATTTTACGTGCAAGGACAGGCACCCATCTCATGAATCAGAACAGGGTGCATCTTAGGGTTCTTAGCTTCTTTTCTTAGTGCTCACTCACTTTGTGCAGACTTGGATGCTCACAGCATCTGTGCCTTGTCACCTCATTGAGAACAGTGCAAACATAAGGCCAGGCAACATTTCATGGTTGCCAGCAGTGATGAGTGAAAAGGTTGGACATATTACTAATTGCACTATGCTACAACAATGTCACATTTATAGCATGGGCTGCAAACACACTATATGAGTTTCATTCAAATGGCCATTACTCCAAATCTAAGTGGACCAGTCCTCAGTCAAGGGGATTGATGTCATTCAGGAGGTACAGGCACAGCAAGTCAAGGTCAGGATCCGATATCAATCCAGTGGTTTGGTTACAGTCAGTTGGCCACTTGGGCCTGTCAGGGTCAAGGGTTTCATATCATTAAAGTCTGAAGAGTGCGCCACAGTCAGTCCTGCAGGTCCAGTGCATCCCATCTTTGGATTTGCAGCAAGCCAGTAAGGAGATACGCAGAAATCAGACAGTGATCTGGTCACTCCTCAGCTCGAGCAGCTCTTTCAAGACGGTCTGCGGGGAATGCCATACTCAGTCAGGGAGGGTTTCTCACTGAAAATCAAAGCAGGTTAGCAGGAGCTACTGCCCTGGTGGTCAATTTGGGGAAGCCAGTTATGGAGATTGGAGCAAGCTACGGAGATGCTGGGGTGTCAACTCAACACACAAGGACAGGAAATAATCAAGGACCACGGGTTACTGCAGAAGCGGTGGTCGTCAACATTCAGCACTACCGTGGAATCAATGTAAGGGGGGGCAGCCGTCCATCATAATGATTGGTATGACTGAACTGTAGGTCTAGATATCATGGGATTAGGTTGGGAAATGCAGACTTGAATGAAATACTTGGATAGGAACATGTGGAAACTCAGAGCTGGTGGGTCAATAGGGAGTGGAAGGAGAAAAAGACTAAAAAGTCTGGGGGGATGGGTCACCTTACCAGGCTGAGTCAGCCACTCACTCCGCAAAGAGTGACCTGGGTTGCCTTCAGGCTTCAGCTGAGTTGCAAATATGCAATGGAAATAAAAAGTGGCTACCAAGTCCATGTGAAGTGTTTTTTTTCCCTATTGGAAGATGAAGGCTGTACTTGTGAATGATGTGAGGTCCTTCAAGAGGCAACTGTATTAATCAAGCACTTTGGATAAATTGCAAGGAAAAGCTGTGTTTTACACAGACAGCTAACCCCAAATGTAACAAAGAACAAAGGACTTATTTTTGATGACAGGGCAAGCTACAGACTTGAGATCTACAAAACAGTAATCAATATTGGGGATGAAAGAATCTAAAGGATATCAACAATGCCACACTACACACTTGAAAGGGAGAAAATTGTGAAAGAATCCAACATCAGAACAACTTAAAAGCAGAAGAACAACACTGCACAAGAGCCAAACCCTGGATTTTTCCAAAGACAGATCACTGTCGGTTGAAATCCTGGTTAGGTTTCACCATTAATCGGGTAACAGCTAAATCGGGTCGTAGGCTTATACTTGCTTTACTTAAAGGTCTTAATAAAGTTTAATTAATGGTTTCAGTACTTGACTGTCAATGAGATTTCTTAATATATAGCTGAATTAACAGTAATTAGTGGTGATTTACCCACAAAATTCCCCAAACTACTCCACTGAAACTATGACCAGTGGATACAGCGACAGCAATGAGGATCAAACTATGGCATCAAAGTTGCAGAGAAATGGAGGAGGAAACAAATGCACTAACAATCCCAGGGCCAGCAGTAACCTCCACTGCCTGCTGAACAGCCTGCATGTGAAGAAGTTGCATAGTAGGCCCAGATCATCCTCAACTGTCTTCTCCATGAATGCTGCGCATTGCTGTCACAGACTGAGGATGTCCTGGGCACCATCACAGATTGATGTTCATTGCTGTAGTGGGACTTGTGAGCCTCAGGAGGGTGCGGCCATCCTGTCCCAGTGACCATCAAGGCAACGTCAGCAACCAGCTACTCCAAGGATCCACTGGAAATCTGTGTGGGATCTCTCAACCCTCAACCCACAACATGTACAAAGGTTGTCATTAATGCCATTTATGATAGATCACATTGCTTCATTTTCTTTCATTGTGAAGAGATTAGTGCTGCAACCTGGGCAGAATGCATAAGTTAACTGTGATCATTGGTGCCACATGTTAGAAGTCTGTAGCAAACATCCTGGAAGCTACCATGATATCTATATGCTTAATAGCTCTCCGGTTCCTGCTCCATTTCAAAAGCCAGATGCCCAAATGGATGGTTGCTGGGAGACAAAGGCTACCACTACAGTCATGGCTCCATAATGAAACCTCCAGATAAATGCTGTATTTAAATACAATGCAGACTATTCTTCTACTTAGGCTTATTGTGGAGCAGACGATGGGCCTACTGAAGATGAGGTTGCAATGCTTAGACCTGTCTGGAGGATGCCTTGCAGTGTAGTCCAAGACACAGTGTGCCACATTATCCTTGCATGGTGCGCTGCGCAAAACTGGAGCAAGGAAAGAAGCGATGTCATGGATGAGGAAGAGCAAGCAAAGTGGCAGCAAGGAGGAAGATGATGACATTGAACAGAAGGAACATCATCTTCAGCGTGAAAGAGCACTGCAGTGTCAGGGTAACAAGTCAAACAGGGCTTAATTAACACCTAGTTGCAATAAATGTGAGTTGGGGCAGGTCATCATTCATTAACAAAATTTGTTGTTGTTCGAAAGCCAAGCTCAAGTTCTGAGGAAGAGTCACTTGACCTAAAATGTTAACTCTGATTTCTCTCCACTGATGCTGCCAGACTTGCTGAGCTTTTCCAGCAACTTCTGTTTTGTTTCTAATTTACAGCATCCGCAGTTCTTTCGGTTTTTATTTAATCTTTGCGGTTTGTTTGCCTATCATGTTGTTCAATTACAGTCAATGTTTTCAACTTTCTGAAGGCTTTTCCAACATGTTACATTCCCAAAATAAAGAATGATGCAATTTTATGCTAGGCTGGACATTAGAGAAATAGTGGCACTTACTCAGATGAGTGTTCAACATGGTATAGTGTTAAGGATGGGTAGCCTCTGTAGTTTCATTCTTGCAGCTACAGTTACTGTGACAGTCAATCAGTCAGATGGTAATGTAAAGAGACAATACACTTACATATGTGAATTTCTGTTTCCAATAAAATTCAACGCATGCCACTAATGTGCCCTCAGAAGCTTTACTTTTTCATTTCTCTCCCATTCCCTGTGCTGCAAATGGTTATTCCTGGCTGTCAGTATTTGAACTGGTGTACAGTTGGGCTTTAAATATGTTCCCAGCAGTAGCAAGTACTTCCTCAGCTGGTGAGCACACAATGACATGAGTGTAGCACATGTTGAGGGAAGCAACAGAGAGCTGTGTAAGGTAACTCGTCAGAGCTCATGGGGAGAAATCTTTCATGAAAAATTGTGAAATTAACACCCAGCCGATTTTCATAAAATTCAGCCTAAGCTTCCCGCTTGGCAACAGGAATTACAAAGGAAATAATTTGGGTCACTCTGAAGTCAATGAAAGATACTATATAAATATAAGCTTTTCTTTCTTTTAGTTTTGCCCAATTTACTGTATATCTAGAGAATACACACCAGGACCATTGGATATAATAAGTAACTGGTCAAAAGTAAAATAATACATTTAGAGCTAAGTTGTGAGTGCACTGAGATCTCCAGTTCATTGAAAAGCAAATGGAACTGGGCCTGGCATGTATCCATTTTCACTCTATCTATATTTATAAAAATTATTATAAATAATATATTGGTCAGGAAATAGAAATGACTTGGAAGCAGAATGTCTGAAGATTACAAGAGATGTGACAATAAATGAAAATATCAAAGTATTTCAGAATGTTGGAACAAAGGATTTGTCCGTACAGAAACAGTTTAAGTGGCCCAACCAATTGCTTTTGGTATTTATTCTCTACTCTTGAATCCTTGCTAAAGTTACCAGCTTATAGTTTGAGTTATAATGAGAGGCTGGATGCGCTGGGACTTTTTTCATTGGAGTGTAGGAGGCTGAGGGGGTGACCTTAAAGAGGTTTATAAAATTGTGAGGGAAATGATAAGATGAATGGCAGGTGTCCTTTCTCTAGAGTGGGGGATTTCAAAACCAGGGGATATATTTTTACAGTGAGAGGAGGAAGATATAAAAAATACATGAGGGGTAACTTTTTCACACAGAGAGTGGTTTGTGTGTGGAATGAACTTCCAGAGAAAGTGGTGGATGTGGGTCCAGTTACAACGTTTAAAGGACATTTGGATAAGTACATGAATAAGAAAAGTATGGAAAGATATGGGCCAAGCGTAGGCAGGTGGGACTAGTTTAGTTTGAGATTATGGTCAGCATGGAATAGTTGGACCAAAGATCTGTTTCCGTGCTATATGACTTTATGATCCTTCCCATTATCATATTCTATTTCTTTTGACCTTGTGCTATTAAGACATCACAAGGATAATTACACAAGAATTTTACTTGGCACTAGATGGTCTTGTCAAATATTAGCAAAGTTGTTAATATTTATCATTTATTGTTTATTTATCATTTCAAATGCAATTTTGGAACTGGTGGATGAAAAGTAGAGTAGGTCCTATTTGACTTCCATGTGAACTAAAGATTATAAACACAATTGTTATCTTCCGAAATGAACAATGCAGCTTTACAATATCAAAAGATCTTCTTTGCAAATTTTTAGTTATTTGCATAGAAATAACTTGCAGGATTAATAGTATGTGCAAATAAAAACAGTGTGGAGAAAGATTCCAGTATGATGGCGTTGTTGGTTTCCTTTATTATAATATTCTTCATAAGCTCAAATAAGTGCCCCTTCCAACCAGATGACTTCCTCGATTTGAAAATAAGCATTAAACAAAATGTATTATTTGTATGTGTTTCATGACTAGATAAGACGCAAAAACGCAATTTATAGTCAAGTAGCATCAGGAGCAAGAAACCTTCAAAAAGAAATTTAAGACACACACAAAATCTTTCATTTTCTGTAGTCTTTAAATCACACAACCAGTTAGTCTCATCTTACTTTGAAAAAAAACAAATAAATCTATCAGTGCAATAACCCCCATGCTTAAAAATGTTCATCCCTCTCCTTGTCTGAGATCATGATGTGCCACATTATTTTATGGATCAGTAGATAATAATGTCAGAATACAATTTTAAGAAGCTATGACAGTTGGAGGAAATACGTTATGCCTGTAAACCGGAGTTTTGACTGCCAATATACACTCTGCCACAATCTGCAAACAAAAAATAGGCAGTCACTTTATTGGACTGTTTAACTTAATCGTCAACAAGATTAAAATGTGGATGAGAGGGAAGCAATGTGCTGCTTGAGACATGGTACAGATGACAGAACTTCAGAATCTTGGGGAATTGAGGCCAGTTCTGGGACAGGAAGCACCTATACAAAAGAGAATGGTTGCATATCAAAAGACTGGGACCAATTACCTCACAGCAAAGTTCATAACTGGTGCTAGAGATTATTTAAACTAAATTGGAAGAAAGGATACAAAGGTTTCAGAAAATGGAGGAACGAAAGAGATGGGTAGCAGTACCAATTAGAGAAGACAACGTCAAATTGTAACAAAACAATATCCTTGAGGAAGGAAGGATAAAATCTATTTGGTTGACCTGAAGAACAACAGTGGGAGGTGGAGACTGAGGATCAAATCTGCAACATGTAATGAACATATAATTTATATATTTTATATATATATTGTAAATATTATTTTTGGAAGTTGGATTTCAAGATAGAGGATGAAAGGTACTGGTTATTTCTGTGAAGGATTTTCTTTTGAAGAAAGAAAGAGGGTCACAGAGTCCTTCAGAGCAGTGACAAAATCTAGGTTTTGTCAGAAAACAGGTGACTGCTGATCCCTGTGGCATTATTGGAAAGATATTTATATTGTTTGGTTAACAACAGGTGAAGGAAACATGTAAAAACCATTAACTTTATTTTCAGCTCATAAGAATCTAAGATTGAATCATTGTTTTAATTCAGTTCAAATGACACCCAGGTGAGTTTAATTTCGCTTATAGAAGGGGTTCAGAGAATCAGTCATCTCAGCAAAAAGTTTCGTTTGTAAAACTTCTCCAGGACAGTTTGGTTAGAAATCTGCAGCTTATTAGAATTGAGAAAGTTTAAGGCCTTAAATTTGTGGAAAATTTATGTCAGCAGACTTAGAAAGTCTCATTAAATTCTCTCCATGGCCCAAAACAAAGAAACTGTAAGAAGTCAGTTAGGTAGGAACCCCAATGTGTTCATATAAAGGAGTAATTTTTCTGGACTAGAAACTCTATAACTGATAGTGTCAGGAAACAGGTTGAAACTTTATTTTACTGCACTGTTTAGATTTTGCTATCTGTCTTCATATTTAGATAGCTTGGTTTGTTTTTCTTCGTTATTTTTCTTTTATGTAATAAACATCTGCTGTGTTGTTAAAGAAAATCTGTAGCCTTGTGTAAATAATGCATCAGTGGCAAACCACCACATTAACTAACTAAGCAAACATATGACCTATCAAATCATATTTCATTCTGGGATTTGACGCGTTCAGTAGTCCATCAACTGGAATCATAACAAGGGAAATCACAGACACGTGCAAGAATTAGAGAGTATTATTATTGGGAGCTTTAATTATGCAAATAACAATTGGGATAATATTAGAATAAAGGGAAATGGGAAATAATTTCTGAACTGTGTTCAGGGAAACAACCTTGACTAGCTTGTTAGAGACAGGACTGGATGTGGGGGTAGGGACAGCTGCAGTTAAAGACAGGGGGGGAAGGGGTGGAGGCAGAATGCTGGTGATAGGTGGACACTGGTAGTAGATATGATCTGGTTGGTCGACGGGAGGCATGAATCCGGTTGGTGACTGAAAGGAAGGATCAGAAAGCAGAAGGAAAGGGGGGAGGTGGGGCTGGAAGGGGAGCCGGGGATGGGTGGGAAGGTTACTTGAAATTGGAGAACTCAATGTTGAGTCGTCTGAGCTTTAGGGTGCTCAGTCTGAAGATAAGGTGTCGTTCTTCAAATTTTCTACGTCCGGTGAGACCAAACATAGACTAGGTGACCGTTTCACTGAGCATCTTCATCTGGCCCTTAACGGCCAGCCTAACCTCCTGGTCACCGCCCATTTCAACCCCCCTCCCCACTCCCCCTCCAACATTAAGTGTTCTAGCTTTGTTGTGTGCTGTAACGATATATCACCAGCTTTGCCCTGAATTGGATCCATTTCACTTCTTTATACCTGCTTTCAAATTAGAAACCGTTGAGGAACCATTTTTGTGTTTTCTGTTAACAAGTGTTCTGTCCCCATACTTTCCCTGCCAGTCTTGTTTTCCTTTACATTTCCAATGTCAACTTTCTGTATATGGGCAGGTCTTTTCTGAGGAAATCACCGGTCCTGCCTCATGCACCCTCTTCTTTGGTCCTTCATGTTATGATTCCCTCAATCATCCAGTAAGCCATGGCTTTGGATCTCTGTTTCGGCAGCTTTTTTCTTGCTAATGCTTAAACCATTCAGGAATTCTTTTTAGCTGCTTTGGAGGCTGCACAGCAAATAGCACCTTTACGGCCACTGACTTGTTCTCTCTGACAGCAACCTCTATACGCTGCCTACTGCTTCTGGGTGTTTCTGTCTTTCTCTGATACAAGATTCTTATAACTAAGCAACAGCAAGCTTGTTTTTTTTTGTCTCATCTATCCTTGTTGTCTAAAGTACTCAGCAGGCCTGTTTCTGTTTTTATTTCATTTTTCCAGCCTCAGCAGTATTTTGCTCATATTAATTAATTTGCTGAACCCTTATTAAACTTAGTTGGGCCACAACTGAAGTACTGTTTTAAAGGAAAGATGCAAGGCTACTTGTGAGAACACAGAGGAGATTTAACAGAATGGTTCCTGGGATGAAGGGATTTTACTACAAGGTTAATTTGAAACACTGTAGTTATTCTACTTGGAGGGGTAAGATGTAATTGAATACGCTCAAGATTATGACAGCTTTGGGTAAGGAAAGCTGTTCACGTTAGCTGATAGCATAACAACTAGGAGGCACAGATTTAACGTTTTGGACATCAGATACAGGGTAATGACCTGGAACCCATTATCAACTTGGCAATGAAGAGTGTTGGAAGCAGAGATGATCAATGATTTCAAAGGGAAGTTGGATAGACACCGAGAAATAAACTTGCAGGGCAATGAGGAGAGAACAGCGGAAGGAGATTAATTGGATTGTTTTGCAGAGAGCTACAACACACGTGATGAGCTGAATGGCGTGTTTCAGTGTCATAATGACTTATAAGCACATAAACTGATTTCATATGTGTGACACCAATTGGGAGTACTGAATTGAAAAAAAACTCACTTGCTTTCAATTCTGTTGGAATTAAACAATAAAAAACAAAAGAGTAGGCTTGGCTCCAGCTACATGTTGCAGAATCAAACCAAGTGGTGTGCTGAAAATGCCAATAACTTTGTAAATTGCTTTATTTTTCCATAGAACTTCTTTCCGTATGACTCAGCACTATCATTTTAATCTGACATTTTGACTGACCATGTACTTAAAAAGTAAATGTCGTCAGTCTGGAGAGGCCACTGGGAAAATGCACTGCAATTATTAACAAACTTAATTGATGCCTGTCAATCCAAAAGCCATGACTTATCAATCAGAGTCAGTTAGCAAGATCAACAAAAGTTTAACAAATTTGACAAAACAAATTAAAAAAATTCAAAGAGAAGCATGGATGAAAATATCATTAAAGAAGGTTTTCTTTATGGTGGATCTACATCAGATTTCTGGTGTTTTTATCAAAGGGAAGCTTCGTGTAAGACTGCTAAAGATAAACTTACCAGGAGCTTTCATAATAGTATTTGCCCTTAACAAAGTCATATCAAATTAAAATATCTCCAAGTATTTCAAAATTCAATTAAACTTCAAATGCTGTAGAAACATGAACGTGTGATATTAACAGTGGATACATTAGCCTTTGAAAACCTTTTAGATGATGGTGCTGTTAGTAAGCAGTAGCATGCATGGCATTGAAAAATCAAGCCTTGAATCCAAGATAATGAATTTATCACCTGTCCAATTTCACCAAACAACTACATAAGCAGTTGCAGCCATAAAATATTCAGAACAGTTCAAATTAAGAATCAGACGTTATGTGCTATCACACAAAGAATGATACCTCATAATTAAGCATGTGCATTCAGGAATTTATTTCACAGTATTATAGTTCAGAGGACTCTAATGAAAAATAACATTTACCATTAATGACTGAAGTCCTCCACCAACCATTAAGTATGAATCATCGCCAGATTACTCCAATTTCAACAGAATTGAAGCCAAGCAGGTTGCAAGGACAGTATATGTAGCATTAACAGCACAAATGTCATCTTGAATACAGTTTCTATCAACGCACTATTCTTTGAATGCTGGTCTAGAAAATTAGGGCTCAAAATTTGATTTAACCCATGATTAACACAGGAATCTTGATGCATTGTTACCCTCTGCCTAGTTGAGAACAGACAGCAGGCAAACCTTCAAACATGCTGCTCACTGGCTGCACACTCAGCACAAGACCCAGTTCAGTGTTTGGCAAGAACAACTTAGCTTGTCCGTACCTCTTCAAGGTAAGATGCATTCAGGCTGTAGTAGTCGTAACTGTCAACAAGAGTGTTTCAGAGAAAGAATAAGCCTACCAATAGAACAGCAGTCCAGACAGGGGCTCCCTGGTTCTCTGCATAGCAATTGAATAGCAGTGCAAAATCAAATTGTAAATATATCTAGGATTAACAATGGAGCTCATGTTTCAACAATTGTCTAGGAGCTTCCCATGGCAGGCACTGCAAGAGAGAATGCAATAGGTAGCCAGAGGCCTCATTATAAGGGATATGACCTGGAGACCCTATTTGCAGCACCTATGAGTGATTAAGTTCAGGGAATGAATGTCCAAATGCTATCACCTATCCATCGGACCACAATCACATACTGCTCAAAGCACAGACCACCATCACTCAGTAGTCAGACTCAGGCCTGACATTATTTGTTCTAAATCAACATTACATACTCACACATGGTGCAAGACTCTCACCAACATCTCACAGCTTCTATATACTTCCAATTATTCAATTCTGACAGGTACATCACCCAAATACATCACAACATACTCAATTACCACTTCTATCTCATTTGATAAGGCAGCAGTAAATAATTTGTTTTCTTTAATGGGGTATTGTAATACGATGAGATGCTGGGCAATTTGAGCCTTTACTCTCAGGACTTGACACGAATGAGCGATGATCTCATTGATTCTGAGGGGGCTTGACAGATTCGAGACTGAGAGGTGTTTTCTCCAGCTGGCAAGGGATCTAGGACACAGTGACTTGGGAAGACTGGAGTAGAAGGGTGAGGGGCAGGTTAAAGAGTTGATCATTTAGGGTTGAGATGAAGAAAGAAACTTCTTCACTCCAAAGTTTGTGAATCCTAGGAAGTTCCTACTCCATAGGATTGTGTACGGTTCATCGTTGAATACACTTCTGGCTGAGATAGACAGATTTATGATCTTAAGGAAACAATAAATTTAGGAGTGGCTGGGAAAATTGAGTTAAGGGAGATCGTGAGGCATGATCATGTTGATTGGTGTGGCACGCTTGAGGGACATTATAGACAATTCCTGTTCTTATCTCATATGCTTAGAACTGAAAGTAGACAATATGATGGCTGCATCTGTTAAACCTCTTTCTGCACTGTATTGGGCTAGCATTCACTTAAGACCATTGCATGAAAAATCCAAGGAGGTGGCTTCTCCTTTATGCACTTGGAGATAGTTAGGACCACAGATGCCGGAAGCCAGAGGCAATAGGTGTGAAGCTGGAAAAGCACAGCAGGTCAGACAGCATCCCGGGAGCGGGGAAGTCAATGTTTCGGGCTGAAACCCTTCGTCAAGACCAGGTTGGGTGAGGGGAGCCCAGAAGTAAAAACAGGAGGTGGGGGCGTGGGACTGAGGGAAAGATAGGTGGGATGGTGATAGGTGGATGCAGGTAGGGGCTATTGCGATTGATCAGTGGGAAGGGTGGAATGGATAGGTGAGTAGGAAGATGGACATGTTAGGTCAGTTCAGAAGAGGGAGGGCTGGACATGGGATAAGGCTGGGGGTGGAGGGATTTTGAAGCTGATAAAGTCAATATTAAGGCCATCGGGCTGCAAGCTCCCAAGGTGAAGTATCAGGTGTTGTCCCTCCAGTTTATGTTTGGCCTCATTCTGACAGTGGAAGAGGCCAAGGATGGACATGTCACCAGGGAGTTCTTTATTCTTTTTGTTTTCTTTATTCACTCATGGGATGAGGACATCGCTGGCTAGGCAGCATTTATTGCCCATCCCTAATTGCCCAGAGTGCAGTTAAGAGTCAACCGCAATGCTTTGGGTCTGGATTCACGTGTAGGCCAGACCAGGTAAGGATGGTAGTTTCCTTCCCTAAAGAACATTAATGAACCAGATGGGTTTTTCCGACAATCGACATGGATTCATGGTCATCTTTAGATTCTTAATTCCAGATATTTTTATTGAATTCAAATTCCACCATCTGCCCTGGCGGGATTTGAACCTTTGTTCCCAGAACACTATCTGGGTCACTGGATTAATAGTCTAGCGATAATACCACTAGGCCATCGCCTTCCCATTAGGAGGAGGAATTAAAATGGATGGCAACCAAAAGGTCAGGTTGGTTGGTGTGTGCATGCCCTATCACCAGAGTCTGAGGCTCCTAAAGCTTGTGTTTCAAATAAACCTGTTGGACTATACTCTGGTGTCATGTGATTTCTGAACTTGTCCACCCTAGTCCAAAACCGGCACCTCCACATCATGACCAGCAGAAGTGGGGGAGCTTTCTCATGTAGAAAGAACCTGCTAGGTTCAAAATGGAAAGTTGAAAAGCAAGTCAACGCTGGCACTGAGTACTATTATTAACTGCTTACTTCTGGTGTGCATATACTATGCCTACCTTAGTGCCACTACAAGCATTCCTGTCAGAAATGATTGGAAGTTGATTATGGTGTGGAGGTGCTGGTGTTAGACTGGGGTGTACAACGTCAGAAATCATGACACCAGGTTATAGTCCAACAGGTTTATTTGAAAACGCAAGCTTTCAGAGCCTCAGTCTTGTTTGGGGACTCTGGATCCCCAAAAATGATGCCAATGGCGAAGTTCCCCAATTTATTATGTTTCTAGACAACAGATCGAAAATTATCAACTTCTCAGTGAGGACAGATGAACTGGCTCCTCTTCTTTCTCCACCTACCCTTTCAATTAGCCATAGAAGGTTAATATGAAAATGATCCCTCCAATTGTAAATGCTTTTCTGTCATACCACATAATTTATTTTTAAAAGGAGCCATTTTTTTCTTGAGTTAACAAAAGAGAGAGTTTATTCGTTATGAAATACAAAGAGAAATAATATTGTGACACATATACAACCAGATTTGAAACAAGAGGCAAGTTCAAACAAATAGATAGAAGTTAAAAGACAAGTTCATATGTCTTTGGATTGTTCATGAAGAGTAGAAAGTGGAATGTTGTGGCTATTACATTGGGTGGTACTATTAGCATTGACATTAGTAGATGAGTAGTTGACTTAAATATCTTTGCAGGTCAAGCGAAGGGGCTGTGTCCTGTTACATTTCATCTGCAACTTCAGTTGTTTTCTGCCTTCAGCAAAGTGAGAGACATCCTTTCTTCTTATCTGCAGCACATGGATGACTAGGGGTTTTCTCAGCTGTGACTATCACAGCACACATCTTCACCTGCTAGCACATATGGACAAGGGGTAAAACTGGATTTAAACTGAACTGTAATTCAATGTAACCTGTATGCCTTAGTTTTTTTGATCTATATACATCCCTGCTTACTAAGATCTGCCCTTACTGCTCATAAACAAAGCTTTTCACTGTACTTCGGTACACATGACAATAAATCAAGCAATGAATCTTCCTGTGCACTCTTGAAAAAGAAAGACAAACATGTCTGCAGTTTGGGACATAATCCACAGGAGAGGGTTTTGAGTGTGAAGAGGGGTGGCTGACAGCCCCTCATTATCTCTGTAGCCTCAGGAGATCATAGTCCAGTTTGGCTTGCCTCTGTCCCTCTGAAGGGTTATTATTTGAAGTTTCCTTTGAATGTTCAGGTGTGATGTTCCAGGGTTACCCTCCAGACAGCCAATGAATTTACATTTGCAGTTGTCTTCTGGCTGTGTGTCCTTAGTTTAAAAAGACACCTGTCCGTGATTTCTTCAAGATTCTGAATTCCACCACCGTGACAAAGAATAAGCACAGGGAGAAAGTGGGTGACGACATACTTATTGCATATCTCAAAAAATAATGTTTGCAGGTCATAAAGTATGTGATGTATACCTGTGGAAGTAGCAGTGACTAAATGCAGGAAACTATCTGACACAAAAAGCTATAAGTTACAGATAAATCAGAAGATTTGAAAGAAATTCTATGAATATTTGCAACATCAGGAATGAAATTTAAAATGAACTGTAATTAAGACTTATTGAAACTCATTTTGAAGCTAAGTCACAAATTTGACTTTTGAGATCTTGCATACAAGTTCCTCCTCCATTGGTATCCATGCTCAGACAGCAGGTTAGATAGGATTCAGATGCATTATCACCTTATTCAATCTGCTTGTATGCTGATCTTAGTTTCCTTTCTCGAAGACAGTTCCATCTGTCTTTTCAAAATCTCCAAAATTAAAAGGACAGTATTCCTTCTACAGTTTCCTTCTGCTTGACCTACCATAGTTCCGAGACAAGCTGTGATCCAGCTGCTGGCACACAGTAAGCTGACCCCATTACGTTGTCACCCAGGTTATCAAGAAGTCATGGCTGACAAATCTGTTAGAATTCTTTGAGGAGATAATGAACAAGTTAGACAAAGGAGAGCCAGTAGACATGATCTATTTGGATTTCCAAATTTAACAAGGTGGAAGAGGCTGCTAAATAAGGTAAGAGCCCATGGTGTTAGGGGCAGGGATACTGGCAATGGATAGAGGATTAGCCGACTGGCAGAAGGCAGGATGCCAGCTGGTGACTAGTGGAGTTTTGCAGGAATCAGTGTTGGGACCACAACTATTCACGTTACACATTAACAATCTGGACAAAGGAACTGACAGCATTGTTGCTAAGTTTGCAAAGATAGGTAGGGATGAGGAAGCGGGAAGGCAGAAGAAGGACTTGGACAGGGTAGGAGAATGGGCAAAGTGGCACATGGAATACAATGTGGAAGTGTGAGGTTAGGCACTTTGGTAGGAAGAATAGAAGCGTAGATCATTTTCTAAATGTGGAAAGACTTCAGAAATCTGAGGCACAAAAGGGTTTAGGAATCCTACTTCAGGATTATCTTCAGATTAACATGTAAATTCAGTTGGCCTTTAGGAAGGCAAGTGGAATGTTAGCATTCATTTCAAGAGGACTAGAAAACAAGAGCAGAGATATATTGCTGAGGCTATATAAAGCTCTGGTCAGACCATATTTGGAATATTGTGAGCAGTTTTGGACCCCGTATCTAAGGAAGGATGTGATGGCATTGGAGCGGGTCCAGAGGAGATTTACAAAAATGGTTGAGGGGATGAAGGGCTCATCATATGAGGATCAGTTTAGGACTCTGGCTCTGTACTTGATTGAGTTTAGAAGGGGATCTCACTGAAACTTATATGATACTGTAAGGCCTGGACAGAGTGGATGTGGAGAAAATGTTTCCATTAGTAGAGTGTGTCAGACCTGAAGGCACAGGCCCAGAGCGAAGGGACAACCCTTTAGAACTGAAATGAGGAGGAATATCTTCAGCCAGAGGGTGGTGAATCTGTGGAACTCATTACTGCAGAAGGCTGTAAAGGTTAAGTCATTGAGTGTATTTAAGAAATAAATAGGTTCTTGATTGCTAAGGGGATCAAGGAAGAAGGCAGAGGATGAGGTTGAGAAACATAGCAGCCATAATTGAATGGTGGAACAGACTCAATGTGCTAACTGGCCTAATTCTGCTCCTATATCTCATAGTTTTCTGGAACTAAGGTTCAAACAATTATTCTACAAGTTGACTATGGAATGCCACAAAATTAGCAAGACACAGTACCTATTGTGCAGTGGTCCTACCACTTAATACTGGTTCATTTCACTTGTGTCTGTTTGTTGTATAATACTTTAATGTACTAGAGTGAGCAAGTGAATTACTGATTGAAAGAAATATATACAAACACAGATTTTGGAAACTGTCTCGCAACCATGATGTTTAAAAATGTAGGTGACCTGCATATCTTGTAACCCCTGAAAAGGAATGTCCCAGCAAATAACAAAGCAACTCACTCACAACAAAATAGATGCCACAGGCTCAGTAGTTCAGAATAAAGTTTCTGTTCATTCTGTTCAATAAACTCCGAGTAAAATCAAATTTAGGGGATTTAAATGTTATAAAGCATCCTTAAGTGATTGAGCTGAGTTTAACATAAATCTCTTGGGTCATTATTTCAGCCATTGAAAATTTACAAAAATAGGAAAAGCCATTTGTTGCAAATTTGCCTTCTGCATTTTGGGCTAAAACAGATAGACAAAGCTCTGTATGACTGTAACAGGCACAACTCAGCAAAGGTAGTGGGAGTGTATAAATTGATTTACTCATTCCAAAAAAGACGTAATAATACTTTAATAATAGTGAAGCTCTTATCCACAATCAAGAAGTGTAATTTCATGTAACATAGGTCTAGAATTACTCATCTGTTCCCAGTGCTTTCAATTTACAGTGACACCAATGTATAAAGATATACATGACATCTATGTTTGCCCATTTATTTTTCCAGGTCCCTACAGGTTATATAGTATACCTCTCCAGATGCTTTATTCTCCCTTTTCCTTCCTTTCCCGTGGCAAAATACTTAATACCTCACCTTGGATAACCTGCGCTTATCCATTTTCCTTCTCACCACTCCTACACTCTTCCTCTCTCATCAGGTATGCTGCGTCCTTGCTTCTTTGCCTTTGCCATAGCTGTAAATCTTTTCTCTATTGAATTGCTGATCCCATCCACATTCACGGCTGTGGTAGAAACCAGGAGTACTACAGCATCATTACAGTGTGAAGCTGGAGGAACAGAGCAAGTCAGACATCATCAAGGGAGCAGGAAAGTCGATGTCTCAAGTTTACACCTTTCATCAGGACTGATGTAGGGTGTAAACCCAAAGTGTCGACTTTTCTGCTCCTCTTATGCTGCCTGACCTGCTCTGTTCCTCCAGCTCCACACCGTATTGATTCCAACTCCAGCACCTGCTGTTCTTGCTATCTTCGAGTACTATAGCACCGTGTCTGTAAAACATTTATTAGTCTTTCTGTCTCCTATATGCTGATTCCATCACCCATCAGTCATTTACCATGATTTAGAGTTTTACTTAAAAAAAAGCTCTGCCTTAGGATGCCTTTAGCTATCTGTCAGACTTCATGCCATCTCATGAGTACAGTCATAAAGTGCCAGGCCACCTGCAGTAATAAATATTTCCTTTCAGCATGCCAAGCATTGGTTCAATAAAGTTTATATTCTGGTCTGTTTCTTTGATTCTTATGAATAAAGATAGCAACAAGATATCACAGCACTGTCAATATCAACGTGTCTCAGTGCAAGAATTTTTTGCAAGAAAATAAAAAGGCTGCAGTATGAGACATTTTGAAGAAGTTGCAAGTAAAGACAGTCAAAGTAAGGAAGTGAAGAGTGTTCCTCTGGAAAACTTATTCTCTCAAAACTAATGAAAGGCCATCAATTGAAACATTTACTGTTTTTCTCTCTGCAGATGCTGCCTGATTTGAGAAGTGTTTCCAGAATTTTCTGTTCTTACATTTGTTGGAACAGCTTTTGAATAAAAAGTAATTTTTAGGCATGAAACCACTAGCTAAAAATAAGCAGAGAGCGAATATCTTGTCTAACTCCCTGCATTTGTTGCAGGTGTTCTGTTTTGCCAAAATCCTGCATTTTACGTCATTAATGAGTTATACACTCAAGTGAAATAAAAATAGATTAACCAGAAGAAATCGATTTTGTCTTCTCTGAAGCTTTTCTACAGCGGTAGAAAATCTGCTTTCCGATTAGCCCATTATCGAATATGGCTGTTTATAAGCCAACAGATTGGACATTGATAAATGATAGCAATAATTAGCACAGTATGAAAGAAGGGATACTGTAGCCTGCTACTATTGATAACAACTTGACAAATGTGTACTGGGTTTCAACAGCAAACTTGTGTTGAATTATAGATTGTAGAAAAACTATATTTCTGGTCATACATGACTGACAACTAAGTAGCTTTTTGTTAAAGTTTGAAATTTAGAGTTTAGAGTCAAAGAATCATAGAATCCCCACAGTGGCAGAAAGAGATCATTAAGCTCATCGGATCTGCATCAGCCCTCCAAAGAACATCTCACCCAGACCTACCCCACCCACCCCATCCCCCTAACCCCACATAGGGTTCACAGTGGAGGGCTCCCTATGCAGCAGTCCTGTACAACTCTAGGTTCAGGTGCTTCACAGACTCTCACCGTAACCATTTAGTTTGTGGGGCTGTGGAATTCTCGGACCAAGCATATGTTGATTATTGAGATATTAGGAACTGCAGATGCTGGAGAATCTGAGATAACAAGGTGTAGAGCTGGATGAACACAGCAGGCCAAGCAGCATCAGAGAAGCAGGAAGGCTGACGTTTTGGGTCTGGACCCTTCTTCAGAAATGGGGGAGGGGAAGGGGGTTCTGAAATAAATACAGAGGGAGGGGGAGGTGGATAGAAGATGGATAGAGGAGCAGATAGGTGGAGAGGGGACGGACAGGTCAAAGAGGTGAGGATGGAGCCAGTAAAGGTGAGTGTAGGTGGGGAGTTAGGGTGGGGATAGGTCAGTCCAGGGAAGACAGACAGATCAAGGGGGCGGGAGTGAGGTTGGTAGGTAGGAGGTGGGGTGGGGCTTGAGGTGGGAGGAGTGGGAGAAAGGACAGACAGGTTAGGGAGGCGGGGACGAGCCGGGCTGGTTTTGGGATGCGGTCAGGGGAGTGGAGATTTTGAAGCTTGTGAAGTCCATATTGATACCATTGGGCTGCAGGGTTCCCAAACGAAATATGAGGTGCTGTTCCTGCAAGCTTCGGGTGGCATTATTGCAGCACTGGAGGAACCCCAGGATGGACATGTCATCCAAGGAGTGGGAGGGGGTGTTGAAGTGGTTCGTGACTGGGAGTTGCAGTCGTTTGTCGCGAACCGAGTGTAGGTATTCCACAAAGTGGTCCCCAAGCCTCCGCTTGGTTTCCCCGATGTAGAGGAGGCCACATCAGGAACAGCGGATACAGTATACCACATTAGCAGATGTGCAGGTGAACATCTGTTTGATGTGGAAGGTTCTCTTGGGGCCTGGGATGGGGGTGAGGGGGGAGGTATAGGGGCAGGTGTAGCACTTCCTGTGGTCCCTACCTGCTCCTCTGATGCTGCCTGGCATGCTGTGTTCCTCCAGCTCCACACTGTGTTATCTCATTAAAAACTATGCCACCTTTTGATTGGCAAATCCACACGTAATAATTAAAATGTTCTGGGTGTGTGACGCGGATTTTGCATTTTAAATAAATGTTAAAAGTTCTGTTTTCTTTAAATGTTGTTAATTTTTGACCTTGAAATTCATCTGGAAAAGGATAGACATGAAGATGAAGGAGCAGAAGTAGACCAGTCAGTCCACTGAATTTGCTCTGCCATTCAACGAGATCCTGGCTGATCTGATAATCCAACTCAACTTGTGACAGTTGATTTCTTCTCTGGAATATAGTCTGGAATATACTTAATGACCCAGCCTCTACAGTCCTTGGTGGTAAAGAATTCCACAGATTTACTGCCCTCTGAGAGAAGAAGTTTCTCCTCATCTCAGTCTTAAATGGGCTACCCATCACTTCGAGATTATGCTCTCTGGTCCTCGGGTTCCCCACAAGGAGAAACAATCTCTCTGCATCTACTCTGACAACCTCCCCAAAATATTGTCATTCTTCTAAACTCCAATGAGAACAAGCCTAACCTACTCAACCTCTCCTCATAATAAAATCTCTCCATGCCTGAGATCAACCTAGTGAACATTCTTTGGACAGCCTGCAGTACTAGTGTATCTTTGCCAATGTAAGAGGATCAAAACTGTTTACAGTATTCTAGGTGTGGTCTAACTAGTGTCTTGTGATGGAATAGTAATAAATTTCAAATTAAGTACTCATTATAATGATATAAAACATGCAAAACAACCCCTAATGTTTTGAATGCAATTTTCTTTCAGTTTGGAGGCTACTTAAATCTTCTTTTTGTAAATCTACATAGAACTCTAAAACACTGTGCTTTCACAACTATTTGGACTTCAGAAATTTGCAACTAGAGTCATGCTGAAACCTTAAGGAATTGTATTGAAATAATTCTGTAAACATTGTGCTAACATACTGCATCTCTAACTTTAATGTTTCAATTCTCCAGCTCAATCCATCTCAAGGGTTTAAGAAGGAAACCTGTTTTTGACAGAGCTTGCAAGAAGACCCTCCTTTCCTTGATACACTGAGCATCTTGACAAATAAAGCCCAGTGATTTCATAGTCTGGGACTCACAGGAATATACAAGCCAAAGATCAAGACAAAGGTATATTTTTAAAAAATCAAATTGTTGTCAGTAACTTTTAGAGATTTTATCTGGAAGTATCCCTAGTCAAGAGTGACAATTCACCTCATTCTTCTAATTTAGCCAGTACTTAATCCTCCACTTTCTCTTTCCTTCTATATTTTTAATGCTGTGGCAGTCATTCTGGGCCATTTCTCTGCTGTAAGAGAAAAGGCTGGTGACAGCACCAACACTACTGAAAATATCCAGCCTGCTTTTCCTTCCCTGTTCAAGACAACTCCTGACCTTCAGTCTCTCTTTATCACTCCTTTTGCTTCGCACGGCTCTGAGCAAGTTCTGTGTAGTGTCACATTGAGCCTACATCCTCACAGTGCATACTGATGTCCCAAACCTCTTCTTTATATTTTTATGAATAATTTTATTTGATTTGCAGGCAGAACTGTGGCACCGGATTCAATCAGAACTGGTCTTCAGAACAAAGAATACATTTCAATTGAATTCAACTATGAAAGAAATGTTTCACGTGTAAGAAAAGCCGTCTGATGTGCCCACAAGCAAAATACAAGAAACATTTGACGCTTTCAGTCAAGAACTGAAAAAAAAATCATTAATCCTCATTCTACATGATTCAAATCTGGAATAAGGACACATTAAAAGAAGATACTGGGAGACCCAGAGAGTATTTAGGGTTTGAAAAAAGGGTTAAGCCTAAGCAGCAGCAAAGAACATAGAAGGAAAACAAGTCCAAAATGAAGAGGCTTTAGAATAGCAAAGCAACAGCCTGGAGTTTTCTATTTGGGTACTGCAGCGATGTGGGCACAAATTCCATTAATTTTGAGAAGAATAATTTGTCTCCCCATTTACACAAACTAATTCGCATACTAAGGATTGTAAAATCTGATGTGAACCAAAGCAAATGGTACCAATTTCACCATGTTTTTTGCAATTCACTTCTGTATTTATAAGTACGCTAACCTGCACCTAGGAGTGGTAACCAAATGCAGCTTCATCAATACATCTTAAAATGGGCTTATCACAAAAAGTAAACGAGTGTCTAGTTCAGCACCTTTAAATACTCCAGTTTTAAGTAACTCAAAATAATATTTTTAAAAAGGTTATACAAAACCATTTAGTATTTGCATCGGTATACTGAATCAGTTTTATTAAATTAAAAACTAAATGCGTTTAAAGTGTGTTTAATAGTGTCATTACATCAAAACAAAAATCAAGTCTGCAAACTGGCACAATCAATCAATGGAAACTGGTAATGGTGATTAATACAATCTGAGGATGTGGCCTTTTTTTGGGGGCTAAAGCCATGTTTTATTTTTCAATATTAGAAAAACAGAATGCAAGAGTAGGCATTTCAATCATTCAACCTGCTGTGCCATATAAATTCCATCAGGATCTAATTTTCATTCATCTCAGCCCTAAACATTTCCTCTTGATGGAAAAAGCATTAAACTCAATCTTCAACAGCACAATTCATAGGCAAGTGATCCTCCTCAATAATCTGCAGGACTAGAGATGATTTCCAATAACCACAAAACTGTCTTGTAAAATATGCAAGATTAAACATAGAGTACTGCATAATTGGGGAAGAGAGTCCTCATAGGGGCAGTTTACAAAGAAAATCTGCACAGAAAATAAAGAAATATAGCACTATATCAGTATCACATCAAATTTGTCAGATTACAAAAAAGAATTTGCACTGATATTAATACATCTGTCATTACTGCTAAGTTCAATTCCTGTTCAAGTCAAGTTCTTCCTTTGTTTTATTTGTTGGAAATGATTTAAATGTAGAATTCCCTTAGCAGTTAAAATAGACAATTTAAGCAAACAAAACAGGTGGGAACACTTTGTCCTTCACTTCACAAAAGCCCACAACTATGTTCAGCTTTAGCTTTCCAAGTAATACATAGATCAATTGGAACTTCTTTCAGATTTCCAATCTTTTCCTATCCTGATAAAAGAACTGTCTCTGTCCTCTTTAAAGCTACAACATGATTTCAGTATGTTTCCTTGAGAAATTGTGGAAGGTTTAAACTTATGAGCAACTATTTGTACTATTCTGTTTTTGAGTCAAAAGGTAGATAATCTCTTTTTCATAGAATCACAAAATTACAGAATTGTTCCAAGATAGCAAGAACCCCAATTGGCCCATTGTGTCTGGGCAGGCTCTCCAAATGAGCAATGTACCTAGTGACATTGTCCTGCCTTCTCCACATAACCTTGCAATTTCTCCCTTTTCAAATAAGACAAACCTTCTTGAGTTCCTCAGTTGGACCTACCCCCACCACAGTCATTCCAGATCTTAAGTATTCGCTGTCTGAAAAGGTTTCTCCAAATGCTTTCATTACCTCTTTTGCCAATTACCTTCAACCCATGCAGAAAAGCTGGTTATCAGCTCTATCAATGAAACTTTAACCCAAAATCAAAAGGCAACATTTTCCTCTGCCACTGCCCTTGAAATTAGGCAGCATTGTGGTGTGAAATATATCAGAAGTCTCCAGAATAAGGGTGAAAGGATTCCTACAACACTACTGAAAAGCCAACAGGAATTTGTTTTGAGAGTTAGAGAGCTTGCTCCTCTTCTATCTTCCCACATTTTGTCATTTTAGGGTTTGGTTCAGTTCAAACGTTTAAAAATAAAAATCAGGTACCAATGTTTGGGATCTTTGTCTCCATTAGGCTACCTCTTGTATTCTGGCATTGAAGCTATTGTCACGTGCAGGACTGCCCACATTTCCATCGTTACTGTTACAGATTCTCCCCAGGTGGCAGTGTTACCAGCCTGGCAGCACAGATCAAGGATCCTGCATCTTGATCATGAGAGTTAGCCATGGAACAGTGATTCATTCAAAGCTTGCTCCAGCAATAACACAGATGTGCAGCTGTAAGTGGGCAAATACTGGAGAATTATCTACCAGATGATAACATCAATCTCTGTAGAATAGCAAACTCCCTAGGTCTTTGCAGCAGAACAAAAGGTGCCCGCATAAGGCAGATCAATAGTTATAATTATGCGTGGAGATGACCATGTCAGCAACAACATTGTGAAATGACCCATCAATCATTACGGTACCACTCCTTTCAGGGAGGAACATACACTCTTTGGCCATCAGAGCAAGCACTAGCTGGCAACATTTGAAAATTTAAAATTCTGAATAGCTTGAACCACTCTTGCTGGCTAGACTCTGGAGGAAGGTTTGTTATGGTTTGGGCAGTCAGTAAATTTCAAAACCATGGCAATCTGTGCTCTGTGAGCGTCAAACCCTACTTCTTGCTCAGATCCAAAGAAATATTTCTGAGCTCAGAGTTTCCTAAAAATTGCTGATACTTAAGCCAGACTTGTTCACCTACATCAGAAACACAAGGGCTACTGCAAACGACCTTCAGAGTTTCCTGCAATAACTCTGAATATTTCACATGTTTTCATGGATATTTCAGCTAAACTACACATGTTTTGCTGCTTTAAGTCCAGCCACTTGTATAAAGAAATTCAAATTAAATGTTACCTCTTCCAAAATTTTTGGAATATTTATTTTATTACGCGAGTCTCAATATGGTCTGATCCCTCTGGGGATCAATGCCTGTAAAGAAAGGAATCCCAAATCAACCCTTGACAAAAGGAATCAATGGATAACATTTCTTAAACCTATTATAACTGTCAAACCCAAATTTAACAAAATCAAGCATGTATTAATAGACTAATGGTATTTCAATTGATAAGATGAAATTCACTTTAAATTGCCAATGCAAAGATACAATTTACAAAATTTCAAGCACTACTATCTTTCAAAGTTCTCAAACTCAGCCTTCAGCGCATATGATATCTCAATTTTCTAACTCAAACAATTTGAATCTTGAGTAGCGTACATCAATTGCCTTATTCAATCTGACGTCCTGGATATGGTTACCACCAACATGTGGCACATCTACAAACTCGTTCTTAGATCATGTCAATCCTGAATTTTCTTTTTCCAGAATTCCTTTTTTGACAGACCAATCACCTGGTTCATGGTCTGCTCCTTTGATACAAACTCTGAGCACTTCAGTCTGCCCAAGCTGTTCCCAACACTATTAGGATTCACTGCATTTACATCTCTTCCCCAAGTGCTTCTGAACATCTGTTTTCCCTCTTAGTGCCAAACAGAAAATTGACCTTTGGATAAGAGCTTTGTTTGCCTTGCCTCACATGAATTCTTTGTACTACAACCATCCAGCAGAACAGGCTGAAGCATGATATCACTTAATTTACCTTTAATTAATCTTCCTTTCATCTCCATATCAACTTTAGCCAGAGGTTAATTTCTTAGAAGAGCTGTCATGCTCAAGAAATCCAATTATCCACCCTCTTTCCAGATATCTTTCTATTGTCATTCTGAGCTTAAAGGAAAGTCTGACAAATATGACTATTTTGCCAAAAACTGAATTAATCATTGTATAACGTTACCACACAATAGCTATGATAGGAAAGAGTCAAACGGGTTATTAGTGGAACCTGGAACGTGCTATGCATGAATGAGTAGAAAATTTTATAGCCTAATGCTTATGGATCAAAGCCAAGCATTCTTATAATTGTTTTGAGAAAATCAAATTTGAGTGAGAATTTTGAATTCAGCAGCATCATGAGAAATAATGAAGTCACAAAAGATTGAAAATGTATGGTTTTATCAACATCTGAAAGGACAGAATGCATTTCCAGATTAGGGCTTTTCTTTACAGCAATGCTGACCAAAACAAAAATCACAAAACAGTAACCTTTGTTTTACTTTTCGAATGAGATCTGATGTGCATTTTCAACATTTTCTGTTTTAAATTTATCGTTTTACTGTTATAAAATTATTTTATTTCTAACCTATGAAGTCATACAAGCACTATACTTGTTTTGTCATTTCCAGACTCATTACCTTCATGTTCTTCCTCTTGATTCCCACAGCTAACACCTCAAATTTCAGATTGTCAACTTGTCATTATCCATGCTGATAGTAATAGTGTACAAGTCAGATCACAGAGTGAAACCTGGTTTTACAGACGAGAAATTTTACTTTTCTTTTTGTTTATCATGAAGGCCAATTACTGACCACAAGAGTACTTTTAATAAAGAGCATAAATGCATAATATATGAAAAGAAAGTAAATACGTTATTATACTCAGATAAGAGAATTGACCTCATTACAAATATCAGAAAGAAAGCATCAATCCTTTCATACCAGCAATAATCTTGTACGCAGTCAAACTTCAGAACAGTCACACTCATTTCCAGGTTAAAGTATCTTGCTCAACCAATATAGTTATAACCAGTTCCTTTTCAGCAGATTTCTGGGTATTCATTAAATTCATTCATTCTGAAGAAAATGTCGCCTAATCCCAAGACCCTTAAAACAGGTCGCTCAACTCAACTCACTTATTACTTAACATGTGTTCTCCAAATTGATATCTCCAACAGCCTTGTAGGATGTTTGTGACACATCCCCAGCCTTCTACTCTTGCAGCTTTCTTCTCATTGATTTCTAAGCAACTCAGGACTTCTCCCATGCCCCTGCCAAACCACATTCACTCACGCCAACTGTTTTGAGTCTGCTAACAACAGCACCTCTGCTGTTATGAACTGCTTTTCTCTGAATGAACTTACTTCTGCCCTTTCTGGGTCATAAAACTCAAGTCAGCAAATGCACTAACAATTATCTTCTCAACTGGCTCGCTGGACATTTAACTGAAAATACACAACATCTTCTAAATACTATTTAAACTCAATGCTTGACATGACTTTCTAATCTTAAAGTGACAGAAATAAAAAGCAAAACGCTTCCACTTTAGAACTCAAATTCTCAAATTATAGTAATAATTTTTGAATTTTCATAAAAATCCTGATGTTTGAATTTCTCCACACTATGTAAACCATGCACTTTCTTTTCAATAACAATCTTGTGGCTTTATTTTGAAGTTCCAGGATACTCCTTTTTATCTTCTACTAAAATAATTGTGCTCTCACTGCTGAAATTTTTTCCTCTGGCTGTCTTATTCGGTAGGCACTGATCATTTGTGAAAACTCCCAAAAAACCTGCTCACAAGTTCTACCAATGCAAACAAATAAATCTCTCTTGAGTTGAACTCTGGAAATGTAGCATGAATTAGATTGTCCTGAAATATTTTGATCTCCCAACTGGGTTCCTAATCCTTTACCATTGACCTAAGGTGCTAGGAATTGAAATTAATCACTGGATATATCTGTCATCATCAAGGCTTTACTTCTTTAAACAACTTGGTTTATTAGTTACAAAAATAAAGACGTGGGGGAGAAAAGGATACTGTTATGAATCATCCAGTCAGTTAACAATAATTCTGCTCAATTTCAAATTAGCGTGGAGAGGCAATGTACCAAGACAGTAGATACATTGGGCAACTGACTGCAGGTGTGTGGAAGCAAGAGTGGTCGGTAGCAGGAGGTCACATGATAAAACTCCAGGAATATGTTCAACCAGAGTTGATAATTCCATCTCCATGTCTTTGTTTATTTGTAAATCATCGTGTGCTGACAACATTTCAAAGTCAAATGCTGCTACGCTCAAAGGGTTATTCTTCAGTTACTGTTTTCAATTCAACTTTACTATCACTGATATGATTTACTTTTAAAGAATAATGCGGGACCCCACTGCTCGTGGCTCATGCGGCGAGCTCTGCCACATTCATTGTCTTTCCAGATCAGATTTTTTTTGTTTTGGTTGCTCTGGGTCTCATCCTGATGCCCTCCTGTGGGAGGCCCATGCCCCCTGCATCTCTGTCCCTGCTACATCTCGGGTGGTGGCATCTGGAGACAAGCCAGGATGCTGTTGGTTGACTCGGAACCAGGACCCGTGAGTCAATGTCCAGCAGCAAAGGAGTTGCAGGGCCCATGCAGTGTGAACGTCTCCAGCTCGGAGGCAGCGGAAGCAATGGCACCGGTGGTGGTAGAAAAGGAGCATACTGCCTGGACCTCAGGAACAATGTCATCCAGCAGCCACTGGAAGAGCCAAGAAGGTAAAGTCTACGGAGAGGGAATGATGAACTTTGGAAGCTGTTTCAGTTTTATCAATATCAATATAATATTAATTTATTCAGTATTGTGCTATTTATACAATTTATTCAGTAATTTATTCTGTAATCCAAGATGGCGTTGGAACATGGCAACATTATCCACTTTTCACGGTACCTTGGTACGAGTGACAAAATTAAATAAATCTAAATCTCGTTGAACTGCCTTCATTGATTATAAATAAATGAAATTTCAAGAAGAAATTTATGATCAAGGAACTCTTAAACTGTTCCAAGTCAAGAACTCTTCACCCCAGCTGTTTCTCAAACAATATAATGAAACAAGGAAAGCGTGGTGCAGACTGCAGAGCATGAAAAGTGTTGGTGACTCTGAAGCCAACCAATGGAATGTTCAAAAAGCACATAAAAATTCAAGGAAAATATTTTCAATGCACACCAATCACAGAAATGTCACTCACTTCAATGTCTCATGAAAAAAATGCGCAAGTAACTTTTGCACAGTAAGACTAATGTAATGTAATGAATAAACTCTCTGACTCATTGAAAAATATCTGTGCATTCAACACTGTTAACACGTGTTACCTCAGTTTGGCTGTTTTAATTGTTTGCAACATCAACAATTGTTTGTTTGACATTATTAAGCCCGCAAACTTGTAATTTTAACCAGTGCATCACTGTAGCTGATTTAATCAATGACATAATATTCCAATCCTTAGCTCATTCTATCCAGAAAGTTTATCCCCTGTAGATCATACTTGAGTGAATTTTTTTTAACTCATTTACATTATGAAGACATATTTTACGCCAATCCTAATTCCATTGAAGAGGGACAACAACTATGAATGAAAAAAATGCACCCAAGGATTGATTGGAGGCATGGATCATATATTGTTATGTCTACATAATTATAATACCAAACACTTTGCAAAGAAAGACAAGCTGTCTTTAAAATGGATAAATTTTACAAAATGGCCCCCTGAAGACACTGCAGTCCCCTTAAGTGGTTCAGTTTGTACTAGCATTAGCCTGTGCTTTTCTCAAGAAGAAGTCACAAAATAAATTTCAAATTTGAAACAAAAACAGAAATTGTTGGGAAAACTCAGCAGGTCTGGCAGCATCTGTGGACAGAAACCAGAGTTAATGTTTCGAATCCAATGACCCTTCTTCATGAGCAACTGTTTTGTGCAGACCATCCCAGTAAGAACTCTGATTGACACTGTCGGTGACAGGATTCTCAGTTTTTTTTTAAATTCATTCATGGGATGTGGGTGTCTCTGGTTAGGCCAGCATTTATTGCCCATCCATAATTGTCCAGAGGGAAGTTAAGTGTCAACCACATTGCTGTGGGTCTGGAGTCACATGTAGTCCAGACCAGGTTAGGATGGCAGTTTCCTTCCCTAAAGGGCATTAGTGAACCAGACGGGTTTTCTTGACAATCGGCAATGGATTCACAGTTATCATTAGACTCTTAATTCCAGACTTTTATTGAATTCATCTGCTGTGGTGGGATTTGAACCTGGGTCCCCTGGACATTATCTAGATTTACAGTTCAGCAATAATACCACTAGGTCATTGCCTCCACCTAAAAGGAGTACAAGAAGGAATGCATACAGAAATCAACTGCTCAAAGTGTCCAGGCGATTAGCAAATGCCGTAACTGCAGATCCAGCACATAAAGAGAAATCTTCTTTCTCAAATCCTACTCTCCTACTGAATCCACCTGTATAGGCAAACACCAACTGTTCATGCACAGAAGCCAGCACAGCTGCTGAATCTGACTAAATTTCAACTATTTCACTTCAGAAAGCAAAATTTCAAACAAGTAACAAAGCCTACAATAACTTTAGAGACGTGATTTTACTTTCATAAGCTTTGTTTTTATCCTTCAATTCTCTGTATGTGTACATTAGAGATGTAGTGATTGGAACCATGTTGACCTCGTTGACTACAAGGTTGTTGATTAGGTTTGTTAACCTGGGCAGATCCGGAAAGCCCTGGCTGACTGATATAACCAGGAGATTAGAATTTCCTCAGTTCAGGGGACTGATTCTAAGATGACTGGCCACAGCCAGTGTACTTTGCACAAGTAAGTAAAGGGTGACTTGGTGATGGGATACCGGCCTCTGTGCGGTTATTTCAGATAATAATCTTAGCTGGTTCTACTTAAATTATTTCTGAGATAAACTAAATTTTGTTTCTTCTTGAAGGCATGAAGCTGAGTTGCTTTTTATTTTAAAATTGAATCACTTGTAAGCTATAATTGGGTGGTATAAACAAGCCGGTCAAACAGGTAATTCATCAACCACTCGATAACATGCCTGGTGTGGTCATGACAATATCAATAGTGTTAATTACTAAGCAAAAATGACTAGAACTTTAAAAAATGAAGTTAGAATAGTCTACAATCAAAGCTTAAAGAGCAATCATGACCTCATTCCCTGAACCAGATTAATTCAATTTGGTACCCATTACACCATTTTCCAACAATTAATGAAGATTATCAGGGTTTGCCAGGAGACCATGTTAGTATAAATGGAACCTGCTCATGAACTGTACAGTACATCATTACAATACGATGCAAATTATTAATTTTTCACTTCAATTTCATCTCGCATTTAAATGACTCAATTTTTCTGCCACCTCAAATTCTTGATGAGATGATTCATATAATTGCTTCCATTTATATCATTCTCTCTTTGCTTTTCATGTTATTTGCTTGTGGGCTTTGTAATTTATTTTTCAGCTAGCATTTTGCTACCAATATTAACTACAAGCTTTGTACGTTCATGCATTGCAACTCAGCCCTAGATTAATAATCTTTTCTCTTTCCCATTCATTGGCAATTTTTCTTCCTCCTTCTAAATCAACTGACGAATCCAAGGTATAATTCTATAAGCAGCAGTAGCCCTCCATTAATAAAGTCAATGATCATTCTTCATGCTTTGAATATTGAACATGTCTTCATTGTGTATTAGTTGTGTATAATTAGATGTTAGTCGTGAGCATTTATTATGGATACACTTGGTTTCCTAAGTACAGGAGTTGATTGAACTGAGTTGTGGGCTTGATGATACATTGCTTGCAATATGTAAACCTATAAATAGATTTTTTTAAAAATAAAGACTGGGGAGATTGGCTCCAGTTATATCCTTCAACTTTCTTTCTGGAAAATAATAAGTGTTGTGCACTAGAAAGGGCCATTGCAACTCATAGTAATAAGCACAGTGGAAGGCTTTCAAGCAAAGGCTAACCTTGATTTTGTCCCTTCCTAGAATTTAGACTGAGGCCAACTGTATCATCAGACTAAAATCCAAAAGAACTGCGGATGCTGTGAACCAGAAACAAAAACAGAAACTGCTAGAAAAGCTCAGCAAGTCTGGCAGCATCTGTGGAGAGAAATCAGAGTTAACATTTCATGACCCTTCCTCAGAACAGTTTCTGAATTAATACATTACTGCCCTGACAGACTCAAACTCAGTGATGACTAAAAGATATATCTAGGGCTGTTAATGCATGTGCTGAATTTGAATAAACTTGAAAACATTTTTGTATTATCTCTCTCTTCAATCATTATTTTGATAGTCATTTTCTGGTCTTCTTCAGTCTCAACTGCGTTGTACCAAAGTAATGGTAAGCTTTACTTCTTATGCTATGTACATTATCAATGACATTTAAAATAATCTTAAAATCTACTTATTCACTTTGAACTTTATTTTAACTGCCAAAATAGGTTTGTATTTAATTGACAGCGGGTGTTAAATGAGGTTGATGACATCAAACAAACAGGACCAAGATCAAAGGACCATAAGACAAAGGAGCAGAAGTACGCCATTCAGCACATTGAATCTGCTCTCTCATTCAATTCAATCATCCCTGATCTGATCATCTTCAATACTGTTTTCCTGCCTTTTCCTGTGGCTCTTGATTTCCTCACCTGTTTAAAAATCTGTCTCCATTAATCTTATATACTTATTGACCCAGCCTCAACAGCTCTCTGTAGTTAAAAAAATCCAGATCCGCTCCCCTCAGAAAAGAAATTTTGGTCTCAAATGTGCATCTCCTTATTCTGAGATTATGCCTTCTGGTCCTAGACTCTCCCATAAGGAGAAAGAATTTTTCTATATCCATCCTTTTAAGTCATCCAAGAATCTTGTACATTTCAGTAAGATTGCCTCTCATTCTTCTATATTCCATTGAGTGCAGGCCAACCTACTCAATTTCTCCTCATTAAACAGTCCCTTTATAGCTAGTAACAATCTAGCGAACCTCTCCATAGTCCCTCCAAAGCCAGTACATCTTTCCTTAGATAAGAGTCCCAAAACTGTTCACAGTATTCCAGCTAAGGTCTGACTGATGCCTTGTACAGTTTTAACAGTTTTACTCGTATCCTCCATTACCTTTGAAATAAAGGCTGACATTCCATTTGCCTTCCCTGGTACCCACTGAACTTATAACAGTCAACAGCTTGATTTGGTCGTTGAACAAATATAGGAAGCAGGGTTTTGAATGAGGAATGGACATAAAATTACAAATTTATTTGCTAACTTCAGGAAGAATTACCACTTCAAAGACAAAGGCCCACTCGCATAATACATTAATAACAAATAATTTACTCCCCTACTGAGCACTCATGCATGGTCTATGTGACAAGGGCAAAACTCATTAGCAACATTCCAGGATTGATCTCATGTAGAATCAGTGTTTGATCAGATGGCCAGTTGGTACTATACTGTTAAATGAAATTGCAACAAAGTAGGAATGATGGTGACAAATTCTTGATGGATTTTTTTTCCCAAACTGCATTGAAATGTTAACGATTGCAGAGTCCGGCATTTGTAGCATTTATCATTACAAACATTAAATCAAAATTTGGTGCGGGTGTCCCACAGTGAAAGGGAAAGCTACTTAGAAATAAAAATCAATCAGATAGAAAGCTTGTCCAAAACTATGACAAGTATTACTGCTCCTGCTACAACTAGATTCACTATTACAACCAAAGCTACTATTGCTCCCATGATTGCTACTACTACAACTTGCATTTATGTCATACCTTTAATACAGGAACACATCCTGACACACTTCACAGAGGTTTAAGACAGACATCAACAGTAAACAACTACAACAAAACTAGGAAATGAACGTTCTGGTCATACTGGAGTTCCATTTTTGGGAATATTAGACAAGTTGGACCAGTATGCATCATTTCCAAGTTTTACTATTATTTTTTCCTTCCAGGAATTGAGCCAAAAGGAGATATCAAGATTTTGCAAAGAAATAGATTTGAAGGAGGATCTTAGAAGAAGAAAATAAGGTAGAAGCAGAAGTATTTATAGAAACAATGCCAACGTGTGGAACCTAGGCAGTTAAAGCCAAAGCTGCCAACAATCAAAGAATGATGAGAAGGGGTGCATGAGATACTAGTATCAAAGCAACTCAGTTCAGAGGGGTTTGTCAGACTGGAATGGGAACAGACAAATGTAGATATGTCATGGACATCTTGATTAGAATTTGAAATTAGGTGGTGACTAGAAACCAACGTTGGTGAGCAACTTCAGAGACAGTAGGCGACTGAGATTTGTTGTCATAAGTAGCAGAATTTGCAATGAGCTGAAGTTCACAGAACATGGGGCTTCGTAACCAGCTACAACAGCATTAAAGTTTCACCAACAGATGATCTGAGATGGGAGAGAAAGTGCGCAAATGTGGAAATAGCTGGTGTTCGTAATGGAGAGGATATGGGATCAGAAGCCTAGCTCAGGATTGAATAGAATAATGATGTGTCAATTAGTCTGATTTAGCTGAAAATAGTGGTTAGAAAGAGGGATGGATTCATGGTGAAGCTGCTCACTTTGTGGAGTGACTAATGAGTTTCTGGCATTTGCTAACGGTATTGCTTTTGATTTTCTCAGTGTTGAGTTGGAAGTACAAAAGCAATTACATATGTATGTGATTTTACTCAGAATATTGAACAATTGCTTGGAGGAATCACTGAATTATCCTCAATTACTGTCCCAGAATTAAATAATTTTATGAAAAATCAGAATCAATTTCAATGATTCGATTTTATACTGGCATGGGAGAAGGTTGGTGCCTTTGAAACCACAGACAATTAGGAATTAGCAAAAAATAAATAATCGCTAAGCCTGCATCGATCCTGTGAATGTTTCTTGCAGTCATAGTCTCAAGGTCATAAAGGGAAACTTCACACTACATTGACTGCAGAGGATTACAATACATGATAACAAAAGGTATACCTAATGCCACAAATGGATTACTCTTTATCCTGTCAAAGGCCAACTATATTATCATAGTGGACTCGGCTTCTAAATATTGACATGCAGTGATGCATCCTGACAGCAACTCCCAGGCAATATTCACCAACCAAGTGTTGCCCTCAAGCTGTGCAATGCTCCAGTTACACTTTGTTTCCTTATGAATAATTTGCTGGCTGCTTTGATTTATAACTATTCTGTAGTGTAACTGGTTGATATTGTTATGGTATCACTTATTATACTATGAAACCTTAATGAACTGTAATTGAATTTCTTCCACTTGCAGAAAGCCATATTAAAATAAAAGACAAACAACTTAATTTGTGAAAAGAAACAGTATTCATAAGACATAGTCAGGATAAAAGTTGACACAGGAAATACTTGGTAGCAGATTAGTCATCTGTTATACAGTACAACTGATTTTCTTCTCCATTGAAGTTAAAGATTAAATTAACCCTGATATCTGTACTGTAACAGAAATAACAATTAAACAAATCAGGGACTACTAAAGATCTACTAAATTGTAACCCATTAGCTCAACCGTGATATTGACTTGATTCCATTGTTTTTGGTTCTAAACAAGCTTGGTCATTTTAGTCAGAGATAGGAGGAACTGCAGATGCTGGAGAATCTGAGATACCAAGGTGTAGAGCTGGATGAACACAGCAGGCCAAGCAGCATCAGAGGAGCAGGAAGGCTGACATCTCGGGCCTAGACCCTTCTTCAGAAATGGGGGAGAGGAAGGGGGTTCTGAAATAAATAGGGAGAGAGGGGGAGGCGGAT
>NC_063344.1:39282251-39300444 GCF_021869965.1 Rhincodon typus
TGAAGAAGGGTCTAGGCCTGAAACGTCAGCCTTCCTGCTCCTCTGATCCTGCTTGGCCTGCTGTGTTCATCCAGCTCTACACCTTGTTATCTTGGTCATTTTAGTCATCTGTTTCAAAAGGTTGTGAGTGTAACTTCTACACCAGAGACATGAGCAAACAAATCTAGACTAACTCTCACTGCACTGTTGGAGGTGACATCTTTTATGTGGGACATTAACCTGAGGATGCCACCAATCCCTTCCAGTGAAAATGAAATATTTGACAGCACTAAGGTTTTTGAATAGATCTGTAGCTCGGGTTGTGGATGCTGTGGTTGGTAAGCTCGCCGAGCTGGTTTGTTAGTTCATGATCTAATGAACCAGCTCGGCGAGCAAACCAACCACAGCATTCTACAGCACTATTTGAAAAAGAGAGCAGTTGCTTCTCTGATCTGAATGATCTCTTGGTAGGATGCCCTGGCCATATATTTAATTGCTGTTTATGAGATCCTGCAATGAGCAAGACGGCTACTGGTTTTACATACGTAACAACAATTACAACTAACCAAAATTATTTAGTTAACTGCACAACACTTTGTAACATCCTGAGGCTGCACACATTCTTCTTCTTTTACTTTCTTTCTTACTGTGACAAATCACATCTATCTACCCATTGCTATCTTGTTTTTCCTAAGTTTCTTTTTCCATGCACCTCTATGCAGGGCCTTGAAAAATAATTTGTTTTCATTCTTAAAATGTTCTCAAATCATTGTATTTGTTTTACTCGGATTTTCAGTGCAAGAACAGATCTTGCCTAAGTTACGTTTTTATTATACTATTGTTGATTGCACCTGTATATTCATTATTCACCCAATATTCCTCTCAACCAATTCATTTCTTCCATTAGCATCTTCTAATTGTCAACTTTTTCCATTGCCTAGATGTTTAGAACACTGGCCTTTAAATGCTAAATTTTTATCTACCTAAATTTTATATACTCTATTTAGTTCCATGTTTATTACCTCAAAACAACAATATGCTTAACCTATGAGTGAGATAAATCTACCTATAAAACAACATCCCCTTTTAAAAAGGTAAACTGATACCGATATATTATACCAAAATCGATAGTACATAGAACATAGAACTGCACAGCACAGGAACGGGCCCTTTGGCCCACTATCTTGTGCTAAACATGATGCCAAATGAAACTAATCCCTTCTGCCTGCCATTGGTCCATATCCCTCCATTCCTTGCATTTTAATGTGCTTATCTAAAAGTCCCTTAAATTCCCCTATTGTATCTGCCTCTACCACCACCCCCAGCAGTGCGTTCCAGACTCCTACCACTCTGTGTAAAAAAATTGCCCCTCATGTTTCCTTTGAACTTTCCACCTCTAACCTTAAATGCATGCCCCTAGTATTAGAGATTTCAACTCTGGGAAAAAGATTCTGACCATCAACCCTACCTATGCATCTCATAATTTTATGGACTACTATAAAGTGTCCCCTCAGCCTTCACTGCTCAAGAGAAAACAACCTGGGTTTTTCTAGCCTCCCCTTATAGTTTATACCCTCGAATCCAGGCAGCCTCCTGTTAAACCACTTCTGCATCCTCTCCAAAGCCTCCACATCCTTCCTGTAATGTTGCGACCAGGCCATACTCTAAATGTGGCCTAACCAAAGTCTTATAAAGATGCAACATGACATCTTGACTCTTGTAATCAATTCCCTGACCAATAGAGGCAAGCATGACATACACCTTCTTTCCGACTCTATCTACTTGTGTGGTCCCTCTGTGCATCAATGTTGTTCAGGGTCCTGCTATTAACTGTATACGTTTCCTGAACATTTGATCTCCCAAAGTGCAGTACCTCACAGTTACGTGGATTAAACTTCACCTGCCATTTCTGCAATTGATCTATATCCTGCTGCATCCTTTGACAACCTTCTACACTATCCACAACTCCACCAATCTTTGTATCATCTGCAAACTTACTAACCCACCGATCTACATTTTCATCTAAGTCATTTATATACATCACAAACAGCAGAGGTCCCAGTATGGATCACTGCGGAACAGCACTAGTCATGGACTTCCAGCCTGAAAAACACCCTTCCACCAATAACCTCTATCTTCTATGGGCAAGCCAATTTTGAATCCACGTGGCCAAGTTACCGTTGATCCCATGTACCTTAATCTTCTCGATGAGCCTACCATGAGAGACCTTGTTGAGAGCCTTACTAAAATCCATGTAAACAACATCCACTGCTCTACACTCATCAATCACCTTCATCACCTCCTCAAAAAATTCACTCAAGTTAGGAAGACATGACTTGCACTGCACAACGCCATGCTGACCATCCCTAATTAGGCCACGCTTTTCTAAATGTGCATAAATCCTATCCCTAAGAATTTCTCTCCAATAGCTTCCCAACCACAGACGTGAGACTCACTAGTCTGTAGTTTCCTGGATTATCCCTATTTCCCTTCTTGAACACAGAAACAACATTAGCTACTTGCCAGTTCTCATGAACCTTTCCAGTGGCTAGCAAGGATAAAAAAATCTTGGTCAAGGCCCCAGCAATCTATTCTCTTACCTCTCTCAAAAACCTGGGATAAATACCATCAGGCCCTGGGGACTTACCCACTTAATGCTCTTCAAGTAGTTAATAAATAATAATTAACTATGGAGGCATGGTGGACTCAGTGGATGAAAATAACGATGTCAGATATCACTTCAAACAGCAGCAAAAGTTAATATAACAACGTTTCATTTATTATGATACATTCAACTTTAAGACAAATCAACATTATCACTCCAAGACATACTTCTGCAGAAATTATCTTGCGTTAACCTGATATCATTGCAAGATACAGTATATAGCTATGTATCATGTATTCAATAGCTTTTCTTTATGTACACAAGCATGGTATGAGTTGTGTTTGAACAGGCCTACTCAAAAGTAATTTAAAGTGAAATAAAATGCCGGCAATAGTGAATTTCAATCATCAGTTGATCTCAATCAATGCAATTTGTCATGCAAGCCAAGAAACTTCCATTTGAAATCACATTCAATGGAAACTATCAATTGAGCTCAACAGCAAATTTACTGTTTTCACTTCCAATGCATCTCAGCAGCTTTCAGCTTTTATTATTCAGACATCTTTTCGCCATTCCTTTTAAAAATGCAGACAATTAACACAATGGTACTCGATTTTGTGCATTCTATCTTATAAGGTTTTGCTCATCTATTTGTTTTTTTTCTATATTTTCTTTCATAATTAAAGAAATAGTAAGCAGATAGATTTGTAACATGAAGCAGCATTGGGATGCATGAGTCATTTCATCTCATCAACAAAACTGTTGCTAGACTGACATTCTTAATCTTCTCACGACACAGGGTCGTACAGTGCAGCTATAAAACTGACAAAGGCTTTTGATCAACCTAAAGATTACCATTACAACTTTGAACCAGCATTAACTGATGGAAGTCTAATCCAACATCCTGTGATCTAGCGGACTGCTATGTGATATAAGTCATTGATTTACAATTTTCAAGTATTTATGAAATAGCGGTGTATGTCCTATTCATTACATTTTCTTGAAGGATTTTGGTTAAAAGGTTAGCATCTAAGTTATTAATAGGCTTCCCTCCTAGGTACCACTCAAAACCAACATATCAAAACACCGACCCTCTAACTGTAAACAGGCAACTTTACTTGCTTACCAGGAAGAAGGTACAGGAAATAAATATGTAGAAAACTTTAAGCAGGAAGTTAGTGAGAGATTGGTGAATCAATTAAATAAAATGCCTACATAAACAAAGAAACAGCAGGCATTTGGTGAAAATGGGGATTTACGTTAAAGCAATGAGAGATTTGTACAAAAGGTCCAATTTTATCAAATTGAAATTTAGGCAATAGTGATGTTAACATGAAATAGTTTAACACATAAATACAACAAAGACTGAGTAATAAATGCAAAATATAAGCTGGCTTTAACGGGGCCTAGAACTGAATTATGTAAAGTATATTGGAAAAATTTACCGACAAACAAATAAAACAACAGCTAAAATCATTTGAAACAATGGTAAATTGGGTCTGAGTGGAATATGTCTCTCTAAAGAACATGTACAAGCAAATCAGTAATGACTACCATGAATTGATTTTAAAAAAGAATAAAACTAAGCTAAGGAAAGCATTCATTTATTGCATTGAAGAAAAAGAATGATCAAAGGGAATCTGGAAAGATTATGAGTTTTTAAAAAAGCTAAAAAGGCAAGGGGCATAATAAAATTAAAATCAGAAGGCTACAATGACTGAAAAATGGCAAATGTCTATTTATTGTTCCCCAGTACTTAACAGTAAACCAACATTGAGGCCAGCATGGAACACTATGAGCATCATCTATACTTATTTTGTAAACAAAAATTCCTGGAGTCAACCAATAGCCTTTTCATTTGTTGACTTTAAAGTTATCAGTCTATAAAGGGGACAATCATAGAATTATAGGGTCATGCAGCACAGAAACAGATCCTTCGGATTCAACATTCCAATCTGACCTCATCTCATTTGCCAGCATTAGAATCACAGAATTATAGAATCCGTAGTGTGGAAGCAGGCCATTTGGCCCATGGAGTCCACACAAACCCTCTTATGAGCATCCCACCCAAATCCACTCCCTCTTTTCTCTCCCCGTAACTCTGCATTTCCCATGGCTAAGCCACCTAGTCTGCACATCTTTGGACGTTGGGAGGAAACCGGAGCACCCAGAGGAAACCCACACAGACATAGGGAGAATGTGCAAACCCGACATCCTAATCAACCCCAGGTACTGGCACTATGAGGCACCAGTGCTAGCCACTGAATCATTGTGCCATCCCATTTGGTCCCTCTAAACCCGTCGTATTCATACACCTATCCAGGTGTCTTTTAAACATTGTAATTGTATCCACCTTCACCACTTCCTCTGGCAGCTTGTTCCATACACACACGGCCCTCTATGTGAAAAGGTCCCCCCTCAGGTCATTTCTAAATCTTTCCCCTCTCACCTTAAACTTATGTCCTCAAGTTTTGGGCTCCGACACCCTATTTGCACCCTATCTATGCCTGTTATGATTTTGTAAACCTCTACAAGGTTACCCCTCAGCCTCCAATGCTCCAGGGGAAAAAGCCCCAACTTACTCAGCCTCTCGCTATAGCTCAAACTCTCTAATCCTTGTCAATCTTTTCTGCATCTTCTCAAGTTTAACAACATCCTTCCTGTAGAAGAGCGATCAGAATTATACGCAATATTCCAAAAGCGGCCTCACCAATGTCCCGTACAGCAGCAACATGCCATCCCAATTCCTATACTCAATGTTATGAACAATGAAGGCAAGCGTGCCAGACACCTCCTTCACCACCCTGTCTATCTGTGACTCCACTTTCAAGGAACTATGCACCTGCACCCATAGGTCTCTTTAGCAATACTCTCCAGGGCCCTACCATTAGCTGTATAAGTCCTGTCCTGGTTTGCCTTACCAAAAAACTTCAATAATGTGCATCTTTTACTGTCTCTGTACAAGTGCATCAAGATTTAGTACCAAGGCCCCAATAGGGGAGGCTGGCTGCACAGAGATCTTGATCTGAACAGAACATTTTTCTCACCGTAAATGTTCAATAGACATACAATAGACGAGGTCTGTTACAAAGAACTTGTTATTGGCTGCTCATGTTTCCCATTCCTTGATCCAAAGGATATTTGCTGGTAAGTCTTGCTCAGAAAGGTGCAACCATGACACTTCACGGGAGCGTTACATTACATAGCAGAGGCATGATGCACAGAGGGAAAATACATTGCAAATTGCTCTGATCTGGAATGCACTGTCTAAAAGGATTCTGAATGCACATTTGGGAAGAAATTTGACAACTATCAAAGTGGAAAATTTGAGGACTATGGAGAAACAGCAAAAAAATGGACTAATTGAACAGCTCTTTCAAACAGCCAACACAGATACAATAGTCCAATGATCCCTTTCTGTGAAACTCTCTAATTCCATGATTCTAGGCCTACTAACCAAGTATGTTAGCTAATATAAATTAGGAGCAATCACAAGAACTGTATCAAATATCCTACTCTCTGTATATATTTTGTGGACATTAACATCCATTCGGACACAACACGCAATATGATATACTAATAGTTTCTGATATTCTTTAATTAAGATCACTTAAAAACTTAAGATCTATATTCTAGAAATTCAAAGAAACCCTTATCAAAACCTTACTTGTCGAATGAAGTATATCTTGATGGGTGTTACCGCTGAAAAAATGTATGTGAAGAATAAGAAGTTTAGTTTTATGTAAATAAACAATTTTCTTACTGATTTCCTATTTTGTTTTACAGGCTGTTTTTCTGGTTCTCTGCAGCCCACACTGTTAGCTGTGCAGAGCTTTCTTTAAACTCTACCAATAAGAAACATGTGGAGACTTAAGAGCTTAGGCCATGTTGCAGTTGTCCACTGTGCAATCAACAGAAGTTTACAGGGAAGAGTAAACGAATTTGCTGCACTTGACTGGAAGCAGTTACACTAATATCGATATTTTTCTTTCCTCAAAAGAAAATACATTTAAGTAAAACTCGTGCATTAATGCCTAATACCTTCTTTTATGGTTGATTATCCATTTTTTTTACATTATGCATCTACAAAACACCATGAAGTCTTTTCTTAACAAAGAAATGAAACTATAAATGCAAATTGGTGTTTACTGCACAACCTTGAATTTGATGCAACCTAAAATAACTCCATTCTCATCTCTACTCTCTGATGAAGTGGAGTAACAATTCTATGTCCTTCTCATAATAATACAGTCTATGGGCTAAATAATACTTTGCTATTAAAATAAGAGTAAGCAAAGGCAGCACTTCTCTTAGTTCATAGAATCATTAAGGCACAGAAAGAAGCCATACAGTCCATCCAGATCACGCTTTCTCACTGTAGAGCAATCCAGTCATTCTGTTTCTCCTGCACTATCCCTGTAGCCATGCACGTTTATTTCCCTCAGGAGTCTTTCCACTTTCCTTTTTAAGTCATTGATTATCTCCACTGCTACCAACCTCATAGGCACAAAGATCCAGGTGACTCCTTACTCCTATGTCTTGCAGGTACAGCCAGCATCTCTAGCACCTCAGCAAGGAAACGGCTAGCTTTCCCAGAAACTACTTACGGTGGCATCAGCAGTTAGGGACTTCATTCATATGCACAAGGAGGAACAGGAGCAGCAGGCATAGGTGTGGGGCTAAATGGCCCTCAATACCCAGAGGCTGCAGGAATGCAGCGAATCATGGAGCCATCTGGCTGCCTCCATGGATAGGTTAGCAGCTGCCATGGAGAGCCAGGACCAGCACCTTCAGGCTCTGCTGGACAGGTGCACGGACCTGCATTCCATCGTTCCAGCTGACAGGGGCAGGGAGCCTTAACCCAAGTCCAGATGTCTCTTCCTTAAAAGGAGGCAGCACAGAGCCAGGAAGCACGCAGTCAGAGTTGGAACCATACAAAGAACATGCAAAGACAGCTGGCCCTCTATCCCCACCCTGCCCGTGACCCCACACTCCCACTAATCCTGAGCCTTGGACGTTCGAGCCGAGACTTGACATGTCTGGTCCATCTAGTGGGCCGAGGGTTACTCCACCAAACCTTTTGGGCTAACAGGGTCCACCTAAGAGCAAAATGCTTCCAAACCAGCTGCAGTGCCAGGGATTACACTCAGATGTAGTTTGAGGGAGAGAAGAAAGAAAACCTACTGAGGGCACTTTGATGCCATAGGTGGAAAAGGCTTGTGTCACCCTCAGTTTTTGCATCAATGTCCCAGATTTTCACTGTCATGTGGTTGTGAGTCTCTCTGGGTAGGTGCTAAATGTATTTTCACACCATTGGGCAGTACTTCATGGCCACAGACAAGACTCAGTGGGTGGAGGTCTATATTGAGAGGTCTACTGTACCATCTCGAATCAGGGAGAACAATGCGTACGTGTGGCATTGGTTTATGGTGACACCATTGGCCCTCCTCATTCAACATCCCTAATGTTTGGCTCCCACTGTGCACAAAGATGTACCTGTCAAGGTTGTCCAGCAGTAGCTGTGCCAGTAAGGTACGGCATACAGAGAAGATTAACGATGCAGGCTGGCCAGAGATCAGGCACTCTGGGTGCCTGTGTCCTGTACATTGCGTGGGTCAGTGACCAATGTTCTTGTCCTTTAAAAACACTATGATTGGTGCTTGCTGCACTACCGTCCCTCACAGTCACCTACCCCACCCACTCCAAGTGTGCTCAGAACCATTTTCTTCCCCATTGCAAATCAAACATGTGCATCATGATGGAAGATAGCAGTGAGCATTCCTTTGCCAGTGGTGTCCAGCCTCAACTTGAACATGTTGGTGAGGTTCCAAACATCCACACCCCCATTTTAGTTGTCCATCCCATTAACCCCACAGACATCACACTTCCCCAGGCCCCTGGCATATTAAGTGACCAGGCTTGATGCGGTCATTCATTACTCCCCACCACCAACCACACGAAGCCAGGATGCACCCCTCCCACATTATACCATTCGCAGCCATGCTTCATTTCATACCCAGGTGGCAAATCCCATTGCCTCCATTACAATTCTGTTGTGCCCTTGTCCAGAGCTTGCAGCCTCCAGTCCCAAAGACTAACTTGTTTAGACTCAGTCGCATGGCTACACATGCTGACCCTCTCCTCCTTAGTTTTACAGACAGACACAACAGACTGACCATAGCCTATCGCTTTGACTGGACAGCCCAGATATCTAACTGGTGCCTATACAGCTTCTCAACCATGTTTTCATTCCCCTCAGATCTGGCTCAATGCAGCCAATGGATTAACAGTGATCTACTCCCTAGACTGCACATGGACAGACTCCCTTACCAATATCACCCTGACTAGATGCCTGTCCATTATCAATTCCCTTGACTGCGTTGGGAGAGCTGCACTAGGCTTGCTGTGCCGGAAACTCCTAGCTGATGGGTGCTTCCTTGGACTTCAGTGAGGATTATTCTGCTTAAGACTACGTGATACGGCTGCCTGCTTGCTACACATGTTGCATAAGCTGCTATCTGTGAGACTGACACGATTCCATTGTTGGAGCAGTACAAAGACCTACTCCAGGATTTCTCAGTATAGTCTCAGGTTTGCACAGGAAAAGAGACAGTGAAAACTATTCCCAATTCAACACAGAATTCTTATCTCCAACTTACTGCTGCACTGTTGAAACTGCTTACTTGCAGTTTGTAGAAGAAAGAATGAGAGAAAATCCTAGCAGAATTCCAAAATCAACAAGAAATTGTGCATGGTCACTAAATTATAAATTTCTCTTGCTCTAATCTGTAGGTTTTAACAATAATAAGTATTCCTTTTCCACAGGTAGCAAAAATATTTGACCTTATCATTGTGAAATGTAAAAGATTATACACATTATGCTTTAAAATCCAAATATCAAGGCTTTTGCTGACACAATACTGACATAGTACCTTCTCCATGTGCTCTTTATGTAACTGCAAGACTCAGCTAATTATTAAAATATTCATGAGGTGGTTCGTGGTCACAGCTGGAGACCAACCTCGTTCTCAACTCAAATCCACATTTGCAAATTTTTCAAACAACAATAAATATGGAAGTTTGGCCAGAGCTCTGAAGGGTTGCCAAATGTGTTCAGAAAAGTATAAAACATCTGCTACAAATATGGTTCTCCCATATTTACGCTCTTGGCTTCTGTGGCATGGGTTGCATTCAGAAATATTTTAATGTGTCACGAATCGAGACACATTGCTTTCATACAAAAGCATGGGGTCTATTTATATAGTGTCCCTTCCTGACACGAATCAGGGATGCAAGTCTTTCACATGTGCAAGGAAACATTTGGCGAGATGATGCCTGATGTAAACTGATGAGTTATTTTATTTCATAGTACAGTAAAAACAGGCAGAGCAGGAGGAATGATTAGACTTAATTAATGCAGTATCTGCAATTTAATGGAAATTAATTATACAAAATGAAAAATGCACCAGGCTTCCCAAAATCAGTGGGTCATCTCGCTTAAACAAGTTGACTAGCTGGTCTCCGGCATTTCTATTATTCCAAGTATTTGCTAGATAGTCTCGTAGCATTTTGCTTCAATATCTGACTAAATATTTGAATCCTTGAGTTTCTACTTTGTTGTCATCTTTGATTCACCCGGGAGAGTATCAATTACTATCCAATATGATAGATGCAAATATTTTGTTGACTATAGAGATGGACCAACAAACTGCTTATTGTTTACACTTAATGGGAAACAACATCAAATCCACCTCATGAATATTTTAATAATTCATTGCCTCTAAACATTTTTTTCAATTGCATGAATATGCTGTGCTTTAAAAAGCAGTTAAATTTTCTTTCCAAGCTTATCAAAATTGACACCACCTCACTATCTAGCAACCTGCCTAATAATAGTGCATTAAACCTCCAGTGGTGAAGGTTTAATCAAAATTAATGGTCGCTTGTAAGACCACCAATAGGTACAAGTAAAAGACAAGCTGTGTCTGACAAATTTGATTGGACTTCTTTGAAGAAATAATGGAGCGCACTGAAGAAAGAAATGTCGGAAGTTGTGCATGAGGAGTTCGAACAGGCTTTGCTGGAATAAACCCTTATTATCAAATGAATTCACATGTTAATAAAGTGTGGCAACAGGGGCAGGATCTTCATCAACAGCCAGAATAAAGAGACTGGTGGTTAATGAACATGTTTTAGACCAGAGGCACCTAAACAGTGAGGTCATTACAGGTCAGTGACAAATCAAATAGAACAGAAAAAAATCATATGGAACTTGAATGTGAAATACAATATCAATATTTTCAAAAGAGGCAAAAGAATGGAATATGGTTAAACATGGCAAAAAAAATAGAATCTATTTCAGGATAATCTAGACAGGTTTCCTGGGCAAATAGATGCCAGATGAAATTTCTGTGGAGAAATGTAAGGAATATATTTTGGGAAGGTGAACAGGGAGAAGATGCTACACTAAATGCTGATATTCTAAAAGGAACAGAGAGACTTGAATCTTTGGACATATGTGGGATGTTATATTTTCTAAATAGCAGACTAGAATATACATGTAAAAAGGTGAATGTAAATCAGTAAATAAACTGCAGTTAAAATTTTATGCCCGGGTTTGGATGCCATTCTTTTAGAACAACACCAAGGACAGGGTGGGCTGTTGGAGAGTTTTATTTGATTCAATGGATGAGGGAGTACAATTATGATGAGAAACTCATTGTTAGAATAAATAAGTTTTAAAGTTGCTCTCAGAGCTAATGTTCACAACAATGAGAAGTTCTGATGAAGAAAACAAAGGAAAGATATTTCCTTTTATCAGTAAGTCTGCCAGAAATCACACGACACCAAATTATAGTCCAACAGGTTTACTTGAAAACACAAGTTTTCAGAGCCTTGCTTCTTCTTCAGGTGTTAATGAGGTGGTATCAGGCATAGAATTTGTAAGGAAAAGATCAAAATGTCACTCCACTGATGAGATGTATTAAACAAATCCAAGATGCTGTTAAATCTTTAATCAGCTAGAAGGTTTCAATTGATCAATATCTATATGTAAATCCTCAAATTCCTTTCAAGTCGCTGCCCTGAGAGAACTAAAGGCCTGGTGTCGTGCGATTTCTGACTTTGTCCACCCCAGTCCAACACTGGCACCTCCACATCACAGTAAATTTGTAGATAAAGGGCATAAATTTAAGATCACCCCCAGAGATCAAAAACAGGTTACGAATTTGAAAAGAAACACAAAAGAGGGAATGGGATGAAATCAATAATTCTTTCAGACAGCCAGCGCAGAATTATTGTTGAATTGTCTCCTTTTGTGTGATCAAATTCTACAATTCTATCTTGATATTTTTCAACATATAGAATTATAGGAACAAAACCTTAGCTGAACCACCACTCTATATCAATACAAAATTTGCATAATGACTACATAATACAGTATTTCAGCTCTAAAGCTATAATGGTCTTTTTTTAAAATCCCTCAGGGTGTGTATCAAATGTGGTGCAACTTTGTTCCAGTGCGAAGACTGGTCCGACTTTCAAGCTGACAATAAAGTTGTCTTTTGCAACAAAGAGGGAATCTGGGCACTCCTATCTGAGCTCTTAAACATTAAAAATATAGGGAGCACAGTTCTGTGCATACATTCAGACTGTAGCTACAGATGCACAACAGATTTGAATTACATTAAACATTTCATTTTAAGTATAATGCCAGCAAAGCTGCTCTATCACGAAGCATCTTGGAGACAAATAAAGTTCCAACAACATCTTCCAGATCATAGCTAGCACCAGCCTTGTCAATACAGCTGGGGTGGGGGTGGGGTGAAGGCAGCAATAACTAGCTATACTAACAAGATTATAAGGCTGCCATTCTGGTTTGTCATTACCCTGTCATTAACTTCACCACTTACAAAGCTAAGTGGTGAAATTAATGAGCACTGGAATCTTCACTGCATACCTGGTGATTAATTTAACTGCAACAATACACAAGAAGCTCAATATGATCAAAGAAAGAGCAGTTTGATTAATTGGCAAAAGTCCTAACACACCTAACGTCCACTCCCTCCAACATTACTGAACTATGATATTGGACTGCCTCGCACTTACTCTCTACAGAATGAACTACAAGTAACTCATTAGACTTACACTGAAAGAACCTTTCCTGGCTACAACATCCACTTCTGAAGAGAAGGACAATCAGCTCAACTTCATTGCCCAGTTACACCTGACCCTGACTTTGCATGTATATTTCTGTTCTTTTATTATCACTGTGGCAAAATAACATGATTTATTATAAATTTGCTACTAGGACTGCAATTATTCAAAGTTTCAAAACTACTGGGCATTGGGAAATACATTCAAATGACCACTGTCATTCATTTTGCAAGATCAAATAAATCATTATATATTATTAAAAATAACAAAATAATCATAGTCTATTAAATCAGAGGCATTAATTAATCATATCGTTAGTCTGTGTTTGTAACAAAGAAATTATGAAGTCACTGGTTATTCTTTGAAAGTTATTGTACAATATTTTAACTTTAAGTTCAAACACTATAACTTAATGAAAAGTTTATTTACGAACAAAATTCATCATGTTCTTAATATAACCTTTGGAAAAACCCTCAGACGTAATCTCAATTCACGAACACGGTTGCGCCAATCTTAGAAAACTGTATGATAAAAGATGAAGTTGGTTTTCTCCTTTCTCTATTTTGGTATCAAAGTTGTCATGCCAAAAATTTTGTATTAAAATTGCACTAACCTGAAAAACCTCCTGATGCTGTCGCCTTCAATTGCCTGAACAATATTCTGAAGGATAGTGCCATCATCAGATACTGCAGTTGAAGATGCAGACGGCATTGGTGTTGTTATGTTATTTGGCAAGGTATGTTTTGAGTTACTTTTCCGTCCATAGTAACCAATTAGAAAACCACAAATAAATATAATAAACCCTGCGACAAAGAGTTTTACTATGTTAGTAAAGCTGCCCTGCTGATTTTTTGATTCTTGTCTTGGATGCGCCATGTAATCAGACTCTTCTTCTAGACGTGCAAATCTTCCTCGAGGTGATGCTGAAGGCTGCATAAATTCAAAGTCAAGATCAGTGCTTCCAGCGGAGTTACCCAAATGATGCTGGCTCGAATGATCTGGTTCAAAGCCATGAAATCCACTTTCTTCTAACTCTTTTTCCATGTCCCACTCTAAGTCTAGTGAAGGAACTGGAAGTTCTTCAGCGTCCACATCTTGAGTGTGTACTCGAAATCTCTGGTCCACTTTCTGATAGGCCATTTCTGAGCCTGTATTCAAAAATTGAAATCAAAATCAATAAGGTATTTTTCCATAGCAAAGTCGGCAACAATGTTCCAGACATTAATTTAAATGCAGTGGTGTAGCACTTGGCCAATGCAGTAAAGTTATTTGCATTCTGTATTACTGAATTTGCCAGTTATTTGAAATGGATATCCTCACTGCGTGTGTGGTAAAAATAATTGACTCCATGTGAAAGGGTGTTCGTTCTCTCACCCATTAACATTTTGGAATAAACAAGCAATTCCCCTGAGGCAGATATTCACAACTTTCTGTCAGCTTCAGAAGAAATTTTACTTTCAGATTTGGAATAAGGTGATGATTTTTGGGCCAAGTATGCACTACTATCTCTCATACACTTGTACCCACCAAAATGTTTTATTGCATGATAATATATTCAATATAGACATTTCCCACAGTCTAATACAAACACAATGCCTTGTGTTATTTTGCAAATTGTGTGATGCTGCCACAAAGAAAATTAATAGCTCTTAGTGAACATCTGGGAGACAGCAGATTACTCTTGACAATATTCTAACATTGAAAACCAACAAGATCCATATTATATATGAATATATATAAATAAAGTAGCAAGGAATGAGTTCAAGAATGTAATCTAACTGCAGAATTAAGGAGACAAAAATTGTCATACGTACATCTAGACTGAAATAATTCTGAAGCTCAAAAATATTTGTTACATAATTGCTAGACGTTTTGGATGTCTGAACACAAATCTCAAACAATGGAAAAATCAGGGGGCAAGCAAAAATCTCTGAAAATACCCAACAGGTTTGGAACCATCTGAGGACAGAGAAACAGTGTTGAAGTTTCAGGTGTGGCCTTTCATCAGAAGAATGAGTGTAATATGCAATACATATTCAAATTTATAAATCCACTCGATAAATCTTGGGAAACAGTTGAGAAACTGAGTCCTGAAAAATGTTCAGAATTGAAGAACAAATGGTGGCATAGTGATATTGTCCTTAGACTAGAATCTAGAAATCCAGGCTAATGCTCTGAGTGGGTGTTGCAATCTCACCATGGCAAATAATGAAATTTGAATTCAATTAATAAATCTGCAATTACAAGTTAGTTTAATGATGACCATACAACTATTGTGTTGTCGTTAAAAACCTATCCAGTTCATTAATGCCCGTTAGGGAAAGAGATCTGCCATTCTCACCTGTTTTAGCCTACATGCAACCCCAGATCCATAGACCATTCTATCATAAGAAACAGGAGCAGGACATTCAGCCCCTCAAGACTACTCTGCCATTCAATAGGATCATGGCTGATCCAACATGTCTCTTGTTGACTTTCATGCCCCTTCCCCTTAACCCTTGATTTCCTAATTGATCAAGAATGAATCTTTCTCAGCCTTAAATATACACAAGTACTCCTCCCCATAGCTCTCTGGATCAAACAGTTCCAAAGACTCACAACGCTCTGAGAGAATAAATTCCTCCTCATCTCAGTCTTGAATTGGTGCCGCTTTATTCTGAGACTGTGTCCTCTGGTCCTAGCCTCTCCTATGAGGAGAAACATCCTCTCAGCCTTTACCTGTCAAACACCTCAAGGATCCTGTATGTTTCACTGAGTTTTTTTTGCATTCATTCACAGGACGAAGGTGTCACTGGCTAGGTCAGCATCTCATTCTTCTAAATTCCACTGAACAAGGTCCTGATCTGTTTAGCCTTTGCTCATAAGACAACCTCTCCACTGCAAGTATCATTCACAACAATAAGGCTGACACTGAAAACCATTTGAAATGGCCTAGCCTGGCACTCAGTTGTATCCAATTGTGTCACAAAGTCATTCTCATGGAATCATACTTTATTGGTATCACCATCATCAGCCTTGGGTATGTCTGGTTCCACTAATAGGACAGGCCAAGCAGAGGTAACATCACACTCAGAGGTATACCCATTGAATTCCTAAACATCGACTCTGCACCCCATGTAGTCTCATGGTATCAGGTCAAACGTAGCAAGTAAATCGCCTGCCGATTACCACCTAGTACCTCCCCTCAATTGATAAATTAGTTCTTCTCTATGTTAAACACCACTTGGAGGATGCACTGAAGCTGTCAATGGGACAGAATATACTCTGAGAATTTCAATGTCCATCCCCAAGAACACTCAGTAACATCTTCAGGCCTGACTGAGTCCTAAAGGACTGACCAGTGGGAGGTGGTGAGTGAGAAGCATGCTTGACCTCATTCTCACCAACCTACCTGCAGTAGATGCATCTATCAGTGAAAGTCTCATTAAGAGTAATCATTGTATAGTTCTTGCCGAAACAAAATCCATCTTCATATTGAAATACCCTCTGTCTTGTTGTGGCACTATCATCGTGTTAAATCAGGTAGATTTTCAACAGATCTACCAACTCAAGACTAGACATGTGGGCCATCAGCAATAGCAGATATGTATTCAATCACAATGTGTAATGTCATGGCACAGTGTACCCATTACTCTATCATTACTGCCAAGTCTTGGCATCAATGGAGGATGCAGAAGGGTATGCCAGGACCAGCACCAAGCATAGTCACCAATGGGGTGCCAACCTGGTGAAGCTATAATACAGGACTACTTGCATGCGAAGCAGCAGAAACAACATGATTTGGACAGGAAAAAACCATGAATAAATGGGATGTTGAAGATCTGAAACAAAAACAGAAATTGCTGGGGAAACTCAGCAGGTCTCGCAGCATCTGTGGAGAGAAAGCTGAGTTAACTATTTGAGTGGTCTTTGGAATCAAAACATTAACTCTGCTTTCTCTCCACAGATGCTGCTGAGTTTCTCCAGCAATTTCTGTTTTTGTTGCGTAACATGGGCAAGGCTAAGCGATCCCACAACTGACAGATCAGATCTCAGTTCTGCAGTTCTGCTGCATCCAGTCATAAATGGTGGAGGGCAATTAAGCAACACAATTGGAGGTGAAGGCTCAACAAATTTTCTTTTCCTCAATGATGGAAGATCCCAGCACACCAGTGCAAAAGATGAGGTTGATGCATTTGAAACGGTCTTCAGCCAGAAGGACCTAAGGGATGATCGATCTTGGCCTCTTCCTGAAGTTCCCAACAACACAAATATCAGTCTTCAGCTGATTCAATTAACTCCTCATGATATCAAGAAAAAGCTGAGACAATGCGTACTACAAATAATACTGGTCCCAATAAAATTTCTGCAATATGACTGAAAGCTAGTTCTGGTTTTAGCCACTGTAGTAGCCAAATTATCCCAGTGCAGCTAAAACACTGGCATCTGCCCAGCAACATGGAAAATTGCCCAGGTTAAGTACTGTCCACAAATGAACAGGACAAATCCAACTTGGCCATTTATTGCTGATCAATCCGAATAGGTTGATCAAAAATATCTATGTTCTCAAGTTATTGCATGGAGATCATCTGAAGTGATATTTAGCTATCATAAACATCAAGAAAAACAGATTTTCAATCCATCATTTTAGGCTGCATTTGAACCCAACTTCCAATGGCCAGTATGCGACTTTGGCTGGTAATTCCAAGCACATAGACTGAAAACTTGCAATAGCTTGGATGATTTTGGAACTAACAAATGATAGAAATTGTTGATTATATGAGAAAAGTACTACTTGGGGAACCAAATAATGGAAGTTTTCCTCCACCTATGATCAGTGATCCATTGCTGTATCATTTGCAAACATTGTAATCATGTTACCAAATACTGAAGTCTAAATCATTGATTTATACCTCAGAAAGGGAGGCCACTAGCACAGAGCTTTGCAGGCCCAACCAAAAACAGCTTTTTACTCATAAAAACACTCATTGACTGTTACCCTTCATTTCCTACCACTGAACTTTTCTGATTTCTCCATTCATTGTCTGTGATATAGTAATGACATAACAAGACTCCAGGTGGATAAGGAGACCACAAATCACAGTCACAGAAAATATCATTTGTGTATCTTGGTTGGAACCATTTTGGCATGTTGTAGATGCACATGTCTGATTAGAGAATTCAAGCAACGGGTTACAGAAATGATTGGCATAGATTCGCAGCTTAACTGAGTGGAGAGGGTGGAAATTGACATTGGGAACTGGTTGTTTGTTGAGGAAAGGGGATAGGTTGAAAAAAGCTGTGAATAGTGCCTGATACAAAGGAACCATTTAGAGTGCTGGCTAGCATGGAGGCAGTAAGTTGCATAGTGAGCAATTTAGTGAGAAAGAGATCAAGGGTTTAGAAGTTGAATCCTGTTGACTGAAAGACTCTGAATGGATAGGGAAATGGGAGGGAAAATTGAGTGATAATGTT
>NC_063344.1:39300454-39365450 GCF_021869965.1 Rhincodon typus
TGGAAACCAGTAATAGTTTAGTGCACCTATCAGAATTTGCTTGACGTGTTTGAACAGAAAAGATTTTAAAGATGTTCAGTGGCATCTGTTTGATAACAAATGAAATTCTGCCAATAATTGGATGACTATATTCAGTTTCGGGGGCCTGAGGAAAGAAATCTGAGGAGAAGAGATTGAACTGCCAAGACATGCACTTACTGCTGTCTGAATTTCAGACTGTTTCCAGCTGAGATCTTTCAACATGAATACTTAGGTCACTTGCAAGTGGACAGAATTTGAGTAAGATTTGGTGAGCCACAATGTTACAAATGCCTGGGTGGGGTACATTTTTGAGCACATCAGTTTAAAAAGCTATCTATAGGGCAGTTTTTCTTTGTTTGATATATTCATTTCATTCTTGAATGTTAGAGTTTTATGTTGTATACATAGTGTGTATAGTTTAGAATAATTGTCTTATCCACTCAGTACATCTTTAGACATTATTGCTCAGGTATCATAGAATCATAGAATCCCTACAGTGTGGAAACAGGCCATTCGGCCCAACAAGTCTAGACCAACTCTCAGAGCGTCCCACCCAGACCCATCCCCCTATAACCCACCTAATCTACACATCCCTGAACACAATGGCCAATTTAGCATGGCCAATCCACCTAGCCTGCACATCTTTGGACTGTGGGAGGAAACCTGAGCACCCGGAGGAAACCCACGCAGACACGGGGAGAATGTGCCAACTCCATGCAGACAGTCACCCGAGGGTAGAATCAAACCTGGGTCCCTGGCGCTGTGAGGCAGCAGTGCTAACCACTGAGCCACTGTGCCACCCATTATGTTCTGTTCAAGTTGGATTAATAAAGGTATTTTGGCATTTCAATTCAACCCGCTTATTTTCTTATTCTTGGTTCCACTGTTTTTTTTAAAAAGACAATGGTCATAACAGATCATAACGAAACACAGGTTTGCGTAGTATTCTCATACTGAGATCATAACATAATAGAGTGGTGAACTTTACATTTGCTGCAATTTCCCCAGGACCTTGAAGCTCAGAATAATTATCTGCACACAGCAAAGTTATATGCTGGATTGAACCTGCCAGTAGGTGGGTAGGTAGGGAAATCATGGGAAATGATTCAAAGCTGCAGTTATTACTTAAAAAAAAGCCAGGTAAACAGCTGCTGGAAAGAGCATAAGAAATTACTGCAAAGGAGCATTTTGATACATTAAAAAGAAAATCAAAAACAATATTTGGTTTTTAAATATTTGGTTCTGAGAAGGGGTCACCGGATCCAAAACGTTAACTCTGATTTCTCTTCACAGGTGCTGCCAGACTTGCCGAGCTTTTCCAGCAACTTCAGTTTTTGTATTTAGTTTTTAAACTTGTCTTTTAGTCACCTCCCTCAACCCACTGCAATACTTCACAGATTCACTGTCCCTTATGATTCAGTCACAGAAGCACTCTCTGTGCATCCTACCTCTCCTATTTATTCAGTTCTCAACACCCCCATCAATTCGTCTTTGCTTGGTTCTACTCCTGAACCATGATTGCACCGGTACTCTGAATGCTGAAATGCATCTCTCTGCCCCCAAAACACTCAACTCTTACACAGTGAATATTCCCGACAAACACCCACACGTTTTCACATTTCAGATTGAAACTCTCGTCACCCCAAGCTCCAACATGCTATTCAGTTTCATTCAATTTGCTTCACCAGAATTTTATACCCAGCTCTTAACACTTCTATCTCCCCTTCATTACCAACTATTGCCTCTTTCCTATTGTTAACTACTTCACATTTTCCACTCACATTCATTACTCACCACTTCCTCCAACCACCTAATTTTTTCACTTTCAACTTTCACTGTCATTTATTTGCATCTCTATTGCCACAAGATTACCTCATTGAAGTTCCATTCATTTCCACCATCACTGACTTCTATTTATTCCATTTCATTGCCACTATTTATCACCTTGTTTCTCCCGTTTGGATTCAAGTCAGACTGCTAATAAAGTGACAAGATCACTCCTAAAGGTAATAGAGAGGATTATGATTTCTATACAAGTACTATTGTGGACAAAAATATCACCTGTAGTATACAGAGACTGCAACTCCTCTTCTTGGTAACAGTTCTTAAAGGATCAAAGGACCTGATCTGGCAGTTAATAACAGTCTGCCTCAGACATAATCAACAGGAATGAGATGGGATGAGGGATAGACTATTTTGTCAGCAAACACTTACACACTGAGAAAGTCCCAAAATGCTGAATTTGGCTGATATGCATGGCAATTAGATGCAGTGCCTCAAAAGAACATTGTCCATGTCGCACTGTAAATGACAAATAATAGATTTACTTACAGCAAGCCAATGAACTAAATCAGTTTCTCTATTCTACTCCCAACTGCAAGCGATGCATTTTAAAAAAAGTAGCTCCAGGACCAAGGCTATCAATCAACTGTCTGCAAGACAGGTGTTCTGCCACCTATATCCTAAGCTTCCTGTGAATCTATGTAACCTTGCTAACAAACCGCCCATGGCTGCTTGGAACATTAGATTCAAAATGTGGTTTCATTCAGGATCATAATATCATAGCAACAAGAAAACTGTGAGAGTGCCGCAACATGTCCAACGTCTCATAAAGTGATATGACATCGGAGCAGAAGGAGGCCATTCCACCCATCAGTCCGCTCTGCATTCAAAAATATCACGGCTGATCTAATAATTTATTTTAATTCTTTGTGTTTTCCCCCTCGGAACCCTTGATTTTCTTACTGATTAAAAATCTCTCTCTCATTCTTGAATATACTTCCCAGTCTCTGTATTCTTCTGCAGTAAAGAACTCCACATATTCAATCCCATCTAAGAGAAGAAATTCTTTCTCATTCTTAAACGGATGACCCCTTACTCTGTGATTATGCCCTTTGATCTAGACTCAAAAGGAGACAACCTCTCAACACCTATTGTGTCAAGCCCCATAAAAATCTTGTATGTTACAATAAGGTCTCCTTTCATTCTTCTAAATTCCAATAAGTACAGGCCCAACCTACTCAACTTCTCCTCATCAAGAAGTCCTTCCATGCCAGTGATCAATTAGGTGCATGTTCTCTGTGCTATCTCCAATACCGAGTGTATCTTTCCTTAGATAAGGAGCCTAAAACTCTTCATAGAATTCTGGGTATGGACTAATTAATGCCTTTTAGAGTATTAGCACATCTCCCCTATTTTATACTCCATTCCGTTTGTAATAAATGTCAACATTTATTTTGCCTTCCCTTTTACCTGCTAAACTAGGATACTAAAACTTTTTTTTTATGATTCATTGTCAAGGACCCCAAATGCTTCTAAACTGCAGCTTTTTGCAGTCTTTTTCCCTCTTCTACTCTTCCTGCCATAGTCCCTAGCCTCACAAATTCCCACATGTGAATTGTGATGATACTATGGTTTTAAGAGGTGTACTTAATCATTTTTTTTAAATGAAGAGAGGTTGAAACAGAGATGCCAAGTGCTCTGTTCAAAGCTAATCTAGTAAACAGCTTGTGAGCCTTGTTTTTTTTTAATGCTGGAGCAATAGAAACAGCATGAAGGGGTGGGGTTAGTTTAACTTTCATTAGCTTTTGGTGTTTGGAAGCTGCTATACATCTCTCCCTGCTACAGCAAAATGCTTGAGTTCTCTCTGTCTTTCTCTCTGACACACCGTGTTTTCTCTTGATGTTCTTTCGTCCTGGACTAGAGAATTGCATGTGAGACAATCTATTTTACTGAATTTGCCTTTGCCAAGGGTGTGTTTAAGAGATGTTACTATATTGGAACAGTTGCTGTTTAGTAGTTAAATAAGCTATTATTCTGTCAAGTTTTCCAACAGACTTAAGTTATTCCACTTTTTTTTCTTTTGTTTGTATTTTAACTATTGTGTGAGAATAAAGTGTGATTTGTTTCAAGCCTGGTAGTTTGACCAATTGAATTGCATCCGGAACATAACACCTTATACTTGCCTTTAAGAATAAGAAAATGTTGAAGTCTCGGCTATCTTCTTAATATATTTTGATGGGGTTTGGTCTAGTCCATAACAATATTCCATCTTCTAAGTTTTTCTGATTCATTTAACCTGTCTTTATCCCATTGGAGACCCTTTGTGCCATCCTCACTACTTGCCTTCCCAACTATGTTCATGTCATCCGTAAACATGGTGGTAGTACATTCATTTCTCTCACTTAAGTCATTTATATATATTGCAAATAATTGCGATCCTAATAATGATCGCTGTAACATTCCACTAGTTACAAGTTGCTATCCTGAAAATGCTCCCTTTATCCAAACTCTGCCTTTCATCAGTTACCCAATCTTCTTTCCATGTTAATATGTTATTATCTTCTTAATTTGCTTTACCTGTCATATCTTATTTGATGCCTTTTGGAAATCTTAATGTATTACATATATTATCTATAATCAAATAAAGATCTGCAGATGTTGGAGACCTGAAATTCAGACAAAAAGTCACTGGACTCAAAATGCGAACTCTTTTTTTTCTCCATAAACCTGCCAGGCCTGCTAAGTTTGTCCAGCAATTTCTGTTTTTGTTTGCATTTATCTATCCTGTTTTGTTACCTCCTCAAAGAATTCTAATAGATTTGTTAATCATGATTTCACGTACAAGAAATCATGTTGAATCTCTGATTACATTACATATCGAGTCACGGAGTCATAGAGATATACAGCATAGAAACAGACCCTTCGGTCCAACTAGTCTATGCCGACCAGATAGCCTACATAAACCTAGTCCCATTTGTCAGCATTTGGCCCATATCCCTCTAAACCCTTCCTATTCACATACTCATCCATATGCCTTTTAAATGTTGTAATTGTACCAGCCTGCACCACTTCCAGTAGCAGCTCATTCCAAACACACACCACCCTCTGTAAGAAAACGTTGCCCCTTAGGTCCCTTTTATATCTTTCCCCTCTCACCTTAAACCTATGCCGTCTACTTTTGGACTCCCCCCACCCTGGCGAAAAGACATTGCCTATTTACCCCATCCATGTCTCTCATGATTTTATAAACCTCTATAAGCTCACCCCTCAGCCTCTGACTCCAGGGAAAATAAGCCCAGCCTATTCAGCCTTTCCAGCCTTTCCCTATAGCTCAAACCCTCCAAACCCTGGCAACATCCTTGTAAATCTTTTTTGAACCCTTTCAAGTTTCACAACATCCTTCCTATAGGAGGGAGACCAGAATTGCATGCAATACTTCAAAAGTGGTCAAACCAATGTCCTGTACAACCTCAACATGACCTCCGAATTCTTTTACTCAATGCACTAACCAATAAAGGAAAGCATACCAAATTCCTTCTTCACTACCTTACCTACCTGCAACTCCACTTTCGAGGAACTATGAACCTGCACTCCAAAGTCTCTTTGTTCAACCCTCCCCAGGACCTTACCATTAAATGTATAAATTGTGCCCTGATTTGCCTTTCCAAAATATTTCTAAATGCTTTGCTGTTACATCCTTTAAAATAGATTCTATCATTTGCCAATTATAGATGTTATGTTAACTGGCTACCTGTTTTAGCCTCCTTTCTTTTTTAAAATACGTGTTAAATTGTTAGTTTTCCAACTATTTGGGACTTTTCCAGTATATAATGATTCTTGGAAGATTGCAGGAGATACAGCCCAAACAGTGGTCTTGCCAAGCTATGATCCTCCCCATCCCCATCGCCCTAACCAACACAGTGTTAACCCACATACCCCTGCATCTACCCTTTTTCCTTGCACCTACCATGCTATCTCACCATGTGCTCACTGCTGGTGCACCTAAGGACCAATGCACAGATGAGATAAAACATAGCTCTATGAATTAATTCATAGTTTTCAGTGTTTATTACAGTTTATTATGTTGAAAAATATCACTGCTTCATAAAAATCTATTTACTTCATTTATGTTTCTTTAATAAGGCAAAGCAAATAAAGATATCAACAAACATTTCATTCCAGTGCAACCAGCATTGGAATTCAATCCCACAAACTCTCCAATGCCATTTATAGTTGTCAGACTGTGAAATGAGAAACTGTATCCACTCCGGTTTATTAATGATTGTGAGATCAGTCACATAGCACTAATCCAGTCTTGGACACCCTCAGGCTCATGTTGACAGATGGAGTGAAATAGCAAGCACTCTTTTGTCAAAGCATTTCAGATTTTTTTTTACAAAAAGGATTTAAAGGACTGTACTTTTAAATGCCTTGACATTTTTGACAGCTCCCTCTGATGGTCCTTCTGACAGATTTTCCTGATAGTTTTGACAGGGTCATTTGGCAGGTTATTTGATAGGTATTTCTGACTACATTGAGAGTTAATTTTGACCAGTCTGTTGACAGTGCCAATGGTCTTAACAATAATTAGATTATGCACATATTAAACACAATAATGCCTACTTTTAATAACCATCAGTGCACCTGACCTAACCCATAGGTGCCTGAGGACCAGATCCAAAGGGTTACCTTGGCTCTCCAAAGGGATACACTGGCTATCTAAATAATCCATTAAATTCAGACTTGCTCTGCTCAGGTCAAAAGATCTAATATGTACACCTCAGGTATCGCCCTAAAGTGATACCTAAATCAGGTCTGAGTGGAGACAGCTGATGATTTAAATGTTAGCTATCCCTCAGCTCACCCCCAATCCCATCCTTACAAAAACAGGGAATTCTAATTTCAGGGGCTGGGGTTAGGATTTCTGTCATTTGTACCAAATCTGTATACTGAAGTGGGCATCTTACACAAATATAGCAATTCTACCCACAACATTTATTTCAGGTAATTCAACAGATTATGAAAACCCGTGTTAAAATCCAGTATACAAAATATATCTTATAAAACTATGGTGTTTCCCATCATTCACAGCATAATTACATTTTTACAAATTTGCCTTTCAGGCATATACTTCTTGATATTTCCCTCATTTGAACATGCACCAAATAAAAGCATTAACATACTTATACTGAAAAGTGCACTATGCTTTTAGAAATTGATGTATTGAAAATTGTCCTTTCTTGTACAAAATCAGGAAACCCACCATCTAGTCAAAAATTAAAAATGTTAACCTGCCTTCTCTCTTTTAAAAATGCAAACAGTCTTGTGCACAAGGTCCCTGATGTATTATGATCTCACATGCTACATAACCTATCTCAACCTGTCAGAGTATGTTCTTTTTAAGCCTTCATTTCTCTTGCTGGTTCACATCCCGCAGGAAATTAGCAGGAGGCTTACCAATAAATAGGGCAAGTGAGTTGTCACGAAACAACATCCTGTGAATCTCTACACTGTGTGCGTAGCACGTTTTGCTGTCTGAGCTCCAACACTTTCTGCAGATTCCAAAAAACCTGGAAATGCACTATTCTGAACAGATTGAATTAAAAACAAATTACTTTCCCTACTAATCATACATGTGCCAGTTACACCAAAGGTTCTATAGTTCTCTGCCCCACAACATCATATAATTCATTCAGCAAATGGATTTGACTACATGATAAATGAGACCGAAATGGAAAGAGAAAAATACATGGCTAACAGCTGAAAACAGTTTATAACACGAAAAGGACACAAATAAAAATCAAAGGAGAAGGACAAGTAATGAAGGGAATCAGAATTCTGAACAGATATATTACTGAGAAACTCTCAAAACAGCGTGAAAAGAATCAAAGCTTCTGAATATATTCTATTTCATGGTGAATTCATAGTAAACAATGAAAAATGCTAAACTGAATCAAGTTGTGTCAGTTTATTATTGTTTGGGAGAGAAAAATTCTGAAGTAGCAGGTTTAATACAAATCATGATTTTCTGCTAATAGGTCGCAGGCTATAGGAGCAGCTGCTTGGCAGAGATCATAAAAGTCACTGTTTAGCTATATTCATGATCAGACACACCATAAATCTTGGAGAATACATTATATCAATGGTCTTCCTCAGTAGTAGTAAAAGTCAGCATTCCGGTTTCATACATACAAGAACATATTTGTTAAATTCACAGCATAGTGCACATTAACTAGAAAGATCCCTAGTTGATCTACTATATGTTTAGATCTACACACATCCTATGCAGAGGTAACTGGTTTCAGGCTATCAACACAACGATCCCAAAGATTCAAAGCTGATTGACTTTTTTTTTTTGTTTTTTTAAATTATATTTTGAGTTTGCCTTCCAACTTAAAACATTGAATTGAAAATACAGTACATGTGTCACTCATCTTTGCATGGTCAGTTGGAAGAGATCTGGAATGAGGCACAGCCTGAGTGAGCAGATATTTCGATTTTGGAGCAGCATGGAGAAGTTGGTGCAGAAGGGAAGAGGTGCTTTTCGCCTTTTTTTTGGTTCATAGTTTGTAAGGTCTTTTATCAAGATAAATTGAAACTCAGGATCGGGGGTCCAGCACAAAGCAGAGTGAGATCACAGAAAAACCATAATTTGATTGGTTGGTAAAAGCAGCTAATTTGATTGTCCATTATAAATTATTTTCAGATTAAAGATAAATCGGAGAAGCATTTTACAGATTAAAACTAAAAGACCAGTCGGAAATTTTAGCAGACCATCAGATACTATGTTTTCTTCCATTAAAATCAATTGAGCCTGGGTTATAAACCAATGTCTGATAGCTTTCTTCCTCCGGAGAGTCACTTAGCTAATCACTGAGTGTGATAGTCATTGTCTGGAAGAGAAAATTTCAATTATATATCAGTGTTATCTTTCCTATTGCATTACATCTTCAGCTACAACCATCAACATAATCATTTATTTGAATAAAAAGGTGGTCCTGTTCATACGTCCACTGCAACAAAAGAATCTGATTTGTGCTAGTGCTGTACAAAGGAGAGTAAAACAGGAATTTGTTTTGTAAGTCATTACTGAAATAACTAACATTGTGCACATTTTGAGTAAAGGTAACAACATTTTGTTCTGTTCCTCTGCTCACACTAAAAACCTGCCTTATCATCCACATAAAATTAGTCTCCAAACCAGAAAAATAGCAGGATTCAAAGAAAATGAGATCTGTTTCAATAATAAACGTTGAAGGCTCTTGCAGTGTAATCCAGATGGTATAAAATTAGTTAAAAATGTGTTTTAAAGGCAGTAAGCCTTGATACATATTCTTTTAAACTATTGTAGTTCATAAGCCAGTAACACTGCTCCGGTTAGTGAAGTGAATTCAATGGCATTTTAGGCACAAGGCTTGCATTACCTAATGAGCACAGTTTAATCACTCATTAAACTGCAGACCATGGATAAAGCAGATAATACAATAAGCACAATGATTAACTGTTCGAAAATTAGAAATACTACGGAAAATAAATGCCACCTTAACTAACATATCTTTTTTGAGGCTATAGTTTATACAGTCCAGTGTGTTTAAAAGATAAAAATGTGGAAACATAGACATTAGCCATAGAGAAAGAGGCCATTCAGCCTAAGACACCTATGCCAGTTCTAGATTTTGAACTTGGTATAGTGTCGAACAATGCCATTTGGCTTATCGTGTCTACACTGGCTCGCTGAGCATTTTGACTTAATGTGACTCTCCTGTCTTTTCCCCATAACCCTGCACACTGTTACCTACTACCAATGCAGGTAGCTCATGCTATATGGACTGGCCTCAGTTTAAAGGACTCTACTAAACCTAATTTGAGAGGTAGATGTGATTTCAAGTTGGGCCTGCCATACCCAAAAGCTGATCCTAGTTGGGCTCAAGGATGGTTAAGTGCCAAGACAGAGTCAGTTAGAAAGCCCACCTCTGTTTCTGGGACTTCATCTGTTTGGCGTTACGTACTGCTGAATCCTCTACCTGGAATCCTCACATCCTCAGCCATCCCCAGGCCTCCTCATACCCTCATGCTGTCAACATAGCTACTCACTCAGCACCTATTCTGGGCAAATCCTAAGTCCCATGTAGAAACAAAAGAAAATAAACTTCTAACAACCTAACACAACACTCACTAAATACAACTTCTTAGTGGGAAAAATAAGTCACATGCAAGAAGCACAACCAAATCTTTTGAATCTCATCTTGCTAATCTCCTCTGAACCAAATTATTATTCAGAACCCACAACAAGGACAGTTAACGTTACAATACTCTTTTAAAACTTTCGACCAAACTACAAACTCAGAATTCCCAGTATGATATTTATTGGTTTCACTCTTTTTTTATTTATTCATAGGATGTGGGCATCACTGGCTCGATCACCATTTATTGCCCATCTCTAATTGCCCAGAGGGCAGTTAAGAGTCAACCACGTTGCTGTGGATCTGGAGCCACATGTAGTTTATCATGCCTCTGCCAGCTTAGGTTTTGTATAATATTGTACAAGTGGCACATTTAATTCAAAAAATCTTAAGATCTTGAGATAAAAATAGTCCTTCAAGAATGTGTGTGTTCATTTACTGAGTCATACAGCATGGAAACAGACCCTTCAGTCCAACTCGTCCGCGCCGACCTGATATCCTAAATTAATCTAGTCTTGGCCCATTTCTCTCTAAACCCTTTCTATTCACGTGCCCATCCAGATGTCTTTTAAATGTTGTAATTGTACCCACTCCAACACCTCCTCTGGCAACTCATTCCAAACACGCACCATCCTTTGCGTGAAAAAGTTGCCTCTTAGGTCCCTTTTATTTCTTTCCCCTCTCACCTTAAACGACGGCCCTCCTGTTTTGGACTCCACCCCACTCCCCTTCCCACACCCCCCAAGCCTGAGAAAAGACCTTGGCTATTCATCCTACCTATGCCCCTCATGATTTTATCAACTTCTATAAGGTAACCCCTCAGCCTCCGACACTCCGGGGAAGTAGGCCTGGCCTATTCAGCCTCTCCCTATAGCTCAAATCCTTCGATCCAAGCAATATCGTTGTAAATCTTTTCTGCACTCTTTCAAGTTTAACAACATCATTTCTCATTTCATCAATTTGTGACTCCCACAAAGGGTTCGGCCCTTGCAATAACTAAAGTGCGGTCTGTTTGAACTTCATACGAAGTTTGAATGGCCCTGAGCCTCCCTCCTGAGAGATTCAAGGCTAATCCCTTTACTTCTACTGGCAAACATTTGATCAGTCAAAAACATGGCCGCACTTTCACATTTGGGTTGCTCACATCCTTTTTACAATTTTACAGATCTAATCAACTCCATGAGAATCTAGCCTTTTGTCCGGTTTCACTTTCTTTGCACTTGCTGTCAGTTTTTGTGTCCAAATTCATCTTACAAAGTATTGTTGTTTATTTTAATTGGAACAGCATTACAACAAAATCTAATGCATGAATTTCGAATTTAGGTTACATTTCAAAAGATACACACTTCATTCAGTACATTTTCCACTATTTTCAGTTGAACTAATATATATAATAGGAGGCAAAGTCTCCTTGGGCAAGTGTCTATGTGGGTATCTCCGATTTCCTCCTACAGTTCAAAGGTGTGCAGATTAGGTGGATTGGCCGTGTTAAATTGCCCCTTACTGCCAAGGGATATGCAGGCTAGGTGGATTAGCCATGGGAAATGCACAGTTATTGGAATAGAGTAGGGTGTGTTTCTGGGTGGGATGTTCTTTGGAGGAGCGATGCAGCCAAAATGGACCAAATGGCCTCTTTCTGAATGTAGGGTTTCTATGATTCTTTGAAAGTATCACATACAAGTTGGACTGAAGATGATGAATCATGTCTGCATAGTAATACATTGTTAAATTAATATACTTGTCTCTTATTTCGAGGCCAAATTTACCTATTGTGATATTGATGGTTAATTCATAGGTCCATTATGTTAGTGTAATGATCTAATCTATGCTAAAAGAGGTAACAGCTTTGTGAGGGAGCACAAACATTACCTAACCTACTGAATGCTTTCAGCATTTTCTATCTTTGTTAAAAGAAGCAGGAGAAAGTTCATTATACAAACTTGCTAAGTATGTGGTTGCAAATATCAACATTAATTACTGAGCTTTGACCTCAAGATTCATTCTTGACAATACAGCAGAATTCTATAAAGGCAACTTTTTTTTTTAAAAGACCGGGAACTACAGAATCTGACAATGTTCATCTGGAAAAGACCGGCTATAGTGCTTTGTCTTTATTGTCAGCTTGTACTTTTAGAACCAGAATCTAGTCAATATTGGACATGTATAATATGTGCAACAAAGAAGGGATGAGGATGCACTCAAAACTGTGCACGTGGATTTATGCTGATGAGAACTGCAGCCACAACAGGTCAGCCTGGAATTTGTGCTAGGGGATGTTAGCATTAAAATCTGAACACCTTGTTTTACCCAATGAAACTAGGCCACAAGATTTCACATTTTTTTAATAAAATCTATCTTTATGACATGTAATAGCTATTTTAAAAAAAGGAAAATTAACTTAACAATAATAGTTTATACAATCTTGTGCACTGTTTTACTTTTTACTCCCCCTAATAATTTTCTTAAATTTCATGATATTTTAGAAATAATTATTTCTATTGGTACCACTCAGTCATCCAGAAGCAACTATAATTATTCACAACTTTAGCTTCTCTCCACCTTGACCGTAGATGCCTCAGTTACTTCTTCGAGTTACTTCCTCAATATTTTCTAACTAATCTGCTGGTTGCTTTCTTTGATTACTTCACATTTTTTCTATTAGTTTCAACGGAGGCATTTCTACAGTTTAGTTTCTCTTATGAAATCCAAACTAAGATTAAGCCCTATGCACACTCAGTGAAGCTAATTATGAAGTTAACTTTTTCTTTGTTTATAGTGCAGACCTAGCAAATTGTCATTTACTCTGGCTATCTTCTGGCTGGAAGCTACACACAACATCCAACCTTTCTGCAAAAACTTAGGTCCTCAAATGGGCCTTTAAGTTAGACATCCCCCTTTAAGATAACACAGTGTGGAGCTGGAGGAACACAGCAGACTAGGCAGCATCAGAGGAGCAGGAAAGTTGACGTTTTGGGTCGGGAGCCTTCTTCAGGTCCTTTCGGGTCCCAACCCGAAACGTCACCTTTCCCGCTCCTCTGGTGCTGCCTGGTCTGCTGCGTTCCTCGAGCTCCATACTGTTATCCCTGACTCCAGCATCAGCAGTTCTTACTATCTCTCCCCCTTTAAGAAGTTTCCTTTGATCTGAAAAATGACATGGACTTTACAAGCCTCTAAAGTTAACAAAATACATTAAAACAAATTTGCATCCGAATTGCAAAACATAATCTTGTTGGATTTACTTAAAGGATTGCACATGTCATAACACAGATCTCCCAGACAGCATCAATGCTCAGCACATTCATGCTGTGTGCATTGTTTTGTTCGAACCAACTGTTTTAAGATTTTTCACTTCTATGTTCCAATCGATTCTTTAGACAAAAATGATCAGCATAGGGATTGCCAGACAAGATTACCATGTCCAACAGATGGAAGATTGGTGAACACGCTCCCTTTTCACAACAGCATCTGTCATTTTCAGATAAGTTTCTAAAAGGTCCAAATCGTTCAGTGAGTAAGGGAGTTAATAGATGGGTGAGTGAGTGAATGAATAGATGAGTTTGGTGAAGGGGTAATGTGCTTATGAATGAATGAGGTGGGTTAGAAGGATTAGTTAGGTGAGTGGGAGATGATCGGGTACAGTTGAGTTTAGGGCCAGAGAAGTTGCGTCAGGGATGGGTTACTTGGCAGAGGAAAGGGAGTGAGAGAGGTCATTGGTTGTAATTATTAGTTCAGTGATATTGGATAATCACTGAGTTAGAACAGCTTGAAAAAATTAAACTGTGTAACATTTTCAGGTTAGGTATGAAAGTATGTTCCATTTATTTGGTGCAGATCTCTACCCTGAGCTAAAGCTCAGAGAAATTTATGAGGATCCTGGATAGCAAAAATCAAACCATTTGAAGATTAAACTTCTCAGGCAATTACCTCTCGTGTGTGTGCATCAAGACAGTCACAGCATCCTGCCACACATCTGCCAGCTTGTATACCATCTCTAATGATCCTGAGACTGGAGATTTGAGCCAAGACATCATGAAAAGGCCCAGAGACAGGTCATTCATTGTTTAAGTTTTTCTACCTGCTACCGTACAACATTCACCTTTTCAGATGAGAGCCTCTTAACTCAATAGGGCCCAAACATTTAACTGTCATAAACTAAGTTTGCTTGAATTGCATTGAGTTGAAGGCTGCTTTTACCAGTTTCTCAACCAGATGCATCCCTTTTCTACAGTTAAAGCTTTGATTCTTCAAAGTAAAAAACAGTTTTATTTAAAACACATGAACCATAAGATATGTATTTGCAACATATTTACTGCATTACTTGAAATCTTATATTAAACGCTTTGGGTCTACACAGTGCCATTCAAAACATAGTATTAAAATCCAATCCTGGCATTTATCACTTGTGTAATCCTGAACTATAATGTGATTTCACACCAGAACAACCAGCAAATGACTGATGCTTAAATTGTTTTGATATATCTCAAGCCTGCAACGAAAAATCATAAAATTGCTGCAAACATTTATGTGATTACAGATCACACTGCATTATTTTCTTTCACCACTGATTGATCCTGCAGGCTCTGATGCAAAACAAAATCTATGTCTCATGATTTTTGATTAATATATGATTGGACTTCTTAAATTAAATTTTTCTAGGTAGCAAGGTACAAGGTTTGCTGTCTATCTTCAGTGCAAAGGATCCAGACAGAACTGTTCCTCCCCACCACGACCCTTTATTCACATTATTTGTGAAATATTTTACAATTACAACATATATCAACACTCTCTATGATATAAACAGTTCCACTCATATTTCAGGAGAATGCACTTCATTATAAAACCATGATCTATCTATTTAAGAAAATAATCACCTTACAAAAAAGGTGAAAATTACACAAATGTACAGTACAGCTGATCATTAAATCCATGATTCTCACTCTTCTGTTAATTATTGATGCTCATATTGTATAACACACATTTACTGTTCTCCTGGAATTCTGTTTGATTTTGGACAAGAGAGAAATTTCAGAATTTTCTTTTCAAGCATTTATCAACATTACTTGGCTCCCTCAGGGGCTTAACTACGTTCATGAGTTCATGGCTCTGAAAATTATGCATCATTTATAAAAGCAGAGAATCTTGATTGATTTAATAACATCCACCAGTTTCATGCTTTCTAATTTTCTTAGCCATGTTTGAAAATTTATATTTTTAGAAGTAAGAGTAGCTCTGTGTTTATAACATACCGATTGGGACCAAAAACATTCTACATCCATCAAGGCAAATGTCTAATATTAGATTGTTCTCGAATAAAACAATGGAACATTCTCTAACTGGACAATAAAAAGCTATCAAAACTTCATCAACAATGCTTGCAATAGTAAGTTTCACAGTGCAGTTGAGGGAGAGTACACCCTGAGTGAGTGTTTCTTGGAATTTGGAGCACAATGGGAACTTAAGTTTTTTTTAAGAAATTCAATAGTCCAGTTAAAAGATTATTAAGGTCTCTGAGTCAGCTGACTGAAGAACAGTTAACAGTCAATCTCTTGAAGCCTGAATTGGTTGTTAATAAGTGTTGATTACAACTTAAGTAGTGAGAGTCAGCTCAGCTCCCCTCTATTTAAGAAAGTGACTGTTAGAAGCGCACATCAGTAAATTTTTCACAAGCAGTTTCGAGAAACCAGATCCTGAGTCAGACACAGCCACGTGAGTATGTGTTTCTGGGAATGTGAAGCACAGTGGGAATTTGATGTAGTGGGCACAAGGTGTTTTTTGGGGCTTTTATTGTGTTTTATAACTTATAAGGACATATTCTATAAAAATGAGAACAGGGAATAAGCCCTTTGAGAAACTGACATTATTTGACAATGGCATCTTCCAAAAGTTTGATTTAAGTTGGATAAGTCACAGCAGGAGAGTTCAAAGCTGTGGTATTCTCTTCCTGCTCACTGTGCAAAGCTAGGAACATTCTAGTGCTTGTGGGCAATATGTGCTTGTCTTCAGCTGCAGCTCCTGTTCCTCTGGGCTTTGGAACTGAAACAGCAGCTGTGGGCACTGGAGCATCCCTGAGGTGAAGAGTGTCATGGATAGCATGTACAGTCAAGTGGTCACGCTACAGGTTAAGACTCCACAGGCAGGGAGGGAATGGATGACCATCTAGCAGAGCAAAAGGACTAGGCAGGCAATGCAGGAGTTATCTGTGCCTATGCTTGTCAAAACAGACATACCACTTGGGATATTGTTCTGGTGAATGGTATCTTAGGGGCAAGCAGCAACAGCCAAATTATTGCACCATGGTTGGCTCTGCTACACAGGAGGAATAAGAAGTGTGGGAATGCAATAGTGGGCTCAATTGCAAGGGGAATAGACAGAAGTTTCTGTGGCCAGAAATGTGACCCCAGGATAGTATTTTTGCCTCCCTGGTGCTAGCATAAAGGGCATCTCAAAACAGCTACAGGAGATCTTGGAGGGGGAGACTGGACAGCCAGTGGTGATGCTGTACTTTGATATCAATGACATAAGTGTTTTTTTTAGAAAAAAGTGAGGTCCCTAAGGTAGAATATATAGACTTAAAAAGGTAGTAATCTCAGGATTGGTACAAAGGCCATTGGCGAAATAGCAGGATATGTCAGATGAACCTGTTGCTGAACAGAGTGCAAGCAGCAAGGGTTTCAGACTCCTAGGGCATTGGGAACCCATTCTGGGGCAGGTGGTTCAGTACAAACTAAACAAATTATACCTGGCAGGACTGGGACTGATCCCTAGCGTGAATATTTGGTAGAATGGTGGGGAGGCTTTCCCTAAAATGGCAAAGAGGTGGGAATCAAGGCCAAAAACAACAACAAAACAGGAAGGGTACTAAGAAAAGTGATAGACAGAAATCAAGGGCTACGATCAAATAGCAAGTAATAGTTTGAATGGGATGATAATGTAAAAAAGACAAGGCCTTAAGGCCTTGTAATAAAATGGATGCATTAATCACGCAAACAGATGAAAATAGGGATGATTTTGATCTGGAATATGCAGCCCTTCTCAAAGGCAACTAAGGATAGGCAATAAATGCTGCCCAGCCAGTGGTACACATGTCTCATGAGTGAATTTTTTTTTAAAAATGGCTGCAGGGTGAGCAGGGCTGAGAACTGCATATCCCCAGGGCTATTCAGTATTCGGTAAGGATAGACAGAAGGACAAGAGTGGAGTGCATGTCTGATGACAGAGGAAATTAACATTTTTATAGTGAGGAGATATTAGCTTTGGGGGTAGTAAAATCTGTGGGTATTGAAGACACCAAGCTGCAAAAAATGACTAGGGAGGGTTGTATATAGACCCCCATTGGGATAATGCTGGGAATAGCACTAAATGGGAAATTAGAGATATGTGCAACAAAGGAACATCTATAATTTATGGAAGACTTTAATCTGTATATAGGTAGGACAAATCAAATTAGTAACAATATCAGAGGAGGAATTCCTGGAGTGTACATAGGATGGACTTCTGGATCAATCTGAGTAACCAGCAAGGGAACAAGCCATCCTAAATTAGGTATTACATTATGGAAAGGAATAATTGGCAATCTAGTTGTGAGGCCCCTTGGAAATTAGTGATCATAATTTGATACAATCTCTCATCAAGAGGATGGTGTCGTTGATTTCATGACAGAGTCCTGAATCTAAATAGAGGAAGCTATGATGGTACTAGGTGCGAGTTGGCTATGATGAATGAAGGAACATTATTTAAAGGGTTGATAATGAAAGGCAATGCCAAACACTCAAAGAGCACTTGAGTTAATTGTAACAATTGCTCACTCCTTTCTGGGTGCAAAAGTAAAGCCAGAAAGGTCACCAAGCCATGGCTTACAAGGGAAATTAGAGATCTTATTAGATCCAAGAAAAAGGCATATAAATGGTCCAGAAACAGACCTGAGCTATAAGAGCATTTTAGAATTCAACAAAAGAGTGCTAAGGGATTGATCACAAGTAAGCTTTTTAAGGAACATTAAAAAAAACTGACTCTAAAGGTTTACACTAGTATGTGAAGAGGAAAAACATTGAAGACAAATTTAGGTCCCTGAGTCAGAAACAAGGGCACTTACAATGGGGATCAAAGAAATAGCTGGCCAATTAAGTACTGACTTTGGCTCTATCCTCAAAGAGGAGAACAGACAACATCCCAGAAATGTTGGGAAACACAGGGTTCAGCGAGAGGCAGGAACCAAAGGAAATCAGTATTTACAGGAAAGTGAGATTGAAGGCAAATAGATCAACAGGCCTTGATGATCTACATTCCAGAGTAATTGAGAAAATCTCCCAACAAATAGTGGGTGCATTTGGTGGTCATCTTCCAAGTTTCTCTAGACTCGGGTATAGTTCCTACAGACTAAAGGGATAGCTAATAAAGCCCCTCTATTTAAGAAGGAAAGCAGAGAGAAAACTGGGAATTATAGACCAATTAGCCTGGCATTGGTGGTGGGGAAATAGCCAGAGTGTAATATCTGAGCATTTGGAAAACAGTGACAGAATTGGACATGTCAGCATGGATTTATGAAAGGGAAATCATACTTAACAACCTACTCGCATTCTTCAAGAATGTAACTCATAGAGCTGTTGCGAGGGATCCAGTGGATGTGGTTTACTTGGTCTTTTTTTTTCTCAGAAGGCTTTCAAAAAAGTTCCACATAAGAAATGAAGATGTAAAATCTCGGTGCATGGGATTGGGGAGTAGTGTATTGAAATTCATTGAAAATTGTTCAGCATATAGGAAACAGAGGAAGAATAATGAGTCTTTTTCCAACTGGCAGGCAATGACTAGTGGGGTACCACAGGGATCCATGCAAGAATCCCAGGTTTTTACAATATATATTAATGATTTGGATGAGGAGAGTAAATGCAATATCTCAAGTTTGAAGATGGGACAAAGCTGGATGGGAGGGTGAGCTGTGAGGTGGATGCAGAGATGCTTTGATGTTGTTTGCTGAGTGATTGGCAAAACACATGACAGATGCAGTACAGCGTGGATATGTGAGGTTATCCACTCTAGTAGCAAAAAAACAGGAAAGCTAGTTATTATTGAAATGGCCATAACTGAGAAAGAAGAATCTGCAATGAGACCGGAGTGTCCTCGTACACCAATTTTTGAAGATATGCAGGTGCAGTAGCAAGTGGTAAAGAAGGCTTAACAAGGTGATTTGACTACTGTAGCTTGGTGAGACCTCACCCAGAATACTATGCTGCAGTTTTGATCTCCTTACCTGAGGAAGGATGTTCTTGCTACAGAGAGAGTGCATCAAAGATACCAGACTGAGTTTCCTGGGATGGCAGGACCAGTGCATGAGGAGAGGTTGCATCAGTTAGCATTATATTCACTGGAGTGTGAAGAATGAAGGGAAAATCTCATCAATGTATAAAAGTTGAACAGAACTAGAAAAGGTATGTGCAAAAAGGATGCTCCCAATCACAGGGAAGTTTGGATCCAAGGGTCACAATATATGGATTTGGTGTAAACAATTTAGGACTGAGATGAAGAGAAATTTCTTCATCTAGAGAGTGGTGAGGCTGTGGAATTCTGTACCACAGAAAGCAGTCAAGGCAAAACATTGTATGATTTCAAGAGGGAGTTAGATATAGTTCATACAAAAGATAATTGAATTTGAATTCAAGAATAAAATTCTTAAATTAAGAAGCTACTGATGACTATGAAACCATTGTTGATTATTGGAAAATCCCATCTGGCTCACTAATGTCCTTCAGGGAAGGAAATCTGCCATTCTCATCTGGTCTGGCCCACGTGACTCCACACACAGCAATGTAGTTGACTCTCAACTGGCCTCTGAAATGGCCAAGCAAGCCACTCAGCATCACTACCAAGTCTCAACAAAGAAATGAACTGGGATGGACCATCTGGCATTGACTTTAGAACTGGAAAAAAACCCAGCAGAAACAGCCCTGTCAACGCTGTGAAGTCCTCCTTACTACCATCGGTGGCTCGTGCCAAAATTGGGAGAGCTGTCTCAGACTCGTCAAGCAACGTAGTCCAACTCGGGGAATATACATGACAGACAATGGCCCATACACTACCATCACAATCCATGGATATATCCCATCCTAACAGCAGGACAAACCCAGCAGAGGTGGTAACACAGTGATATACAGTCAGGTGGGAGTTGCCCTGGGGTTCTCAACATTGATTCCAGACACCATGAAGTCTCATGGCTTGGGCAATGAATTATGAGTGATTACACAGTCCTTGTGGAGATGGAATCCTGCCTAAACATTGAGAATACCTTCTATGATGTTGTGTGGCACTATCACTGTGCTAAATGGGACAGGCTTCAAACAGGCCTAGCAAATCAGGACTGGACATCCATGAGGTGCTGTGGGCCATCAACAGCAGCAGAACTGTGTATTCCAGCTCAATCTGCAACCTCATGGCCTGGCATATCCATACTCAACCATTACCATCAAGCTAGGGGATCCACCCTCTCTCTCAATGGAGAGGGCAGGAGGGCATGCCAGGAGCAGCACAAGAAATATCTGAAGATGAGGTGGCAACCTAGTGAAACAACCAACCAGGACTAATTGTAGATAGCAAGAATTGCAGATGATAGTCAGAGACAACAGTGTGGAGCTGGATGAACAGCAGGCCAGGCTGCATCAGAGGAGCAAGAAAGTTGGTGTTTCGGGTCAGGACCCTTCTTGAAACAGTGCAACTTACTTGCTTAACCACACAGCAGTAAGTGATAGACGGAGCTAAGTGATCCCATAACCAATGGACCAGATCTAAACTCTTCAGTCCTACCACATTCATGACTGTATGTTGGTGGACAATTAAACAACTTGCCAGAGGAAGCTGTTTTACAAATATCCTCATCCTCAATGATGGAAGAGCCTAACACATCAGTGCAAAAGATAAGGCTGAAGCACTTGGAGGAACCTTTAGCCAGAATTGCTAAGTGGATGATCCAACTTGGCCTCCAAATAGTCCAAATATTAGAGATACCAGTCTTCAGCCAATTCAATTCACTCCACATGACATCAAGCAACAATTGGAGGCACTGGATACTGCAAAGGCTACGGGCCCTGATAACATTCCAGCTATAGTACTAAGACTTGTGCTCCAGAACTGGCTGCTCCCCTAGCCAAGCTGTTCCAGTGCAGTTACAACACAGGTAATTGTCCACATGTCAGGTATATGCCAAAGTATGTCCTGTACACAATGCAGGACAAATCCAACCCAGCCAATTACTGCCCTATCAGTCTATTCTTGATCATCAATAATGTAATGGAGGGTATCATCAACAGTACTATCAAGCAGCACCTGATCAGTGATGCTCAGTTTGGGTTCCTTCGGGGCCACTCAGTTCTTGACCTCCATTACAGCCTTGGTTCAAACATGGACAAGAGCTGAATTCCAAAGATGAGGTGACAGTGAGAGCCCTTGACATCAAGGTTGCATTCAACAGAGCATGGCATGAAGGAGCCTGAGCAAAACTGGAATAAATGTGTATTGAGGGCAAACACTCCACTTTTTGGAGTCATACTTAGAAGGTAGGAACGTTGTTGGTCAGTCATCTCAGCTCCAGGATATCTCTGCAGGAGTTTGTCAGGATAGCGTCCTAGGCCCAACCAGCTTCAGCTGCTTCATCAATGACCTTCCCTCCATCATAAGGTCAGAAGTGGGGATGTTCTCCGATTGATTGCACAATATATTCAGCACCATTTGTGACTCCTCAAATACTGAAACAGACTTTTTTTTTCAAATGCAATAAGATCTGGACAATATCCAGGCTTGGGTAGATAACTGGCAAGTAACATTCATGCCAGGCAAGGCAATTTCCATTAAGAGATAATCTAACCACTGTCCCTTGACATTTCAATGGTGTTACCATCACTGAATTCCCCCACTGTCAACATTCTGTGTTACTATTGATCAGAAACCCAACTGGACTCACCACGTAAACACCCATGACTATAAGAGCAGGTCAGAGCCTAGGAATACTGTGGTGAGTAACTAAACTCCTGACTCCCTACAGCCTGTCCACCATGCACAAGACCCAAATCAGGAGTATGACAGAATACTCCCCACTTTCCTGGATGGCTGCAGCTTCAACAACATTCAAAAGCTACAAATATCACAGCAGGTGCTTCTGTGTTCACCATTTGAATGTCAGTTTCAAGAAACTACTAAAGACTTGATGTGGAGTCTGAATAGAAGTTTGTTTTTACTTTATGAAATCAAACACTAAGATTTAAAAGTTTTTGACTTATTGTTTGAATTTGAGTGAGTATTTTTCACCATCAAGAATGAGATTGTTAGGAATTTATTTTTTTTTCAAATTGCCATACAGCTCCTGAGGTATACTCGGGGTGAAAAGTGGAGAAGTGGCTTGGGAGATGTCATGGGGATTAGAGAGGGGGAAGGAGGGTGGATGGGCACAGGAAGTGGCATTGAATTAATAAGGAAGCTATGATGGGCCATGAGGTGAGGCTTAGAGGGTCTGACGTCTTTTGAAATAACCAGGACAAAATCCCAGAGACCCAAGATAGGCCTTCTAGCCAGCCTGCCACAACATGTGTTGATTCCACAGCTGCTTACACTGTTTCCGCAGTTTACCAGCTCAATACCCACACCACCAATCACCTGACAAAATTTGCATGAATCCGTGTTCTTTCCAATGATGTTGAGAAATTTCTCGACTTGATCCACCCACCAAATAAATTTCCCAACTAATTTCTCCTGCTTCTTATTAAGAGCTAGAGATCTAGAATGGGTTTGGCCCAGGTTCCACCCATCAAAAAGACAAAGCTTTACACTCATCTGACAAAATCCTCCATGACCTTTTTAGAAAAACTACCACACTTTTATTACTGTAAATAAATGAATACCAAAATTAAATAACTATATCTGAGCTAAAATCAACAAATATACACTAATGCATTTCTTCAGTCACCTATCCGTGACAGGGCCATAGACTTGCAGAATTCCATTTGTCAAAAGCAGGCCTGATTACAAATATCTCATTAAACATGTAAAGAGACAAAATTCTCCAGGGCACATTAATTAATTATCTCAATCAAAAGGAAATTCTGCCAGTTCAGAACCAGTCAACTGGCAATACTAATATACTCACGTCTCCAGTGCCTATCATTAAAGGATTGTCAGACATTTGGCTATATAGGTAAACACACAACCATTTGAATGTGGCTAACTGTCAATTTTTAAATCTGTATGTATTACTCACTTTCACCACAGTTGAATTTCTGACTAATAATGTTGTAATGTTCATTTGGCTGGACATCTGTTTGCAATGTAGTGTGATGCCAACAGTATGGGTTCAATTCCTGTGCCGGCTGAGGTCACCACAAAAGGTCCCATTTTCTCAATCTCACCTCTTGCCCGAGGCATGGTGACCCTCCAATTGAACTACAACCAGTCAACTCTCTCTAATGAAACATCAGCCTGTCAGTTCTCAGGACTACAATAACTTTAACTTGTATCTGATGCATTAAGTCAGTCCTTGTTGAAGGCACAACGTTGGACAAATCTGTGGTGGAAATTACTCTTTTAAAAAATTATAACCTAAACATATATGCAGAAACAAGCAACTCAGGTCAACTTCCTCCCTTCCTTTCTCATCTATATGTACCCATCAAAAAGCATTTTATTCCCCTCTCCATTAAATGTTTGTCAAGTGTTCCCTTAAATACATGTATATTATTTGTTTCATCTAATTTCTGTGGTAGTCAATTCCATATTCTTGCCACCTCTTGAATGAAGAAGTTTCTTCTGAATTGCTGACTGGTTTTCTTGGTGATTATCTTATATTAATGGTTTCCAGTGATAGTTCAGCTATAAGACCATAAGACAAAGAACAGAACTAGGCCATTAGCCCATTAAGTCTGCTCTGCCATTCCATGAGAACTTCCAGAACTGCTGTCCAACATTGCCAGAACGCCAAGTATACTGCTGGGATTAGGGGGACCCCAATGGATCCCAGACTCAGCTAAGTTGGGGAAATCACGCAGGGAGTGTTCAACTTTTTGGAAATGGGACAAGGACTGTGTGCAGGGCTGGATTTTAAAGTCTAGGTGGGAAAGAATGAAGAGGAATACTACTTTCTGGTGGTGGAGGTTTAGGGAAATGGAGTAGGCCCCTGATCTGTAAAGAACAGTACCTGAAGATTGTAACCACTTCTGTTCCTGTCTTTCTAAAACCCTGTATTTCATAAAGGGCTGTCCAAACCCACTGCTTGTGCATGCTGTTTCATGGCATGGATACTACAATATTGGTGTCCATAAGACATCGGAGAAGAATTAGGTTATTCGGCCCATTGATCACAACTGAAATGTTTCTCAAACCCATTCTCCTGTCTCCTCCCTGTAACTTTTGATCCCCTTACTGATCAAGAACCTATCAACCTCTGTCTTACAGATACTCAATGACTTGGCCTCCACAGCCTTCTGTAGCAATGAGTTCCACAGATTAACAACCCTCCGGTTGAAGAAATTCCTCCTCATCTCAGTTCAAAAAGACTGCTCCTTCACTCTAAGACTGCCCTCTAGGTAAAAAGTGAAAGAACTGCAGATGCTGTAAATCAGGAACAAAAACAGAAGTTGCTGGAAAAGCTCAGCAGGTCTAGCAGCATCTGTGAAGAAAAAAAAAAAAATCAGTTAACATTTCGGGTCCGGTGACCCTTCCTCAGAACAGTTCTAAGGTAGGCAGGGTCACTGGACCCGAAATGTTAACTCTGATTTTTTTTTTTCTTCACGGATGCTGCTAGACCTGCTGTGCTTTTCCAGCAACTTCTGTTTTTGTTCCTGTGCCCTTTAGTCCTAGTCTGTCCAACTTATGGAAACATATTCTCCACATCCACTCTATCCAGGCCTCTCAGTATTCTGTAAGTTACAATCGGATTCCACCTCATCCTTCTAAACTGCATCAAGTATAGACTTAGAGTCCTTAACTGTTCCTCACAAAACAAGCAGTTCATCCCCAGGATCATCCTTGTAAACAGACTCTGGACCTCCTCCAAAGCCAGCACATCCTTCATTAGATACAAGGCCCAAAATCATTCATAATATTCCAAAATTCAACTTGTGAATAAATTGCATTCGAGAGACATCATCATGGATGGTCAACATTAAGTATTCTACAAAACATGCAGATTGCTAATTCTGTGAGAGATTATAGAATTGGTTGGCTCAAGCTTCTTGTTTTGAGAAACTCTGGATTGAAGTGTAGAAAGGCTGGAATAGAGCCACAAATTTAGATTTAAGCCACACTGTTTCCAGAATCCACTGCTACAGCTGAGGAGTGGTTAACAGTCAACTACCAGAGATGATAGAAGGAAGAGATATTAAAACGTACAAACCTCATGTCTTCACAATCTTCAATTCATTTTTGAGATTCAACTGATTTATAATCACATCAAATTTTATATTTAATAAAATGTTTTCTAACAAGACAGAATGGCTTTTAAGACTTTAAGTTAGCTTAACTTCAGTCTCGTAGATAGAAACCTGAATCATTAAGATGTGAAATAGAAAATCCTAAAAATTTATAGGAAACAAAATGTTCTAGGCAACTACTTAAGCAATCTAATTTTTATATGGGGGGATGGGGTTGATGTGATGAGAAGTTATATATCTGGACAAAGAGGGTGCATACGTCAATGGTGAATATGTTGCTGTTTGCAGGTACAGTGGTTTCAAGAAACTGCCCCTTTCCCTGCCCCAAATTACAACCAATGCTCAGGCTTGCATTTCTTAAAACCAGTGTGGGTAAGTTTGCTTCTGTTAAAGTCAATAAATAAAGAAGAACAGAAACCTGTCAGAATCAGGAGATCCATCCAAATTTCCAAGTCATTCTAATTCCACACACAGCAAATGCAAATTAAAAAATGAAATCCTATTAGCTTATTGATGAGAAGGCAGAGAACAATGTGCTGCCACAGGTTATTCAGGGTCCAAAACAGCTCAAAAGGTGGCAGGGTGTCCAATTCTTCTCAACACAGGCGAAACAATATGATGGAGTTACAAAAAAAGTCCATGGTCAAGATGAAATTGAGCTAATAACTGACACTTTCAAATGCATAGATGCTGGGCAATGAAATAGAAAAAAGAATCAAGGTGCTCTTCCCATTAGAGGTGGTGGTGGATCTTGCAAGAAATAGCACCAAACATGAATATACTTAGTACTATCTCCAAGATCTGGCTGCAATACATAGAGATAAATCTATCTCACCAGGATCTTCAACATAAGATTCGCTTTCAGATTTTCTACTTTAGCCTCGATAATCTCAATGGTTTCCTTTCTCACTTAGAATCATCAAGTTGTAGAGCTGTACAGCATGGAAAAAGACCCTTCTGCCTAACCAATCCATGCTGACCAGATATCCTAATTAATCTAGTCTCATTCGCAAGCATTTGGCCCATATCCATCTCATCCCTTCCTATTTGCACACCCATCCAAATGCCTTTGTAATGTAATTGTACCAGCCTCCACCACATCCATGCAGCTCATTCCATACACACATCATCCTCTGTGTGAAAAAGTTGCCCCTTGTGTCCCTTTTAAATCTTTCCCCTCTTACCTTAAACCTATGCCCTCTAGTTTTGGACTCTCCCATCTTGGGGAAGAGGCCTTGTCTAGTCACCCTATCCATGCCCGTCATGATTTTATAAACCTCTCCCTTTCCATGGTTTTCCACAAGTTAGTCTCTGAGAAACCTGAAAGCAAAAGAGTTGATAGAGGTACTGCAAAGCACTAACTCATACAATTAGTCAGCAATTGAAATGACCATCATCAGGAAATAAGATTACTTGTGGACATGGGTGTCACTGGCTGGGCCAACATTTCTTGCCCATCTCCTAGCTGCCTCTTCACCCGCTGCAGTCCATGTGCTATAAATGAACCCACAGTGTCCTCAGTGAATTCCAGGATTTTGACCCACGACACTAAAGGAATATATTTCCAGCAGGATGTTGAGTGGCTTGGAAGGGAATATGCAGGTTGTGTTGTTCCCATTTTTCTGCTGCCCTTGTCTTTTGAGTTAGTAGTACTCGTGTTTGGGAAGGAGCTGTCTAAGGATCTTTGCTGAATTTCTGCAGTGCACCTTATAAATACTGCTGCTACTGAGTGGTGGTGGTGGAGGGAGTGGATGCTTGTGGATGTGGTGCCAATCAAGCGGACTGCTTTGTCCTGGATGGTGTCTCGAGTGTTGCTGGAGCTACACGCACCCACACAAGCAGAGAGTGTTCAATCACACTCCTGATATCTGCCATATAGATGGTGGACAGGCTTTGGGAAGTCACGAGGTGAGTTATTCACAGCAATACTCCTAACCTCTGACTTGCTGTTGGACCCACTGCATTAATATGACTGATCCAGTTTCTGGACAATGGTAACACATAGGATATTGATAGAGGGGGATTCAGTTATGGACACATCATTGAATATCATAGGACGGTGGCTAAATTGTCTCTTATTAGAGATGGTCATTGTGTAGCATGAATGTCACTTAAAGTTGTTAATTCAGTTGTCATAATATCCTGCTTGAACACTGTATAAATAATTGCATGAGCTTATGTAAATTTTTAAATTTAGATATTCTATTTCCATGAAATCAACAAAACGTAATAGTAATAATTTAGCAGGAGGGCTGGTCTTTAAATATCTAACCTCAGCTGTTTCATTTAAGCAGCTCTACTGCTTCCAGGAAGATCATTGCAAATACTGGAAAAGGTATTTAAAAGTGTCCATTCCACATTAACGTCATTGTTAACTATGACAGTGAAAGAAATTGAAAACACTGGAGCACTATTACACTGACTATGCAAGCATCATTGTGGATAGTTGTACATGACATGTATTGTTTCAAAAGATGAAAAAAAAGTGCAACTTTTTTTTGGTCATCCATTTTCTAGGTGTATGCTCAACAACTTTCTCCCTCCCGACCTTCCAGCTCATCTTGTCCAAAACAATTTTATTGTTGACAGATCTAACCGGAACAAAACATATCTTGGAACGTGGAAAATTATTTATTTACCTCAATTGAAAGATGCTAGAAAGATTGAAATTTCCTTGAAAATGTGGTCTTCATGGGGACGAATGACTGTGCAGATACATACACAACCTTCTGCTGCCCTTGTTAAATTGGAAATAGAACAAGGGATATTTTTAAAATTTTTTGTCCATTCTTTACTTAATCCCTAGGGATAGGTCTAACCCTGTCTATACGGTGGAATTTTAATCAAGATTTCTCTCTCACACTTCAATGTAATTTTTCTTTACACCATCAAAGAGACATTATTTTGAAAGGAAAATTCTTCCCATAAAACGTGTTTTTTTTTCAAGAATGTATTTAAAATTACCACAGCTTAATTATTTTTAGATCAACTGGCTCATCACCCAAGGAAAGCAGCTGTACATTCTTTGATGTTGGCAATCCTTCATTGGTGCAGCACTATACCTCCTGAGCTGTTTTTACTTCCCTTACTTTTCCATCACAAACAAATCTCTGTGGATCAATCCACTACTCATTGCTCAGGGAACTATCTGCATTACCATGGCAACCTATGCAATTCTGTACTTGCAGGGCTACAGCAATTACTGTAGCTTTTCCTTCCTTTACTAGCTATATTCCCTCTGCCTACTTAGAATACATAAATAATTAAATTGTTGTATACTAGACAGTTAATTATGAATAAATGTTTTAATACTGTAATTCTGAGTATAGAAAAACCTTGTAGAAAAATGCTACGGTATTTTAGCTACGGTTACAGAAAACCAGGATTGCTGTATCACCTTATTAGTGGGTGCATCTTATTTATTATTGCAAAAGCACTCATTTTATTATGTCAGGTTTAGCTCTGTATTCCTCCAAATAACGTTGGCATTTTCCACCAACTGACTTCAAGGTTCCAGATACTGAATGAGTCACTGAATTGCAAAATCTGCTCTTATATAAAAGACACTTTATTCCCAACATAGCATTTTCTGCCTGTTAAGAACAATGCATAATTTTAATTTCATTTTATATTTCTGTATTTTTTTGCGTGCTAAGAAAGGGGACAGATGGCTTCAGAGTGTGGGATCAGTGATACATAGACAGACAGTGCAGAAAGCAGTGAGTGTGAGAGAGTATGCCAGACAGTGAAGACTTAGTGTGAATCTCTTTTGTAAGAAATCTGGCAAAACTGCTAGAGACTGTGGTTAGGGAACTTAGGCAATTTCACTAATGGTGAAGTAATAGAGTTTTATTTGCAGCATGTCTTAAGTGTCTCAAGGAAAGTCACCAGTTGAAGAAAAATAACATCCAGTGAATCTAGTAGGAATTTGCTGAAAGACAACTGTTTATAGCTATGTCACCTGTGAGAGAAGCCTTAGTATAGAGATAGTGGTGACTTTGTTGAAGTTTAGATTTTTGCAAAGATATTGCTGAGATAAAATGAATAGTGTGAATTTGAATTTTTTTTGGTATTTGGAATGAAGTTTTTCCAATGTTTTTGCTCGGCTTAACATTGTTCTCATGTTTTTCCTTGTTTAATAAATAGTTTATTCTTTGTACTGGCAGCCTCTTGTGAACACATTCATTAACTGACTTCCATAGTTAATAAAAAAAAAAAAAAAAAAATTTCAGGCTTCAATCTGGGATCAATAGATATTATTAAGCCACAATTTGTTAGGTTAGTGAAACGAAGTTAAATGAAATCAAATGAATTAAGAAAAAAAAAAGGACATATAAAGCCTGGTGAATAAATATGTATGTGTTTAGATTGAGTATTGTAATGCAGCACTAATGGCAGACTGTCATAGTAACTCTGGAAAAGCTTAAAACAGATCCAAAGAACAGATGCAGTGATATGGACTAACACAAGAGGATCACAATAGTGACTCAGGAGTTATGGTCTAGACTAATCTATTGTATTGTAACTCCTGCTTGAAATTACTGCTTTTAACGTATTGCCACAAATATGGAATAGGCTCATTCCTGCTGTCAAGACTATCACATGAAGAATAATGTCACTTGGATTAGATATCAGAATGTGTTAGCAGCATTGGAAGACTGAACAATTCAAGAGAATGGGAGAGAAAACTGAAAGAAAGCAAAGGATTTTATTTCATTCATTTTGCATTTCATTTTTTTGGCCCTCTATCTTTTATAATTGCATGATCTCAGGTGTTCAAAATGTTTTGTGATCTTACTTATGGTTTTGCTTTCATTTGTCACTTCTTTCTTGATTCATACTATGAACTTGTGTTGTTCAATTGCTGTTGTGCAGTGTTAAACCTTTACAAAATTATTTTCTGCTGGTATCCCAAATCTTCCCAATACCCCAAATCTACAAAGTCAACTTCAAGTATTTGGAATTTTGTTATGACAGGTTTGGAGAAATTGGTTGAAGAAACTGAAATTATTCAAATTTCTGTGCTCCTGAAGGAAACTAACTATTAATTCATTTGAATTGTTCAAATTCACTTGGAATCTTCATGACTGAGATCCATAGATTTTGCTTTGCTAAGGAAATTGAGGAATATGGAGAAAAATTAGCAAATGGAGGTAATGTAAAGTTAAGCATATTCCAGTGACGGAACTGGCCCAGAAGACTGTGTGGCTGATTCCTGATCCTTTATATTCTAAACCAATTTATTAACTTCTAAGTGAACCTTGAGGATACACATAATGGCTATAGGCTTAACTATCGCTCCTCAAAGCAAAAAAAGTAGATTGTATCTGCTGCACCCAGCCACATTGCGAACTGGAACTCAGGCAAGGTCCATAAAGATAAACCCTACTCAAATGAAGCAAGACATTGGCTGGAAAATTTAAATAAGTTTTTGAAAAACAAGTAGAAGTATAAAATGAAACATTGTATTGCAACAAAGCCAAAAAGATGGCTATTATGTACTGACGCACCAAAGATCCTTAGACAGCAACTTCCGAACTCTCTACCACTTCCACCAAGAAGGACAAAGACTGCAGATACATGGAACAGCACCACCTGCAAGTAACCCTCCAGGCCACTCCTCATGCTGATTTGAAATATATCGCCATTCCTTCAGTGTGACAGGGTCAAAATCCTGTACTTCTCTCCTTCAAGGCATTGTGGATCTACCAACAACACATGGACTGCAGCAGTTTAAGAAGGCAGCTCACCTCTACCTTAAAGGCAACTAGAGACAGGCAACAAATGTTGGCCAGCCAGCAATGCCCATGTCCCACAAGTGAATTTAAAAAAAAAACAAACTAAGCCATTTTATGTGAGTGAATGTTTTTTGATTGCACTAGTGTGTTGGGACAATTCATTCAATGATGCAGAAGTTTGGGGAATTTTAAACATAAATTGAATTCAGTGTAACTCAAGTTTCTGAAATATTGTGCTGGCTTTAAAAACCTGGCAGAACTGCCCTGCTAAAGAATTAATAATAAATTGGGAGTTTTCACAGATGACAGTGGTTAGCACTGCTGCCTCACAGCACCAGGGACCCGGGTACGATTCCACCCTCGGGCGACTGTCTGTGTGGAGTTTGCTCATTCTCCCCGTGTCTGCATGGGCTTCCTCCAGGTGGTCCAGTTTTCTCCAACAGTCCAAAGATGTTCAGGGTAGATGGATTGGCCTTGCTAAATTGCCTGTCGTGTCCAAGGGTGTTTAGGTTAGGTGGGTTAGACATGGGGAACCGCAGGGGTAGGGGAATGAGTCAGGGTGAGATGCTCTTCGGAGGGGCGGTGTGGACTTGGGCCAAATGGCCTGTTTCCACTCTAGGGATTCTATGATTCTGTGACGTCCACTTGTACATCTTGAGGAGGCTCCAAAAGTTAAATTGGCTCTTTTGAGTATAAGGACATTACCGACAGGTATGATTTGAAAGATTCTTAATGAAAAGAGAATAAATTTACTGAGGAGTTGACAGCTAGGTCTTTAATCTCGCGAGCACAGAGTGTAATTTTTCTTGGAGTGATTTTTGGTAATTTAAAACTGCATCTTCAATGGAATGACACCATACTTCAGATTCCAAAATATAGACGATAGGTTTGCTATATTTGAATCTGCACTTTCATGCAATAATTTACTTAATGTCTTAATGGATTCTATCCTGCACTCAAATTCATCTTTGAAATGAAGTCTTTTCCTTGATGTTCTATTTGAGAAATCAGCCAGGAGGCTCTCAACTACTGTACACAGCAAATCTACATCCACTCGCCAATGTATGTGCTAGCATTCCTACTGCTCTGTGTGTAAAAACAAAGGTTTTATCAGTAACCTATTAAATAGGGATTACACCATTCATTCATGGTGCAAGCTTAATACTGAAATCAGCAACATCAAAGCCATCTTGTGGGATATTGTTTATGCCAATCAGATCATTTCTCACTCTATACCATAAAAGTTGTGAACAGGGCAAAGGCTGCTCCTGAAAAATGCCGACTCTACCTAAAATTTGAACAGGCAAAACTAGTTTTGTTCTTGCTGCTACTATGGCATTGCAACAAGAGTGGTTTGCTATTGACAGATGCTGGCATCAAACCAAAAAGATGTTCTGCCTATCACACAAAGAGGTAATGTGGTAGTATTTGAATTTCAATGCCAGTATGATATCAGGTATGAAGGCTGTAAGCTCCAAAGAATTGGGAATCATGCTAAGCAACATATTTCTTCGGCTGTTCACGATGACCAAGATACAGACCAAACCCAACCAGCCCTTGTTTGCAAAACTTGCAAAAATCTCCAGTATGAGATGTGATTATGTAATTGGACAACATTTGCCACCTAATCCTGAGTGTGAAGAATTTTGCTTACAACCAATTTAGGATCATCAATTGGGCTCACAGTATGGCACACTTGTTTGTAATGGACTCTGCAAATATTACTTCATACACAGTTCCTATAGACAGAAAGAACGTGTGCATAAAAAGTATAAATGTTGTTATCAATTTTCTTTGGTATTTCTTGTGAAATATCCTGATGAGTGCAAGACTCAAACCTTCTATAAAATATGAGAAACTAATTAGTGATTTACAGGTGGTTGATTGGCAATGACTTAAAATGTCTCCAGTAAAAAGATAAACAGAATTCAGTGGTTTAATCAAATAGCATCAAACTATCCAGGAAAATTTTAAAACAATTTTTAAAATGTAATAAAAGTTATTACATTTTAAAAGATTGTGCAATTGGATTGTGGAACATTTTTCCATTTGGCCTTACGTAAACACCACTGTGTAAAAACTCAATAAAAGTTATTTTTGAAGACAGATATAATTTGTACTTGTTTTGCTGACAACATCCAAAATGAAAGCCAAGTTTTCTAGTCTTTAATCCTGCCTGTATCTTGACAGAATAGATGTCAACAGTGCATCACATCATAGTCAAAAATATTTCATTTTTTTTCTGGTAATAATGTGCAACTGGAATGAGATTTGAATTTGTTTCTCTTAGTGTTTGTTGAATCAAGACAATAAGAATTACTGAGTTCTGGAGAAGTTATATTGGACACAAAACATGAATTGTGTTTCTCTTTCTACAGGTGCTGCTAGCCCTGAGCTCCTCCAGCATTTTCTGCGTTTGCTTCAGATTTCTAGCATCTACAGTAGTTTGCTTTTATTAAATATCAATAATTAATCGGTATAAGACATTCAGAATCAACTGGGTCTCTTTGGCAGAACGGAGATTTTCCACTGCTTCTACAAACAAACAGCCCTTCATTTTGAGCAACTTGGGCATTTCATAAAAAAGACAAACTTATCATTAGCAGCAACAGAGGGGCGGCAGAAGAAATTATTCACCCAAAGGTTTGTTAGAATACAATACGTGTTTCAAAACATGGCTATTAAAGCTGAATCAATCAAAGCAGTGGGAAACCTAGGTAGTCCCTTGAAGAAAACTAAAAATTATTCATTCAGATGATCCTCATTATGGAAATTGTATTTGCAGTTTTTTGACAGTTATAGGTCCCAAATTCTCCATTAGTTTATATTCCATATACTTCAGGAAATAAGCGTGAAACTGGGACTTTTCTTCTTAAAAAGAGGAACCACATTTTATTTCATTCATATTTCATTCAGCCTTCCTGCTCCTCTGATGCTGCTTGGCCTGCTGTGTTCATCCACCTCTACACCTTGTTATCTCAGAACCACATTTCATCTTGCTCATCTGTCATTTAGTACGAGAAGGAAGAATTAAGCTCGATAATACCAACAGCATATTCTGAGAGAAAAGTAGCACTATATTAAGACAATCTTTATACAAAGAATAACAACTTCCATTGTCCCATTGATCTCCATATTCCATTCTAACTTGCCTAAAGCACTGCTGCACAGGACAGAGGGATGACCAATCTATTTCAAATTTCTTACAGAATTGCATTATCCATTCTAAAATATAACCGCTTTCTAACACAGGACAATGGAATGCTTCCCATTGCTAGGTCAACCAGGACCACCAAACCCATATGTATACTGACCTGCAGCGATACCTAGTGCCAAGAGACAATTCCATGACTGAATCCTCCATGTTACATTAAGCTGTTAATCAGTTGTGTACAGTACCCTTATTACTTGATAGGTTCAAGTGTCAAACCACTGAATATGCTATGGACAATGAGGTGAATTTAATTTCTAACACAACACATGGGCCAATTTGATCCAATGCTCATCTCCAAAGGGAGGAGAAATTCAAATGGTGACTTTACCAGATATTAAGCAGAAGCTACACTGTAATTGTATATTATTGATACCTAAATTTAAAATCATAAATCTCATTTTTCTGAAGGACTGCTCAATACAAGGAGGCATTAGGTTCTAATTCACAACCTATACTATGAGTTCAGCCAGGTATGAATGATTTTACTGCCTCTGGGCTTTTCATTCAAACGCAATTCAAAATGTTCAAATAACTTTGATTATTCTACTTAAGGGACATTTGACAGGAGCTTAATTGACAGCTGTCTTCCGATTATTCATACACATTTTAGATTAATGAGGAGATCTGTCAAATGTTCAAGGAAAGATACATACAATTAAACAATAAAAGAATATTCAATAACTTGTAAACTTTCTGCAGCATTATCAATATAAATAACCCCAATTTCTTCAAAAACTAACTAAAATTCAATCTAACGTGAAAATTCAGTGTTGAAGTTAGAAAGTCACTGACAGATGTGCTGCACTTGAGGTTTCTCCACATGCTACTGGTCCCTCTGCTTGCATATTGTCACATTAAAATGATACACCTCCAACATCAAAGCCTGTATGTTGAAGCCAGTAGTTAACTACCTCATCTGTCATTTCAAACTGTTTAGCTGTTTGCTCATAATCCAATAACTACTAATAAATGTTATGACAAATTTGAATTTCTGTCTAGCTATGCACTTCCACATGACCTCGTTTATCTATTCACCACTGACACTCACCCTTATCTTCATTCAACATCATGCTTCCCATCATTGACTCTGCAGTCACATTCAAGTGTTGACCATTGATCTAAACATTCCATTTAGGTCCCTTCTTTCCTTTCTTGAAGCAAAATAAACAATGATCACATGCATAATGTTCACAAGACATTCTTATCGTGAAAGTTCTAATTCATGTCTTCAATCTTCCACATTGGGCCATGAGAGCAATGAAGGGGAAACGGCACATTGAAATGGAGATTCACCTCAATATGTTTTCATTTCTCACCCACTTAGCCATTGCCTCAGTCTGTGCCTGCTGTGACTCCTTCATGCCCCATTGCCAATCTGTTGTTGTGCAGTTGTAGGTGCAACAGTTTTGTTAGGCCCTCATGGGTGCCAAACTCTAGAGAACATCAAACAAGAGTTTTCCAATCAAAGCAATGATCTGAGCAGCCTGCTGACACCTCTGCTGAATAAACTGGGGTTGCATCATTTAGCAGTAGCAGGAAGAGGAAGGTTGGCAAATCAACAGAGGATTTCAAATTTGTATGTTCCACAATGTTAGCTTGTTATTTATTGTTTACGTTATGAATCATGTTTGCTTACATTTGCTTACTATCCTTTTCCTAGCAAATTACCTTTTCAAGGGACCTTTTTAATTATGGTGAATGGTCAAAGAAGATGTGAATTACCAAAGATTTTTGTCTTGCACTCATCAGAACAAGCATAAGAAAACCAAATTTCAAACAATCACAACAATTTATGCTAGGGGGGATGTTTGCCCTGATTGGTTACCAATCAACTCCTACTGCCTGAGGCAATGCCACAAATGTAATAAGGAACTATAAGCTCACCAAGTTTCCGGGTAATTCAACACAAGACAAAAGGCTTGAACATGTTCCCTTTCATTTACAGCAAATGCATCCTTGAATATGAATGTATGTCACTTTTAGCAAGTCCAAAAAAGTCACATGATCAGCTTGACTGATTATCTAAAACTGTGATAGGGTATACTTATTAGTGCTCTCAGGAGTATTCAACAAGACTTGGTTCGAAAGGTTGACATTTTGAATTTTGCTGAAAAAAGACAAATCATGTCCAGTCTTTTCATTGGAGCCCCTTTCAAACTGATTTTTTCCTACTATTTCCTACACAGCATGTGATTCCATGCAATTGTTGTTACACAAATTATTGGATTTCCCCAAACACAAACAATGTCTAACAAACAAGACAAAAGGAAGGTGACCATACTAGCAAGATACCACGAAAACCAATTTGTTTCATAAACTGAGACAATATAATTACTTGTCACCATATGTGCACTATTAACAATGCACTGTTTAAGAAAATTAATGTTTTTCTCCCAAAGGAATGAAAACTAACCTTCAGATGAAGATAGACAACTGGAAAACAGTTAGTCAGACATAGTAAATAGTTATCTCGTGATCATTGGCTAAAATGATTCAGACATGTGATTGACACAGGGTAGACTGCTAGCTCCCACAAGAGTATATATCAACAAATCCTTATGAGGAGGTGGTTTCTGAGGTGCAGTACTCGCCAGACAGCTGTCTTCTTCAGATGAAAAATAGATCAAAAGAGGAGGAAGAAGATCCAGGGAAAAGTTCCCCAATGCTTTGCTGAGTTAGCATTATAATCCCTTCACAATCTTAATGAGATTGATACATTCCGTGCCAAATGTCTGTCGGTCCTCCAGCGTCAGTGAACCACCCTCCAGTATATTGCATCATATACATTTTTTTGTCTAATTAACTAATGTGCCAAATCTAAACCACTGGATCTTAACAAAACCAGTAAAAGATTTGAAAATTCTTATTGAATAATCAATTGTTTTTTGAAGTAATTGAGTCTTGGACCCCCAAAATCCACATCCAGCAATCATCAGAATAATTCACAAGAAAACCAATATAAGCAGAAATGAACATTTATACTGTGTAAGAGTGCCAATTGGTTGGCATGTAAGCACTGTTGGTAGAGATGTTGCCATGGAGAATGCATCAGTTAATGATAATTAACACTTACTCCTAGGCTTTATTTAAATGTTAAATATCGCAAGTTGACTCTGAATGGTCAAGACATTCCCCTGAGAAATAAACCAGCAAGTGATAGTCACCTGTTTTGTTGTGTTGAAACAGGTACAGTGCACGTACATGTTCTGTCAGTCTGTTCTTTTTTCTAACACACGTAGTTTCCAATACACACAGATATGCCATGTTTGGAGCAGAACTCAATCTTAAATTTGTTGTCAATCTACTTCTTCACACAAGTCTTTGGATTGTACACTTGGCTTCACAATGGCACTGAAATTCACATACTCATTGGTGTGATAGGTGGAATGTCTTTTTGCTCAATGGTAGCATCCTGTTTATGTGAAACACCATTTGTCTTGTGACTGCATAGTAGCAACAGCATAGTGAAACAACTAAGTTTGCCCCTATTGCTCAAAATTTTGAAATATCTTACCCTGAATCAGAAATGGACTGAGCACTTTTCAAGACCAGAAGTGATTGCCTTAGGGTGGTTCATGAGTTTGAATCATAGAATCATAGAGTCATACAGCATGGAAACAGACCCTTCAGTCCAACACGTCCAAGACTGCATGATACACAGCGAGAAATGATCTGGTCAGGATTATCCTGCTTTGTGTGTCATATTTTAAGACAAGGCCTGCATGGCAAACATGTAGCATAGGCCCGATTTATAACTCTGCCGATAAAAAACAGTTGTGTTGCAGTTGTAGACTGCCATAGTTTAATGCTGCCATGTAGATAACTATGGGTTTTCTTGACTTTGGGAATAGGCTAGAAATGTCAAAACAACATATGGACTATATTGCAAGTCAAGTGTGGTCTTCATTATTTCAAAGAATCCTTCGTTACCAGTGGAAAATTTGCTCAAAACTGTTTGTAGCAGCAACCTAATCATTTGGCCAGTTCATGTTGTGTAGAGGCAGTTATGAATAAGATAATGCATAAAGTGATAGGACTTTTGTTTGTCTGGGGCAGGCCATATATACACAGACACTGTAAGCAGAGAGGACAAACCTTATTGTGTCTATCATGTAGTAGCTTAATGCTTAGAAACATCATCTCCCCTTAAACTGGTATTCATGAGATTTGTCGTGATGATTGCAAAATTACAACTTTTGACAAAATATGTTTTTTCAGCAACATTCAAGTTCTGCAATACCAAATAACAATTAATAAATACTTTGCTAGGATTTTGTGCAATAGTCATTGTACTCAATTTGCGCTTATAGCCTAAATTGCTGTCAAATGTAGAAGATGGTGGATTGGATTCCAACACATTAGCAATTTCATCAATTTTTAATTCCCACCAGCACCTAAAGCTGCTGAATAAAATTCCCACTATAGCTTCAATTTTTGAACAATGCTTTTAACAAAGCACAAACAGGCTTGCAATAGATGTAACAAAAACAGAAATGCTGGAAAGGCTCAGCAGGTCTGTCAGCATTTGTGGAGAAAAATCAGTTAATGTTTCAAACCCAAAAAGTTAACTTTGATTTCTCTTCACAGAAGCTGCCAGACCTGCTGTGCCTTTCCAGCATTTCTGTTTTTGTTTCTGATTTCCAGCATCTGCAGTTCTTTCAGTTGCAATAGATGTAGCTTGTTATGTCAGGAACCCTTTTCTTACCTAATCTCATGCTTGCAACACACTTCAAATCACTGGATTACAAACGTGCCAACTTCTCAGGTAAAGCAGAGACTGGTTCCATCACTGTCATATAATTTTCTTAAGAACAAAGTTGTATTGTAGAGTAATCCATAATTTATCACTTCAAACCTTTGTGTGAAGGGCAATGCTCATTGCAATCCACTGTATCACACTATCCAATAATCATCGTCATGACTCTATGCCTCATGGAGTAAGTAGAAAAAGATCTGGAAAGGAAAGGATTTCATATTGTACTGAAACTAAAATCATAAAGATAGGATCGAAGAAGAACTTTCAGATGAAGTTTAAGAAGTTAAATGGTACATTGAAAATCAAGACCTCAAGCAGGGTAATCTGTGTCACTTATTGGACAGGAAAGTGATATAGCTCAGCAACTTTTGAAGAGACATTGAAATAGGATTAGTCCTGTAAAACCTGCTGTGCCATTGAATATGATCATGATTGATCCTGTACCTCAAATGTCATACTCATGCTCTTTTCCCATACCGCTTGATGTGTTGTCTGGAATTCAAGTTATTCCTTTAAGTGTCTAGGCCTCCATAGCCTTATGTGGCAGAGCATCTCACACATTCACCACCCTGTAAATGAAGATAATTCCCCTCACCTGAGACCTAACTGGTACAGACTGTATTCTGAAATTTTGACCTCTTGTTTCCCAACCTCCTCCCATCTCCCCCAAAAAGGCGCAACATTATCCCTGCATGCAATCTATCCAGCCGTGTCAGAACTTGATACATTTATATCTGATACTCTCTCTTTCTTCTACACTCAAGCCAGTACTGGTCTAGTTGATCCAATCTCTTCTTGTTTGACAATCCCGCCATCCCAGGAGCCAGTCTGGGGAACCTTTGCTGTACTTCCTCTCATTATTTTATCAGCAATTTTAAGATCATGTCAAATTCAGATACATTGCCTATTTACTATGGGAGGTATTTTGTCAATAAACATTGTCTTTTCCTAATTTACTTTCTGTGGCTCTAAAACTAGCTTCAGTGAAGGGCAAGATTTTAGTTAACTGCAGGAGCAAGATTACTTTCTTTGGTAATAGAAGTTTATCACATTTATTTCTTGTTTACATAAATGCTCATGATAAATGCTTTTAATGGAAATCAATTATTTCAAATGCTTGGTGTTACATAGTATAGTTACAGGCAAAAGGAACCTGTAACAGTCAATCCTCCAAAACATTGATAGAAGTATCTTCAAAATTCATTGAATATTCTGCAAGGATTCTGTTGGAGACCTGCTGACACATCACTTTACCCTGTATTCAAATTGCACAATCTAACTCACCCTTAATGTAGTCAACTTATTTTAATGTATCTTAATTTGCTGTGAAGGAGGTAAGCATTAAATGTGACATGCTACGGCATACAATCAATGTGCATCTACCCATCCTGAAGAATTTGGGTACGGTTAAATAGCTGCAAACCAGAAGCAATAAAAAATTTTATTCCCTCTTAAACAGAATGCATTAAACAAGCGCACCAGTCGTCTGACTTTGTACATGCATTTTTGATAGAACAGTAAGCAATGTGCACGTTCAGTGGTGTTTTACAACATTCCATGTTATGATCCCATGTTAGACATGATATAAAATTGCCAGTAATTGCAGTGTGCCATGTTAAGTGCTTCAAGAAAAATTATCTACTTGTAAGTGTACTGTTACATTAAATATTTGGCTAAGAGCTGAGCCTTATAGTGCGTTAGCAGCTCCTTCAATCATCTAAGAACAAAATAAATGCCCCTAGTCTATGCACAAATGTCCTTGGGCAGTTTCCAGCTAATTTTAAAAAATATTTATGAACGGGATATAGGTATCGTTTTCTGGGTCAGAATTTACTGCCCATCCCTAGTTGCCTTTGAAAAGGTGATGGGAAGTTGCCTTTAGATGGAGAAGCTCTCACGTTCCAGATCAAAATCTCTGGTGCTTCAAGTATGCTGTGCTATTTCTGTGTCACATTAAAATGGCCTCTACAATGACGTCCAGCATCTGCTTTATCTTTAAGAGGTGCAGGCTGGCTGTAAGAAGCAAAGACTAAACACTTGCTAATCGCTCAGAACTGTGCGATATGACTTAGATGTGCAGTCACTCAGTACATGTTTACCACTGGCTATATGTTCATTGTGAGCACTTAAAAGAGCAGGTAGCGCATAAAGGGTGTGGATATGGGTTATAATCAAACTTCATGATTCCTATGCCCTTTTCGAATCTAAATTTGTCCATCCACCCCAAGACTTGGGTCGAGTCAACAAATGGGCGCCAATTCTCAATTAATGTCATCTATAATTTCCATCTTAAATGTTTGACCGTAAGTAGCAATAGGCAAAAATTAAACTGCAGTTACACGAATTACCATTTGGGAATGTCACCAAGTACCAGAAAGCACACTGTGAAGATACAGAATGGTTTGAAGTTCATTATAAACCTCTGCCTGTACAGGAATTAGTGATACTGACAATTAACTTCAGAATGATTCTCTACATACTTTTCAAGTTAACCAGACATGTGTATGTAAGTATAAAAAATGCCAAACAGCTGCCAAACATGTTTTAAGGGAAATACTCACACATCGTTTCACAGGATCAATGAAAATCAGCTCCATGGAAAAATTGTACTTAGGATCATTACACTTAAATACTATAACTCCATGGTATTTATCCTAAAATAATATCATATTATTTAAAGCATTTATATTGTCTAATAAGAGGTCTGTTTTTAATTTTATTAAAAGGGAGAAATCCTTCTACTTTACAAAAAATCTATATGCATGTTTCAGCCACTTGTGATATAATTTTATTTGATTATTTAAAACATAAATTACACTCACTAACAGATAATATGATAAAAATCCTTTCAGGTCTAAATTAAACACAAAATAAATTAAACCATTTTAACAACAATTAGTAATCATCTAAACTTCCTATATTAACTTGCATTTTACCAATTAACATTTCTCAACTTTAAACAAGATCAATAAACTTTAGAAAATACTCCATGAATATAATCATTGAAATAAGAAGTGTCTCACGTGTGAGAAATGCAAAGACCAGAATGAATCACAGACAAAGTGATAGCTTATGCTGTTGGAATCACATAGAAGATGCTTTTTATAAAAACCTTTTTGGTTGAAACAGAGGCTCCGAAAAGTCATTAATTCTATCAAGAATCATAGGTTTGCCTGTAAGCGACAAGGCATAAAAATTATCTGCATGGTTTCTTGTGCTCCGTCAAATTCAATACATTCAAGGTAACATGAAGCCTACTATACATAACAAATATTTTATAAAATATTGTTCCCTCCTGTCCTGAGAGTACGGGTAAACGGAAATGCCGAAAAAGTGCTTTACTACAATGTCTAGTTCCATTTCCAATAGGAAAATACTTCACATCTAATTATTCCTGAACTCACAATAAAATATACACAGATTGTAATGTCTTGGCAAATAAATTATGAACAGTACCCAATATTACGTCTCAATTGTATTTAAAATGTCACTCAATTCAGTTATAGATTTATAATAACACTCGGGCTCTTGCCCAAAAACAAATCAAATGATGCATCAGGAGATTTTCAAAAGCTGGTATCTACTTCAGATCCACTGCCTGTTACAAAACATCATACAAAATGCTCAAACCCTTGCACTTACTAGCACACTGAACAGAACCATCAACTCCCAGAATCAGTAACAGAAATAGCCCTAACCACTGGCACACACAACATACCCAACATTTGTGATTATGTTTACTATTCATTCTCCGTCCTGACCTCTCGCGTCTTTGACATGGCGGACCATTCCATCCTCTTTTCACAATTTTCTTCAAGCTCAATGGGATTGTTCTCATTATTCACAGGGGAGACAATGGCCTAGTGGTATTTTCACTGGGTCGTTAATCCAGAGACCCAGATAATGTTCCAGGGACCCAGATTCGATGGCAGATGGTAGAATTTGAATTCAAATAAATTTTTAATTAATAGTCTAATGATGACAATGAATCAATTGCCAATTGTTGGAAAAATCTATCTGGTTCACTAATATACTTTAAAGAACGAAACTGCCACCCTTACCTGGTCTGGCCTACACATGACTCCAGACCCACAGCAATGTGGTTGATTCTTAACTGTCCTGTGGGCAATTAGGGATGGACAATAAATGCTGGCCTAGCCAGCGACGCCCTCCTCCATGAATAACAAAAGCTGGCTCTGTTGTTAGATGTTTTCATACAATACTAAACTTTATCTTAAAAAAACAGCCATTAAAACCTAAATGAAGCACCATGACCAATTCTGGATACTACACTGTAAAAAAGATGTCATGATCTTGGAAAAAGTATGAAGATTTGCTAGAATGATACAAGGGAAGGAAGACTTTAGTTACGGGGAGAGATGATAGAAATTAATTCTGATTCCAGTGAAGTTTAACGACAGATTTAATGTGGTGTTCAAATTATAACAGATTTGATACAGTAAATAAGGAGAAACCATTTCCAATGGTAGCAGAGATGTTGAGGTTGGTTGGCTCGCTGTGCTGGTTTGTTTTTCCACAGACCTTTCATTACCATGCTGGGTAACATCCTCCGTGCAGCCTCCGATGAAGCGTCAATGTGTTTTCCCGCCTGGTTTTTAAACTCTGGAGTCCGTTGAGCTGGATTGCCTCACTTCCGGTTTTCCTTGGTAGTGGAAGGTATATGGGGTCGAGTTCAATGTGTTTATTAATAGCATGCTTCGTGGAGTGCCAGGCTTCTAGGAATTCTCATGCCAGTCTCTGCCTAGCTTGTCCCACGATTTTGGCGTTGTCCCAGTCGAAATGGTGGTTCTCCTTGTCCATGTGGATTGAGATGAGTGAGTATTGGTCGTGTCTTTTTGTAGCCAGTTGGTGTTCATGTACCCTTGTTGTTAGTTTCCTTCCTGTTTGTCCGATGTAGTGTTTCTCACAGTCTCTACAGGGGATCTTGTAGATGACATTGGTCTTGTCCATGGCATCAGAGGCTGCACTTAGGATGTTACTCAGCACGGTAATGAAATGTCCGCGAAACAAGAAACCAGCTCAGCGAGCCAACCAACCTCAACACCCACAACCCGAGCTACAAATCTACTCCAAAACATTAGGTAGTAGAGATGCCAACCAGTGAACAGAAATGTAAAGGTAATTGGCCAAGGAAATACGGGCTACATGATTTGTTTTAATGCAGTGAGCTGTAATAATTTAGAATACACTGTATATTGGATATTGGAAGTAAAGACAATAATAAATTTCAGAAGGGGTTTGGATGGATACTTGAAATAGGAAAATTTTCAGGGGAAATGTCCAGAAAGTGGAACTAATTGGATAGCTCTTTTAAAGTGCAGGATAAGATATACTAAGGTAAATGGCTTCCTTTGAGTGATATATCAATTAATATTTCAACACTAGGTGGAGTTGGTGGTGGAGGAAACTTCTTTATTTACCTTTCAGTTTGTATTGTGAAGAGTTGGATGACCTCCAAGAGGTTCTTATAAAGCAGAGTGTGTTAAGGCAAAATTTATTGAAGGTACTCAAGATTCTGCAGGATCCTTATTGAGGAAAAAAGGAGGAACTATTTTGCTTCAGAGATAGTAGGAAGAAGGGTCTAGGCCCGAAACGTCAGCTTTCCTGCTCCTCTGATGCTGCTTGGCCTGCTGTGTTCATCCAGCTCTTGTTATCTCAGGCAGATTTTGCTGGCAGGCAGATTAGCAATCCAAAGATACAGGCTGAAGGTAATTGACTAAAGGAGAAATGCGATTTTATTTGCAATACAATACCATGCTCTGGAATACACAGCCTGAAAGGGTGTTGAAAGCAGATTTAATGCTAAAATTCAAAAGGGAGTTGGATATATACTTGAAAGAGAAAAAAAAACGACACGGCTAAGTGGACCGAGCAGCAGAGCATGACTAACTTGTTCAACTTTCAAAGAGACAGCACAAGAATGAGATCTTCATTACAGCAGGGTTAGCTGATCTCAGCCAGGATGGTACTAGGTGCAGTTCAATTAACTTCAATGCCCAAGGCTTGGTTGTGATTTGACTGGCATCTTTACATTTAAACTTTAGCCTTGCCTGAACTGAATTTTGAAAACTGAAATAGATAGATTGCTGCTTAAAATGGTTATCAAGAGTATGGTTCTAAGATGGGCATCTGGAGTTGAGGTACACATTAGCCATGATCCAAATGAACGTAGGACAGGCTCAAGGGAATACATGGTTTACTCTTGATATTTATACATGAGAAAGTCACAGTAGAGCCATTACTCAATAAGAATTGACTATTTGGAAAAAAGGACGGAGAAATTTGCAAGAATAAAGTAATAAATATGCTAAGCAAATTGTTTAAAATTTTATTAGAAGTTCAAAGATAACTCTGCTCATCATCAAAATATGAAAGCAAGCTATAAATAAGGCGAGCCAAGATTTTGTACAAGGAATAAAGGTGAAGTCGCCAGTGTGTTATCATGATATAGACCAACATACAGATCCTTCTGCCTTCCCACATGAGCGATTAAATGCAGAAATTGCTGTCTGATCGGCCATGCTCTTCCACAAGCTTCACTGCATTGTTACCACACTGAGAGATTCAACATTCAAATACACTAAGGGCATGATGCAGAGGGATCTTCTCCAAGTTACCCATGAAACTGATGAAGAAAGTTAGGTGCAAGTGATTTTTTTAATAGGCTTAATTTTCATGTTGTTTTGGGACCATAAATGGGAGTTGGTGGGCCTGAAAATGAGGACAACTGCTGGCACATCAATTTCCAAGATCATTCCTGCCATCAGTAATTTTAGGCAGGATCAGGTTAATCAGGGCTATGCAGCCTTGTGCAATTGGTAGCCAACTGGGCTTGTTAAGAGCTCCACCAAGTCCAATTAAAAAAGCTGTATGTAATTTTCCAGTGGGCCTCTGAGTTCCCATATTGTCAGTGCCTAACCAATTAAGGGCCTGGACGTGGATCTCCAGTAGCTCTCTAGGTTGCCCTAGAGCTTGTTTTTACCTGCCTGGCTGTGAGAGAATCTAATGTTATCCTGTAAATGGCTTTGCATCTCATTCAACCTCATAGCACTCTCCATCCCCCAAAACGGTGGCCTAGCTGAAATAAACTTTCTTCTACATTAAAGCTATAACAAAGTTTGGTGAGAGGACATGTCCATGTTGAAGCACTCTCTCTTTTATTTAACTACCATCAGTCTGCTGCTCTTCTCCAGAAGGAAGGATACCCCTTCATGAATTCCTAATCAGCAACCATTACCTCCAGGGGGCAGATTAATGATGCCTCAACAATCCTGACTTGGACCACACTCGTAATATTGTGTTCAGTTCTGGTCGCCTCATTATAGGAAGGATGTAAAAGCTTTAGAGAGGGTGCAGAGGAGATTTACCAGGATGCTGCCTGCACTGGAGAGCGGGTCTTATGAGGAAAGGTTGAGGGAGCTAGGGTTTTTCTCATTGGAACGAAGAAGGATGAGAGGTGACTTGATAGAGGTGTACAAGATGATGAGAGGTGACTTGATAGAGGTGTACAAGATGATGAGAGGCATAGATAGAGTGGATAGCCAGACACTTTATACCAGGGCGGAAATGGCTATCACAAGGGGGCATAATCTTAAGGTGACTGGAGGAACATATAGGGGAGATGTCAGAGGTAGGTTTTTTACACAGAGAGTGGTGGGTGCGTGGAATGCACTGCCAGCAGTGGTAGTAGAATCAGATACATTAGAGACATTTAAGCAACTCTTGGACAGGCACATGGATGACAGTAAAATGAAGGGTATGCAGGTTAGTTTGATCTTAGAGTAGAATAATAGGTCGGCACAACATCGTGGTCGAAGGGCCTTTACTGTGCTGTACTGTTCTATGTTCTATCACCTTATTTTTAGCAGCTGGGACCTTTTAAGGACTAAAAAGGATCTCTAAAGTGAAAAGCATAGATAGCCACAGTGATCATCTTTCCACAAGTCGAGCCAGTTCATGAAACCATCAAGACTCAGACTGAATTGAAATTAAAATGTCAACAAAATGACTGAAACCTAACATTAGATTTGTATCTCCTGTTTGATTTACACCTTTCTGAAAGTTTCACATATTACAATTAAAGTTACCTACAGATTACCTAGCCTGGAAACAAAACGTCAAACAGCAATACACAAGAAACTGCATTTTACCTAATATCTTTTAGGCAGAGCAAGAAGAAAGCGGATTTGTAATAGCAGAACTTGAAGGTTTGTTCTCTCTTTCTCCCTCTCTCACCATCATTTCACTCAGCCTCTTAGAATAAAACCGAATAAAAAGCAAATCAGAGAAACATCCATTCACTGTGAACTCAAAAATATCTAGACATTTTGTTACTGGTGAAGATTCAGGAAATCGATTAAACAATTATAATTTCAGCTTACAAAGTAACACCATCAGGTCTCCTGGGCTTATTTTTAAACTGCCTATTCCTGACATCTTTATTAGACATTTTCCATTTTATAAGCTTTACATTTCACATTTTATTATTTTTCACAGAGTAAGAAACTAATAAAATTCCTTTTACTTTCACTCAAGAAAACTTGCAATCTTTTTTTCATTTTGATGAGTACTATATTTCCATTGAATTATAATATAGCTGTTTACTAAAAAGAATTATAGTTTTTTGATGAGGCCAACTGTGGTGAGTGGGTGTGGGGGATAAAGTTGAAGGGGCGGCAAGAGTGGGGCTATTAACCCAAACTCACCTGGTCATAAAATGAATACGATTAACTTTTAAAAAATAAATTCTAACTCCCTGTATTTAACAGAAAGAATCGCACTACAAGTATTAAACTTTAAAACACATTATTCTTGTCCATTCAACATCAAATGAAAGGTTGAATTTCCGGAATAATCAAGGAAAAGTCTCAAAGCATTTATGTGCTTATTAGAAAGAACAGATGTAAAATGGATGATAAAAGTTTACATCGCTCTCTGGGACATCCCAAGTGTGCTACATGGCAGTAGAGATAGATCACAGGGTGGAATATTTTCTTTTGGCTTTGTCTACATGGTTTCTCACAGAAACCATAACACCATAAGACATAGGAGCAGAAATTAGGCCATTCGGCCAATCGAGTCTGCTCTGCCATTCAATCATGGCGGTTAATTTCCTCGACCCCATTCTCCCGCTTTCTCCCCGTAACCCTTGATCCCCTTGATAATCAAGAACCTATCTATCTCAGTTTTAAATATACTTAATGACCTGGCCTCCACAGGCTTCTCTGGCAGTGAATTCCATAGATTCACCACTTTTTGGCTGAAGAAGTTTCTCCTTATCTCCGTTCTAAAAGGTCTTCCCTTTACTCTCAGGCTGTGCCCTTGGGTCCTAGACTCTCCTACCAATGGAAGCATCTTCCCAACATCCACTTTGTCCAGGCCATTCAGTATTTTGAAAGTTTCAATTAGATCACCCCTCATCCTTCTAAACTCCAATGAGTATAGTCCCAGAGTCCTCAAATGTTCCTCATATGCTAAGCCTTCCATTCCTGGGACCATTCTCGTGAACTTCCTCTGAACCCACTCCAGGGCCAGTACATCCTTCCTGAGATATGGGGCCCAAAACTGCACACAATACTCCAAATGTGGCCTGACCAGAGCCTTATAAAGCCTCAGTAGTACATCCCTGCTTTTATATTCAAGTCCTCTCAAAATAAATGCTAACATTGCATTTGCCTTCCTGACTTCTGGCTCAACCTGCAAGTTTACCTTGAGAGAATCCTGGACTAGAACTCCCAAGTCTCTTTGCACTCCAGACTTCTCTATTTTCTCCCCATTTAGAAAATAGTCCATGCCTTTATTCTTCTTACCAAAGTGCATGACCTCACACTTTCCCACGTTGTACTCCATCTGCCACTTCTTTGCCCACTCTCCTAACCTGTCCAAATCCTTCTGCAGCCTCCCCACCTCCTCAATACTACCTGTCCCTCCGCCTATCTTTGTATCAGCTGCAAACTTAGCCAGAATGCTCACAGTTCCTTCATCTAGATCATTAATGCACAAAGTGAAGAGTTGTGGTCCCAACACTGACCCTTGCGGAACACCACTTGTCACCAGCTGCCATCCTGAGAAAGACCCCTTTATCCCCACTCTCTGCTTTCTGCCAGACAGCCAATCATCTATCCATGCTAGCACCCTGCCTCTAACACCGTGGGCCCTTATCTTACTCAGCAGCCTCCTGTACAGCACCTTATCAAAGGCCTTCTTGAAGTCCAGGTAGATAACATCCATTGGCTCTCCTTGGTCTACCCTGCTCATTACTTCCTCAAAGAATTCTAGCAGATTTGTCAGGCACGATCTCCCCTTGACAAAACCATGCTGACTTTGCCCTATTTTACTATACACTTCCAAATATTCAGAAATCTCATCCTTTACAATGGACTCCAAAATTTTACCCACGACCAAGGTAAGGCTAATCGGTCTGTAATTTTCCGTCTTTTGCCTTACTCCCTTTTTAAACAGGGGTGTCACGTTAGCGATTTTCCAGTCCTCTGGGACCCTTCATTAAACCATTAGTCAGCTTGGAGGATTATGAGCAGTCAGAACCAGGGAAATTAAGAATTGGGACATTCCTCATCTGGAGTCATGAAGCAGGAACTGTAGGTGGGACCCATGCTCAGAATGGAAAGTCCTGGTTCATGAGGAATTAACATTGTCAGATTTGTCTAGTAGTGGCAGTGGAAGAGAAAAATATCGGCAGTCGAAGCATCACAGATATTGCTCCTAGAATCTCTTGCAATAACCTGCCTTTGTCCATTGCAATCCTTTCAGGTGCTGTACCCTAATTGCCACCTATCCCTCCAGTACTCCTCAATGTTCCTGCTCTTTTGCATTTGTCCTGGGTTGGCTCCCCTTAGTAAGTCTGCTGCTTCCCCATGCCTCTTGCAGATCGGGCAGTTGGTTGAATTAAAAACCAATTAATAAATCTGCAATCCAAAATCTCAGTGATGATAATCTTGAGGCCATTGTTGATTGTCATAAAAGCCTGTTCTGGTTCACTAATGTCCTTTAGGGAAGCAGAACTGCCATCTTTTCCTTTTCTGGTCTACACTTTACTTCAGACCCTCATTGAGCTTCTTGGTACTGGCTTATACTAAAAAGCATCCCAAACTGTCCCATTGCTCTTTCTTGTTGACCTTCCTGTCCAGTGCAAGCTGACCTTGCTAATCTCTTCCTTGTGCAACTCTTCCTTTCCATTGCTGATCTTGTGGACTCTGCCAGATCAGTTCTCACCTTCACTAAACTTACCTCCCTTCGGAATGTCTGTTCATTTGTAAACAAGGCCCTTGCCAACCATGAACTTATTGTGGATGAATGCACTGACATCGTGACCGAATGGAAATATTGAAGGGTAATGATAGCTTTCCCATTAATGAAATCTTCACATCTGGCTGCTTTTTCCACTCAGACTGTCATGGCTGTGCTTTGGCGCTTACCACCTTTACCTGACCTTTACACATCTGGCACTTACATCTCCTTCAAGTGTCTCATCTTGTTCTATCCCTCTCACCTCTTGTTGAAAATAATCACTACCATCCTCCTAAGTACAATGTCCTCATTGAGATATCTATCACTTTCCTCCCCCAACCTTTGCACAAAATGACATTCCATCAACTTTCAAGTTCATCATCCTCTTATCTCATGGCCATTTAATCTCTCCAACACACACTAAGAGCTAAGCCACTGACCTTGCCAAGTCATGTGGCTTTGTCAGTTTCATAGAAATCTGTCATTATTGTAGCCTTTCTTCAAAGGTCAACAGACTTACTGAACCCTGTCATATCACAAAGTGGGCTGAATTTTGAGGAAACCACTTTTATCACCTTGTAGTTACCGGAAGGTGATTGCTTTTCCACAAGAACAGAAGTTGCTGGAAAAGCTCAGCAGGTCTGGCAGCATCTGTGAAGAAAAATCAGAATTAACGTTTTGGGTCCATGACCCTTCCTCAGAACTGATGAAGTGTGGCACCGAATCAAGGTGCTATACCCATTTTTTTTGTCTCAGTAGAATTGTACGATCCGCTACTACTTAGGTCACAATGTCAAATTTCTTTGAATTTGGTTTGAGAAATTTCTCAGACACGCTGAATGTATCTTCTGGCTAAGGCCAGCAAGTGCAATCATTATCTAAATCTGTGCAAGCACTTTTTAAAACACCAATTATCTACGCACAATGACTGACATCACTGACAGACTTTCAGCACCATATTCTCATCTACATGGTGCTGGTTTGAAACTGCAAAAATTCAGTAAAACTTCAATTATTGTTGTTCTTAACATAGCTATGAAAAATGGCCTTTCAATTATTTTGAGAGTGGGTTTGTGGTAGCTTGGAAGAGAAGAAAATATGTACCATTATGAGCTAAGTGTAAGTCACTTATCACTTACTCCATAATCTTAATTTCTTGTGCTACTAAAGGTTCCTGATGCTGAAGATATGCCACTATAACCGTACAAGTTCCTAGGACAATCTGTTATGTATAAAGGGTTATTCAATGTACTGAACCATTATGTAAAATATGTCAACTAAGATTGGGAGTTCTTTACCATTTATCTTGCACTGTCATGCTCATGATGCAACGTAACAAGGCCAATTTAGAGTCGTAGAGATATACAACACAGAAACAGACCCTTTGGTCCAACTCGTCCACACCAACCAGATATCCTAAACTGATTTTGTCCATTTGCCAGCATTTGGCCTATATCCCTCTAAACCCTCCCTAATCATGGCCTATGCAGAAATCATTGGGTTGCTGCACAGACATGCAGTTGCAGAGCTTCGTGAAAATGCTGACTATGTGGCACTCTGGAATTCATATGATGAGCTGTAATTGTCAACAATACAATTTTTACATTAAGACATCTACGAGGTCAATGGAAGTTAAATACAGAGCATGTTTGTACGTGCTTATTTTTACAAATATGCAACTTAATCAATATCTCAGTATGAAACTATGAAATTAAAGTTTATCATTTATGTTGACTTATTTCCCATGAGTGTGAACTATCAGTCAAACATGCAGTAATTATATCTTGATCATTGATCTTTCAGTGAGGTTGTCATCATACATCACTACTTGCAGTATTCTTACCAGTGATTTCTACTAGGAGTAGCAAATTAGCTTAATTTAATACCAACTGCATTGCAAAACTACAGGTTCTATGGAGTCACGGGCCCACTAAGCATCACTGCACTGACTGAGGAATTTACTGAAGTAACAAAATCTAAATGCTTCAATAATACAGTACAGAATAAGTCAGAGTACTTGAATCTATGAGTTAATGGTTAACATCTAGTTTAAAATTTAACTTCATTTCAACCACTTTGTACTCTCTCTTCTGAATCCAGTGATTTCTTGGCTCTTACTAAAGATTTTTCTCCAGAAAACAATCTTGTATCCAGCTCCATGTTCGGTCCAACCTTGCCAATTCCTACTGACTTTCGACAGAAATAGTCTTTATCACATACAAAGCCATCTCATGGAATTACATAGTTACACAGCCAAAAGAAAACATAAGATTCAGCCCTAAGTGACAGCTGCATCAAGCTTTTTAGCAGCGTTTTTCACTGCAAGGCCTTGCAAAGTTTCTCACCGTATTCCACCAAACTCATATCATTAACAACCTGCTTAACCCCTATCGGCATCTCTCACATCCAATTCTAGCTCCAGCTTAACACACACTGGTCCCAGCACAACTTGCTATTCACTGGATATCTGCCAATCACGGCACATTGTCAGTATGCCTGACACTCCCTCGCAAGTACAATGGCATTCTCTCACCCTAGTCACTGTTTAACCACCAGGCCACATGGTTTACCTGTCAGTAGTACCATCCCATGAAAACACCCTCTTGAAGTTAGCGCTGCCCTGTCCCCAGTACCCAAAGGAGATATTCAAATTGTGACTGTCCAGGAGGGGAATATCACAAACGGACAAGAAATTAGACAATTTCAAACATCAGGTTTAATTTACAGCCAGAAAAAGTAAACACAAACAAAATGACTGTAAAAGTTGCAGATTGCCCCACAATGCAAACAAGATGCTGTCAATTTGGCCCAAGGTAGTGGGAAATCTTTTAGAAACAATAATTGCAGTATGCCATTACAGTCACTTAGGTAAATGTGGATTAAGTAAGGAAATCCAGCATAGATTTGTTGAACGTAAATCCTGTTTAAGCATGTTAACCAAGTTTTTTTGATGAGGTAATAGAGAGGGCTGATGAAGAAAATATCTTATATATGAATTTTAAAATGCAGCCAATATGATGCATATGGACTTCCAAAAGCATCTGAGAAAATGCCGTTTAATAATCTTTAGTTAATAATAGAATCATGCAGTACAAAAGAGGCCCTTCAGCCCATCAAGTCTGTACCACCAAAACTATACTAAATGTATACTAGTCCCACTCACCAGCATTTGGCCCTTGGCCATGTTACGACATTTCAATTGTTCATCCAAGTACTTTTTAAAGGTTGTAATGTTACCTATCTCAACTACCCTCCCATGCAATGCATTCCAGACCATACCTCCATCAGGTGAAAAAAATTCGTCCTGAAATTCCCTCTAAAAGTTCTTGCCTACCACCATAAAAGTGAGCCCCTTCATTATTAACTCTTCAGCTAAAGGCAATGCCTGCTTTCTATCCACTCTGTCCATGCTTCATACGATCTTATGTGTGGCCACCAGGTCCCACTCCACCTTCTCTGCTCCAACAACCACAACTCGAGCTTATCCAGCTAAAGTGCTTCAGCCCAGGCAACATCCTGTGATTCTCTTCTGCACCCGTTCCAGTGCAATCACATCCTTCCTATAATGCAGAGAGGGGGAAACTTTCACATTGATGGGAAGGATCAAGAAGCAGAGGATATTGAGGACATGAATGACAAAAAATGCAGTATGATATTGGGCTAAGGAATGCAGTACCTGAGAGTGCAGTGCAATGGAGGCAAAGTGAATCATGGCTTTGAAAAGTAAATCAAGTAATCTGGTGAAAAAAAAAATTACTGGGCTTAGGAAAAAGACAAGACAGTGGAATTAGCTGAGGGTCTCTTGCAAAGAGCCAGTAGGACTACAACTGGTCTCCCTCTATTCTGTACCTATTCTGAAATCCACAAGAGAAAAATAAACATTGTCCTTTGTTACTTCACCATCAACTATCTCTTTAGGCTTTCCTCCCCTGTCTCCACCAACTTTACCACCAACAGCAAATATGAGGAATTCACTGACTACTTTGTCACTAAAAAATTAGATCATTTGTTTATTTGTCTAAACTACTTGCCCTCCTTTACTCACCAGGTCAAACCTTTCCCCAGTTCTTCCCTGGTCAACCTCTGAACCTGCACCTTTCTCAAATATCATTAGTTCCTGTTCTCAACTCTAAACTTTCATCCCTTGGCCCTATTTTGCCCAGAAACATTGGCCGCCCAATATCTGTTCTTCACCTTAATCTTCACTGGTATTAACAGTTCCCTCTCTGCTCAGGTGTAGCTCCTGTTTTCAAAACCACTGCTGATATGACACCCTTCCTCAAAAAACCATGCTGGCCAATCATCCCAGAATTTCTGGGATTGTCTAACAGTTTGCCTTCCTGTCCTACATTCTGGATGGAGTCTTCCAAGACGTAATTTCTCTCAGAGTTATCAGCCAGAGACTGGGGAAACTGTTCGAGGTTTTGGCCACATGCAGTCCAAAGCTGACATAACATGCAAGAGCGGACACAGGCCCATGAAAGAAGATGGAGCTCTGGCCACATTTTAGACAGTGGGTGTACCAGGCGTTAGAGGTGTTAGTTATTGTGTGATGACGCTCATTACCATATTGTATGTGAAGCCACCAATAACTTTTTGGCATACATTTCTCCAGGGTCCACATGCTCTAGGATGAATAAATATAGCCACCTTTTGGTCTCGCTGCAACATTCTCTTGTGGTAATCAAGAATACAGTTTATTGCATCTCAGAAACTGTGTACATGTTACTACACTATTGTATACTTTTTTCAAAGATGGTTAAGACTATATATTCCTAAGTCGAACTTCCTCAAGATCCTTAGTAGTTTTCTCCACCAGACCTCATGCCAGTTGGTAGTATTTATGGCACACAATCAGTATTAACTATTCAGAGCTATATACAATATCTCTCCTCATACTTTCTTCCCCATTACATTGCTGTTATACCTTTGATAATATCTTAACAGTTACCATTATCCCATGTCCACCAGGTCTTTGACTACAAATTCAGATGACTTGGAGGTTTTCACTATTCTCCCCAATGTGTTCTCTTCGGACATGGAAGAAGGTTGGAAAAAATGGTAGTTTGGTTGGTATAAGGAACTCGACATTCACTCTGTCTTCCTGATGGCCTGAGGTTTGTAGTTCTCTCAGAACTGGCAGACTGTTAATGACTGGGATTTTGTTTTCAGAGCAACAGCACCCTGTTGGAGCAGACATCTTTTTCTTCAAGTGTCCTGAATCTCTGGATATTCTTCATTGTAGTGGCTTTTAATGACTTGTGTGCATCACATTTTCAAACTGTATCATTGGATTTTTGTTCTCAATCTACCTGTGCTGGTTCACAGATCTGTACTGAAGTAGATGGAGCAATGGTTTTAATTTGTCAATCACTTTGCATTTTCTTGTTTGCCCTTTGGTAGTGAGCAATTCCTAAAATCAACTTGTTCACTCCCTTAATTCCATTATTGCTTGATGTGATCTCAAGTATTATTTTTGAGGATTTCCTGTGAAATGTAAGGAGGTCAAATATTCCACTTGAATTCGGCTCTTCCAAGTCACCTTGGCATCTGATTTCAGACTTGAATCTGTCATAACTGCTTGTTCTCATCTGTATTGCAACTTATTATAATTCAGTTGTAGATGTTTCAATTACCTTAAGACAAATATAGTGTCCACTTCACGTCTCTTTGTGCATGTTTCCTTGCAAAGTCTGCACATCTTGGAGTCTGAATTCTTTTCAATATTGAATGCAGGAAAACATCACTCCCGCCAAACCAGTATAGTCACAGCTTTCCATCTCAGTGACAGTAAGAAACACATTTCTTATTCCAACGTAACTAATCTCAAAAAGATTTTTGTTAGCTTTTGTCATGAGTTTCTGGAGCCTGGTAAAATCTACCAGTTATTCCTTTACTTGTTGCACTTTAACCACATCTACCTGTTTAATTGGATTGAGATCAACAAGGCATTTCTCCCAGGAGTGAGAATTCCTGGTTGAGAAATGCATATAGGTTTCCTGGTAATTGGTGTTCCCTATGTTGGACAGTTGCTTGTATCATACCTTTACCATTACATGCTATGGCCCCTGGAATAATCAGCTGATGTTTCTTTTTAAACCAAAGCTCACAATCTAATAATATTGTAATACTTAGATCAAGGTCTAACTTGACCTTTGTGAAGTCACCATTGACATTAAACACTAGCTTGCCAAAATGTTAGGTCTAGGTAATCGAATTTCCCGAGGAAACTTTTGGGTTTGCCTTCTCCCTCATTAACCTCGTTATGTGGGTAATTAGTAGGTCTTTTGCTATTTTATAGCTGTGACCTACTGTGGCACATTTTCTGAAAATGATCCGTTGTTTCACAATGAAAGTGTTGGATTATAACAGTGAGGTACTGTTTGCATCCATGATTTTTTTTGTTTAACAGCGCTAGCATACATATTTCATGTCCTGTGTCTGTTCAAAGCAGTGCTGTGACTGATTGTGGGTGTCTTCTGTGCTTCTGGACTTCAACAATGGAATAGATTCAATGTGCCATGTTTACTTGTTTCCTCCTTGGTTGCTTTTGAACATTTGTTTCACTGACCATCCAAATGGCTTTCTTTAAAATCAAGTCTTTGTTGGACTGTGATTAATCTGACAAGAAATCATAGATCATAGAATCCCTACAGTGTAAAAACAAGCCATTCAGCCCAACAATTCCATACTGCCCTTCTGAAAAGCATCCCACAAAGACCCACCCCCCTACCCTTTCCCTGTGTTTCCCACATCTATTCCACCTAACTTATACCTCTGGACACTACGGGCAATTTAGCATGGCCAATCCACTTAACTTGCACATCTTTGGACTGTGGGAAGAAACTGGAGCACCCAGAGGAAACCCACGCAGACATGGGGAGAATGTGCAAACACCGCACAGACAGTGACCGGAGGGTGGAATCGAACACAGGTCCCTGGTGTTGTGAGGCAGCAGTGGTAACCACTGAACCACCGTGCTGTCCCATCAGCACCAAATCATCAGCAATGCCTACAACAATTCAGTCTCTTATGAATCTTGCCTGCAAGTCCCCATAGTCACACTTCTAAACCAGACTCTAGAGGTCATTAACGAAATCATGTATTGATTACCCTGGACGTTGAGCTCATCTTATACACCTTGCTCTTTCCAGAATTTTATAAGCTCTGAGGCCGTAATAATTGTCAAAGCAATTGTGTACTGGGGCTAAATACCATATTGCATTGCTTATTTTATGCCTTGGTGAGCTATAACATCATCTGCTATACTCCCAATTGTGTACTGAAGTATATTTGCTTGCTCAGCTTCTGATTTAGTATTAAATTTAGAAGGGGTTCTTTACTTCAGTAATAGTTTTCTACAAGAAGCCCAATTTTGTATCCTATTTGTCCAATCTTTAAAATTAAACCTTCCTGCTAAACCATTTCAGAAAACATGGCTTCAAAATAGGAAGCCATTTAAAGCAGAAAATGCTTTAAAACATTTTACTTGTAAATATCATTTTCCAGTGCTTTGTTGGTATATTGGAGGGTTTTCCCAGGTTTTGAGGCTAAAATGGAGAATTTTACTGGATTGATTCCCACTTGCCATGAGGTTTTCTTCTCTAGGATTCAACCAATCATTAGACCGCTCCAATAATAGGCTGCTCAGTATGCTGAATGAATTGGCCAATCAGTCTTCAGCTCCCATTCAGATGGACATGGATGGTCACCACATATGTTGAAGATAAAGTAAATCTTCAGATCATCATTGCCTGCTCAACATGTTGTATGCTGAGGCTAAATACCACATTGCATCTACTGTTACCAATACCTTCTACGTATATTTGGTTCCAGGGCCCACATGATCTAGTATATTAACTTTCTGGTCTGATTAATTCAGGATTCTTAGTTACTCTCCCCACCAAACTTAACCTAATACAGACTGACAGCAAATTACACTGATTTGGCAGAGAAGGAGGATACAAATAATATCAAGAATCAAGTGTGAAAGAATTGAAGATCAAGTGCATCAGAGAGAAGAAGTTGGAGCAGAAAACATCTGTTGCACATAAAGGCATCACTTGCTGTTGAAAAACTTTAAAATTACAATTTATTTTTGAATTCATCAGACATTAAAGTTACAAATAGTTAAATCACAATTCAAGGCTTCAAAATCAAGTTGATCACAGTGAATGAAGTCATGGTTTATAGGCTGTCAATGTCAAATGTAAAGTAGCTATTCAAGTTATTTATGATAAGGTAACAAAGAAAGCAATATGTACTTTAGAACCACAGGGGATTCAATAGTTGTGATCAGTATAATGTTCAAATACAGCTTTATTATTAATTTCCAAATAAAATACAATACTGTACACACTGTGGAAAGCTCACAATTGATACTAAATTTTTCCTGTTTTGTTCCATAGAAATGTATTTTCATTTACCAGTTCTTAAATGTTAGTAACATTCATACTGAAAATGTGCACTGGCCCATTATCTCAACGTTTTGATAAAACACTCTTGTCGAGGCTCCAATATGTTTGATAAACAGTCCACATAGTTCCATAGTCTAATTAGTTGTTAGTAGGAACTCAAAATTCCAAATGGTGTGCTTAATGGCTTAACTAATTCATAAATAATTTGCCAATGTGAAAACAGTTGCACATTGTGAGACGGTAATACAGAATCATAAAGAGTAGAAGTAAATTTAAAATGCAAATAGCCATGACAATCTTTCAAGTCTTACTGTAATTCATGTTAAGTTGCAAATTCCACATTCACTGTGTTCATTCAATTCAGCTCTCATCTTCAAAACAAAAGTGGTTCCTGATTACTTCAAGAGCCTGGAGTCATCCTTGTGAAGATTCCACTTACTAAAAATCACTTCACTTTTCGTCTTCTGGTCATTCTGTATTTAAAGCAAGGACAACCTTCCCTTCCTAATTATCAAGTCGGTTTCTACTGATTAAGTAGCAGAAATGGAAGGGGCATTCAAGGGGATGAAACACTCATGGAAAGAGAGTGGCAATAAGCTTTCTTTAGTCTTACAGGGCTTTCCCTCCAACAGGTCTGATGCAGGAATGTTTGTGTTAATCCTATGAGAAATTAGGCATGGTTGTACAGTATTGGAAAATCCAATAAACGCTTATTCTAGCTGACTAGTATACAAAATTATTAAATTCACAGGCATATCAGTGTCTACGCTAATAAAAATGAGCAGTATGATTCCATTAGAATATCACAGTTCAAGTGATCCCAGGTAAGATGGCATTTGAGTCCTGTATACCATCACTGCTGTGATTCACTGATGATATCCTGCAGATATCTTTTAAATGTACGTGAACACACTGACTGTGAGATATAAAACAACATACCCCTTTTTCCAAAGATAAAAAAAATCCCAAACAGATACATATAGTTGTACATAGGCATGTACTGACAATTTGATAATGAAGGGAAAAACAAGTTAAAAGAGTTTACAGGATGAATATTTCACACTTCACTGCATCACTTCAGAGTTTGACAACGCATCCTGATCTGGTAATCTGTGTTGTTTTCTGTTGCATTTGTTCGACAACCCAGTTGCCTAGCTGCAGGCTGTTGTCACTCAGTATCATAACTGAAGTTTTCTTCCTCACTCTCTTCATGCATGATTGGTGGGTCTTACATCGATATGTGCTAGCTTTTGTTTCTTTGTAATATAGCACGATGATTAGTGATGACTTTGTACGATCAGGGCTGGTTACATATTTTTGATGCTTTTGCTGGTTTCCAAGTATTTTTAATTCTACCTTGCACTTTCTATCTAGTGTGCAGTTTTGGTAGTCGTCTTCCTGCTCACTCATCATCTATCTTTTTCAATCTCTTGTCTTTGAAGAATGTCCTGTGTCTTAGAATGATTAGACAGTTGGTTGCTCAACAAAGTGTTTCTCATTTGCCTTTCAAGTCTAAGTTGTGCTAGGCATGGTAAGCACTTTCCATGTGTGTTGTACAAAAATGCAGCAATGCAATGCAAAAATCTTGTTTTATTGCTGAACAATTAGTGATGATGAATTTAATAGTACAGACCACTCACTTACTAGACCATTTCAGCCTGAATAGTGGGGTGAGATGTGGTATGTGTCACATCCCGTTTAGTACACATCTAGAAATGGTTTGTTTGTGAATTGCGGTCCATTGTCAGACAATATCCATTCTTGGATACAAATAATCTGAAAATGTCAGTCATTGTGCCAACAATTACATTGTCAATAAGTCTCACAATATTTGTTTACACTAACAATAAATCTGGTCTTTAAAACATTTAACTACATAATTTCATGGCAAAATCCATACTATTGCACTGTGTGCAATCCCTGGTATCACATCACACAAAAAAGATTGGCAATCACTTCTTAAAAAAAGTCAATTACAGGATATTGATAGTATAATGAATTAATGTAAATAGAAATTTTAACTCATGCTGACTACTGGAGATCTCTAAAATCCCTTTTGAAAGTATTATGTTTAATAGTATAACTGGCACTATCTAAGAGAAGATATAGGATAGTAACCCTGTTCTTTGCTTCCATAGCAAAAGAGTGGATCCTTTTCAATGATTCTGAAAGTTGAATAGCAAATATAATTGGTTTTAATTAAGTTTTACCTTGTTCCTGTTATCTGGCTCTATTCAGACCTATTACATCATAAGAAATGAGAGAATTTGCAAATCATTTAACCTCTTGAGCCTGATCTGCCATGTGATACAATCATGGCTGATTGTCTACCTCATTTTCTGCCTGCTCTTAATAACTATTTTATTCCCTGAATCAAAAATGTATCAATCTCAGCCATGAATATATACATCAATGGATTATTGATAGCCCTCTGGAGAAAGGAGTTCTAAGGAAGCACAACCTTCTGAATGAATACATTTCTCCTCATCTTAGACTCTTTTGTCATAAGAATGTACTCTCCATGTTCCAAACTCCCCATCCAAGGGAATAGCCTATCCACGTCTACCTTAATGAGCTTCTTATAATGTGCAACAAGAGAATCAGCAAGAAAGACCCAGCTCTGGCTCAATGTGGAAGTTAAAGACAGTATTAGATTAAACGAAGAGGCTTACAATGTTGCAAGATCAGTAAGAAGTCTGAAGATTTGCAGCATTTTAGAAATCAGCAAAGAACCACCAAAAATTGATCAGAAGAGGAACTATATGATGAGACAAAATGTAATACAAGCTAAATATAAAATTATGAGAGGCATAGATATGGTAGATTGTAAGAATCCTTTCCATATGGCAGGCATGTCTAAGACAAGAGGGCTTAAGTTTAAGGTGAGAGGTGAGTGGGTTAGAGGGGACTGAAGGCAAAACTTTTTCGCCCAGACGGTGGTAGAAATATCGAATGTATTGCCTAAAAGGGTAGGTACTCATGCAACATTTAAGAACCAATTGGGCAAGCACTTAAAAATGTATTTGCTTAAAAGGAGAAACCATTGATTGTTTAATAAAACAAAAAAAACATTGAAAATTGAGTTCTCAAAGAAATTTAGAACTACTGGCGAACAACTGGCATTTGGATCCGTTTGATTTTATTTGAGGGTAATCTTTCTGGAAGGAATTTGACAAGATTTGACAAAAACACTGTTGGCTGAAATTAAAGCTCATGGAATTAAATGCAAAGCATTTATTTGGATAAGTGATTAGTTAGGAAGATCAAATATAGGAAAATGGACATGTACTCAAATTAGAAGGAAATAACGCGAGGTGTTCCAAAAGGGACTTCACTATACTTATTGAAAACTTAAATGACATAATATTGAGGCAAATTGGTATGTCTGAAGACAAGAAAACCAGCGGCATAGTAAATAGTGTCAGTCATGGTGGCTCAAGGCTTAGCACTGCTGCCTCACAGCGCCAGGGACCTGGGTTTGATTTCACGCTCGGGTGACTGTCTGTGTGGAGTTTGCACATTCTCCCTGTGTCTGTGTGGGTTTCCTCTGGATGCACCGGTTTCCTCCCACAGTCCAAACATGTGCAGGTTAGGTGGATTGGTTATGCTAAATTGCCCTTAGTGTCTAGGGTGGGAAATGCAGGGATAGGATAGGGAGTGGATCTGGGTGGGATGCTCTTTGGAGGGTCAGTGTGGACTCGATGGGCCAAATGGCCTGCTTCCACACTGCAGGGGTTCGGTTAGCAGTAGCAATAACATTTCAGAGACACTGGGCGAGACATAATGCACACCGACTGGCAGGTTTCAAGGTAGGATGGCACTTTGCATCGTACAATGTCGAAAACACCTGCTAAACAAGCATTTAACACTCAGAAGCCAGCTAAGAGTCAACCACACTGCTGTGTGTCTATAGTCTCAAGTAACTGCCAGTTATGTATGACAGATTTCTTCCCCAGCCCACCTCCCCGCCAAAGCCTCCAGTGAACCAAATGGATTTTACAACAATCAAAAATGGTTACGTGGTTGCCAATAGGCCAACTCTTTATTCCAGATATTCATGAATTAAAATTTCACCATCTGTCCTGGTAGAAATCGAACCCATGTCCCCAGAGCATTGGCTTACAGTTCTGGATTGCTAGTTCAGTGACATTACCACCACACCACTGACGTTGCTATAATTTTACCAGCACCAGGGTAGCATTAAGTTGTCCAAACTCCTGTTGGCCAACTCAGGCTCTTAAAATGGGCAACCACAGGTTTCCATGCAGAGACTGGTGGCTAGCATGAGGGGCTAACTCCTTTACTGACCCTGTGCCCATTGAAACAATATCTAGTTCTCTCTTCTCAAGACCCACACCACTTTCACTAATCCCAAGCAATTTCAAAGTTCCAATTCACTGGTGAATGCCTCTTGAAGAGCTGAGTACAGTATCAGCAGTGGCCATTGTGGTACAATTGGCGAGAGCTCTCTGAGTTGTGCTTCCTATCCCTGAGGTGAGATATCCCTGTGTGGCAAAGATTCATCACCTGAGCATGTTCCCTCCACCCCTACCATCAATTAACTAGCTAGGGCAGCAGGATCATTGCACCATGCATGATTCAGCCCGTTGACAGTGGGCAAAATCTTGGCAGATCAATTTCAATGCAGCCATGTATGAGGTCATCCATTGTGGACACAAAGAAACAACACACTATTTATAAGGTGAAGAGCTGGGAACAATGGAGGTCCAAAGAGATTTGGGGGTCCAACTACATCAATTATTAAAGTGGAGCTGACAGGTACAAAACATCAAAAAGGCCAGTTAATTTTATTCTTAACTGGAATGACTGCATATAAAGGGGTAGTAATCAAGCTAGAGAAGAAAAATCACACAAAGACAAAAAAAACACTTAAACTCATTGCCCAGCAATAATCTGCATCTGGATTATTTAAACAACTTGAAAAGAGATTCAAAGTATCAACTTTTATTATCAATTCATAAAAACAACAAATAACTATTATATCCATTTGCATCTCAATCACATCTATTCTTGTGTCTGATTGATCGTATCAAATCTGACATTGTTATTATCAAATTGTCTTCTACCACCTTAATTGTTTGCCTGCAGAATTTCTTTGTTCCTTTCATTTTCCTTTCTTACTGCAGTTGCTACTTTAACTTATGATCTGCAATCCATGTTGGACAACAACTTCATAAATATTATGATTGCATTAGTTGTACAATGACTTGTACAATGACAACATGAATTGGCCTGGTTAAAGCTCTGTTCAATGAGAGATTGGAGCTGCACTAACAGTTTTTAGAAATGTAGTACATTTGGAAATTTAGGTCAGTGTATGACTTTGTCATTTATCAGGAGCTGATGACTTTCTGTAACATTCCCAACTAGGTATTCCATGATACAGTCAGTGCCATTTTTTGAGTGAAACAAGGGGAAATGATACCCCCTTGAAACATTAACAGTATGTGAAAACACTGGATACAGAAAAACTGTCACCAACGAATGTGATTTTCTAGTGCACTCCAACCTTGGAGCAAGTGATTTGATGTATAACTAATAAAAGTAGTTTCTAAATTTCTTGGCATTACTTTCTGTTATTCCTAATTATATTTAAAACAGCATAGTTAAAATTTTAATTAATTGCAAAAAATTTACAGCCTAATCTGTCTTTGCTAAAATATATCAATTTAAACTAGCTAAGAGCTGTCTTCTTTCACATTCACATGATGTTATTACAGAAATGTCTTGATTCCAAAATCAAAAACCAAACATACTATTACTTCAAAACACCACAAAATAACCCTTGTTTCAGAGATAGTAGGAACTGCAGATGCTGGAGAATCTGAGATAACAAGGTGTAGAGCTGGATGCACACAGCAGGCCAAGCAGCATGGAAGCAGGAAGGCTGACATTTCAGGCCTAGACCCTTCTTCAGAAATGGGGGAGAGGAAGGGGGTTCTGAAATAAATAGGGAGAGAGGGGAAGGTGGATAGAAGATGGATAGAGGAGAAGATAGGTGGAGAGGAGACAGACAAGTCAAAGAGGCGGGGATGGAGCCAGTAAAGGTGAGTGTAGGTGGGGAGGTAGGGAGGAGATAGGTCAGTCCAGGGAGGACGGACAAGTCAAGGGGCCGGGATGAGGTTACTAGGTAGGAGATGGGGGTGGGGCTTGAGGGGGGAGGAGGGGATAGGTGGGAGGAAGGACAGGTTA
>NC_063344.1:39365850-39394872 GCF_021869965.1 Rhincodon typus
GTGGAAAGTCTTCTTGGGGCCTGGAATGGGGGTGAGGGGGGAGGTGTAGGGGCAGGTGTAGCACTTCCTGCGGTTGCAGGGAAAAGTGTTGGGTGTGGTGGGGCTGGAGGGGAGTGTGGAGCAGACAGTGGAGTCACGGAGAGAGTGGTCCCTCCGGAAAGCAGATAAGGGTGGGGAGGAAAAAATGTCTTTGGTGGTGGGGTCGGATTGCAGATGGCGGAAGTGTCGGAGGATGATGCATTGGATCCGGAGGTTGGTGGGGTGGTACGTGAGGACGAGGGGGATTCTGTTTTGGTTGTTATTGCAGGGAGGGGGTGTGAGGGATGAGTTGTGGGAAATGTGGGAAACACGGTCGAGGGCGTTCTCGACCACTGAGGGGAGGAAGTTGCGGTCCTTGAAAAACGAGGACATCTGAGATCCAACTTCATAAGCTTCAAAATCTCCCCTCCCCCTACTGCATCCCAAAACCAGCCCAGCTCGTCCCCGCCTCCCTAACCTGTCCTTCCTCCCACCTATCCCCTCCTCCCACCTCAAGCCCCACCCCCATCTCCTAACTACTAACTTCATCCCGCCCCCTTCACCTGTCCGTCCTCCCTAGACTGACCTATCTCCTCCCTACCTCCCCACCTACACTCACCTTTACTGGCTCCATCCCCGCCTCTTTGACCTGTCTGTCTCCTCTCCACCTATCTTCTCCTCTATCCATCTTCTATCTGCCTCCCCCTCTCTCCCTATTTATTTCAGAACCCCCTTCCCCTCCCCCATTTCTGAAGAAGGGTCTAGGCCCGAAACATCAGCCTTCCTGCTCCTCTGATGCTGCTTGGCCTGCTGTGTTCATCCAGCTCTACACCTTGTTATCACAAAATAACCCTTATACATTTTAAAATGACTCCACAAACAATTATAATTCCAAAAGTTATTAATGTTTTCTTTGCTTTGAAGGGCAGAAAATATAATCAGTAGGAAAAGAAACTTAAAGGTGAAACCATGCTGTCTGGACTAGAATGCAAAAGAAACCTATAATTACTGACAACCCTCGGTCTAAAACTTTTTATATATTTAAGAAGTCTAATTTACAGTCCATGATACAATGAACCAGTACTTGTGAACTGCTACAAATTATATGCATAAATCTTCTAGATCCTGGAGGCTTCCAAGGGAAATTTAAAATTACATTGTCTATAAAATAGAAGAGTGCAGCAATTTATTCTTTGTGAGAAATGAGCATCCACATTATAAAATTCCACCCATTGCTAGGTACAGACACACACTTTATCATGTTTTATCATGATTTGATATTGTCAAAGCTTTAATTTGCCAAACCTAATTTCAAACAGACATCTTTGTCAAAAATTAATTTCAGACCATTAAATAATGCACATTCACCTTCAATTTTACATCTACAATTATAACTTCAGAAGCACTTTCGGAACCTGTTCCAAAAAAAATCTACAATTTTACATTTCTGAATACAATGCAGAAAAGAATCTCAAAAAAACTTGAAAATATTAAAGTCAAATACATTCAAGTACAAGCTAGTCAAGAATGCATTGACACATTTCTACTGCACAAAGCTACACATTGTTAGTCTGCAGGAAAAAAACAGCTGTTATAACTGGGCTTAAGATATGGTAGACATGTATTCCTAAGAGATAAACTTAATCGATTAACGTAACTGGCAGCTGAGAATGCCTTTAATCCAGAAATGTCAGCATTCTTAAATCTCCATTTTAGAACTAAAATATAGTCAGGAAGCAATCAATCTTCAGTGTATGATTTCTTATCACTGGTGAAAAATTTCTAGTGCACTTTTGCAGCTACTTCTTCTACATTCTGGACTTTCAAAATGAAAAATTGGAAGCTACTTATTTTATTATTAAACTTTTGTCAACAAGTAAAATACTTAGTCAACATTAGTACTCCTCATAATAAACCCAGTCAGCTTCAGTATTCCCGGTAAAAAAAAAATCAACCGCAGTATTCCTGGTAATATAACAAATGAGTTTCCCTATTCCAAGTAACATACCCAGTCAGATTTAGTATTCCCAGTAATACACTCAGCCAGCTTCAGAATTCCCAATAACATACCCAGTCAGCTTCAGCAAATTTGTTAATTCTGTAAATTTGTCCAATTTATACCATGCGTTTAGATGGAATATCTTTACATTTGTTTCATTTAAAACAGTTTTGTATGATCCTATTTGCTGCTAGCCCATGTTTGCTCAGCATTTCACTTCTACTTTCCACATTCTTTCACATCTAACTTTGTTTCCCTTTCTTGTGTTTCTCCACTCAGGTTCCCATTTCTGGCTTCTCTAAGTTAAACCAATCCCTACCACGTCAGTGAAGGCCTCTGAGAGGATACTAGTCCTGGTCATGCTGGGGTGCAACCCTTACAGCTCATAAGTCCCATCTTCCCCAAAGATGTTTAGGTATTGAAATCCCCCCATCATCTCTCCAGTAACACATTATCTGGTTAATTTTCCTATTCTTGATCCCACAAGCAGATGATAATAAGAGTAATCCTGAGATGACTACTTCTGAGGACCTGTTTTGAATTTATTTTCTAGCTTGCAGGATCTCATCCTCTTTACCTATGTGATTGGTTCTGACATGTGCCATGACCTCTGGCTGATGACCTTAACCCCTCACAATGTCCAGCAGCTGCTCAGTGATGTCTTTGACCCTGGCACCAGGGAGGCAACATGACATCCTTCTGTCATATCTGCAGTTACAGAAACATCTATCTATTCCCCTTATGATCGAATCTACTATCACTATCACCCTACCACCTCTTTTACTGCCCACCTCTGCACTTCAACCATTTGTTGTTCCCTGGGCACAAGACTTCAATTGAGACTAAAGTAGTTCTTAGCTTTGTTGTCTATGCCCCAATACATGAAACCCAGGATCACAAACGATTTAATAACTGCTTTCTCAATTGGGCCTATCTGCTTCAATAATTTGTGTACGTAGGTCCCCAAGTCCCTCTTTTATAACCGTATTATTTATTTTATATTGCCTCACTACACTGTTCCAACTAAAGTATATTAATTCACACTTCTCTGCATAAAATTTTATCTGCCATGTATCAGCCCATTCCACCAGCCTATCTTCAAGTCTCTCACTATCCTCACAACTTCAAGTTTTGCGTTAACAATTTTTGAATTTTGTCCTTCACACTGATTAATACAGATTTTTAAAATAAAGGCAGTGATCCTAATACGACCTCCAGGTGACCGCAACAATTTACCTTTCTTCAGTTTCGAAAAATAACCATTCACCACTACTCTCCATTTCAGATCATTCACCCATCTTCATATCTATGATGTCATTCTTCCTTTTATTCCATAGTCATAGAGTCATAGAGTTTTAACATTGATGATGAGCTTGTTATGTGACATGTTTTAGAAGCTTACGTATATCACATTTACTGCACTGCTCACATCAGTCCTCTGTTAGCTCATCAAAAATGCAATCGAGTTAGTGAAATGTATATGCCTGCGATGCCATATTTGTTCATGTGGCTTAACTTTGTCCCAAATTATCATTTCTGATAGCTTTCCCACTGTTGAAGTTCAACTGACTGGTTTGTAGTTGTTATTCTTATCCTTACACCGTCTTTTTGAAAAACACGTCTGTAACATTTGCAATTCTCCAGAATTCTGGCATCATGCCTGTAACTGAAGAGGATTGGAAGAAAATAGCCAGTGTACCTGCAATCTCCACCCTTCCTTCCTTCAGTATCCTCAATCTGACAGAGTTCAGGTGACTGATCACCTTTTAAGTACACTCAGAATTTCTAAAGCCACTTTCATTAATTTTGATGCCATCAAGTTCCTCAACTACCTCCTCCTTCACTATGACCTAAGGCTCCTTCCTTGATAAATGTAAAGTGCTCATTTAATATAACAATCGTGCCCTTTGTCATAGGTGGACCTGGGTTTTAAATTTCTAGTTTTAGATTTAATTTAACTTGGCCATTTTGAGACTTTTTATATTGATAGACTGTCTTTGAAAGAAGCCATTTTGTTGTCAAGTAATGTAATACACTAACTCAATGTCAGAACATAAACCATTTGTATTATAATAGGAGCCAACAACATGATTATTCAAAGCAGTACCTCAATGATGTTACAATTGAAGTAATTAAAAATAGTGGTTAATAAAGATTGGATATTATTTCTACAATTAAACTAACTCTGTATTTTCAAAGTACTGTTAAAGGCAGACTGTGGAAATGAAAGAAATAGTACTGCCATAGGTCTTAAAACCACACACTAATGAATAGAGACCTGTTCAGTTTAAGATAAGGTAAATACAGTAAAACACACCATTATTTTAATGTTTAAAGCAATGTCTGCACCTAGATAGGTCCAATCAAATTGACTATTACCTCATTATTAAGAAATTAGATTGTAAACCTCTTTTGACTGAGGTGAGTCAATCTCTGAATTGCATAGAAAAAGAAGGTTCCAAGGGCCATTATTGTAAGTGCTCAAATGACCCTGCAGACAGTTGAACAGATTCTATGTCTTGTGCTGAATCTGCATCCAAGTTAACATGGTTTCTGGTGACGTTTTTGATCCTGGGCCTGCTGAAACCATGGTATTTTTATTTTGGGATGTATATTTCTGTCTGTGAGACAGTGAAGTAAATCAACCTTGGTAAGCTAAAGGAGTTAAAGATTGCATAACATCAATTTCGTGGCTTAAAGGTATTTTCTAATCAACCCGTTCAGAAATGTTACTGCACATCTCAGGAGCAGCTGGGAGTTTATCCAGGTATCCTGGCTCAGAGGTACAGATACAACCATTGGACCACAACAGCCCTTTTGTAAGTGGATTATAAGGATGCCAGAAATAGTGGTAAGCCTGTTGATTGAGAGAAATTTTGGACCCAGCAAAGAAGGGCCAATATACTGATAAAGAAAGGGAAATGATAATATATAAATGCAAGCTATTGAGGAAAATAAAGGTGAGAGCAGGGCCGGTGAGGCAGCAGTAGGCGGTGAGAGCAGGGCCAGTGAAGGGGCAGTAAGCGGTGAGAGTGGGGCCGGTGAGGCGGCAGTAGGCGGTGAGAGCGGGGCCGGTGAGGCGGCAGTAGGCGGTGAGAGCGGGGCCGGTGAGGCAGCAGTAGGTGGTGAGAGCGGGGCCAGTGAGGCAGCTTTGCACATTACTTGCTGCACGTAGAATTATAGAATCATACAGTACAGAACAGGCCCTTCAGCCCATCAAGCCAGCACCAACAAAATCTACTCCAAATCTATATTCGTCCCACATTCCAGTACTTGGCTGAGAGGTTCAAATGTTATGACATTTCAAGTGCTTATTGAAGTACTTTTAAAGGTTCTGAGGTTTTCTGCCTCAACTATCCTGCCACGCGGTGCATCCCAGATTCCCACCACTCTCTGACTGAAAAACATTTTCTCAAATGCTCCCTGAACCTGTTGCTTTTAACGTTAAAATTATACACCCTTGTTACTGACCCTTCAACTAAGCGGCACACCTGCTTTCTATCCGCTCTGTCCATGCTCATCACTCTTATGCACTTCAATCAGGTCCCCTCTCAGTGTGCTCTAAAGAAATCAATCTGAGCTTATCCAGCCTCCCTTCACAGCTAAACTGCTCCATCCCGGGCAACACCTGGAAAATCTCATCTGCACCTCCTCCAGTGGAAGCGTGTCCTTCCTATAGTGCAAAGACCTGAACTCAGTGCTCCAGCAGTGGTTACTCATTTCCCTCTTTCCATGTCAATGTTTGTTGAGGAAGAAATAATTGATTTACCCATTAGGTTTTTATTTTCACTTCCTAAATGGAAAGCATCTCACTAATTCCTTGTCCCTATCTTCCTGATCGAGAGTTTGTGGATTTACATTTCTGTATAACATGATTCCTAATTTTATGGATTCTACCCTTTGCGCAATACCTGTAGCCCAGCAAAATCCCCTATCCACCCAAGTAGAGCAGTGAACACATAAATGACTACTATAAATCCATTGGCAATTGTCCGGAAAATCCCATCTGGTTCACTGACGTCCTTTAAGGAAGTAAATCTGCCATCCCTACATGGTCTGGCCTACATGTGACTCCAGACCCACAGCAATATGGTTGACTCTCAACTGCCCTCTGGGAAATTAGGGATGGGCAATAAATGCTGCCTACCCAGCGACGCCCTCATCCTGTGAATGAATAAAGAAAAAACAAATGCTAATTTCTTTGTGATTCCTGCACCAGGACCCCCAAATCTCTCTGGACTGCAGCTTTTGTATTTTTTTCTATTTAAATAACATTCAACTCTTCTGTTGATCTTGCCAAACTGCAAAACTTCACATTTTACCATGACATATTCCATCGGACAATCATTCTAATATGTTACACTCAATATCATGAGCGCTTGTCTTATCAAGTAGCCTTATGTTTGTTACTTTATCAAGCACCTTTTGGAGATTCAAATATGTTACATTTCTGGTTCTCCTTTATCTATCCTGCATGTTTTCTGCTCAAAGAATTCCATTAATTTGTCAGGGATGTCTTCCCCATCACGAAACCTTACTGAGTCTGGTCGATTAAATTATGGATTTCTAAATGCTGTCCTATTACATCCCTTGACAGATGCGAAGAAAACTGACCAATGATGACCTTTTTTTTGTCTCCCTTCCGTTTTGAGTAAACTTGTTGCATCAGCAGTTTTCTTATCTACCAGAACTCTCAAAAATGCAAGGATTGTTAGAAGATTATTGGCAATGCATCCATTATCTCTGTAGCTACTTTCTCTCATGTCCTAGGAGGTAATCCATTACATTCAAGGCACTTATCGATCGATCTTAAGCCCTGTTAGTTTCCTTTGTACTTTTCCTCCAGTGATTTCCTCTCCAGTAGCCCCTGGATAACTTTGTGTTTTTGGAATATGATTAGTGTCTTCTAATGGGAAGACTAATACAAATGACTTATTTAACTCCTCTGCCATATCCTAGTTATTATTTCATCAGCCTTATTCCTCAAGAGATTTATATTCACTTTGATCTCTCACTTCCTTTTTACATATTCTGCTTTGTTTGGGTTCTGCTGTCCCCTTATATTGAGGAAGTGAGCCCCACATTCCATTAATACTGCACGGTCATTAGGTCCAAACACTTTTCAAGGCCCTAGCATTTGTGCACCTGCAACACTCAACCAATAGCACAGTAAACACTGTTGTTGGCAGATGCTAAATTTCAACCTCTCCAGAGTGTTACTTAAGTAAAATCAACTCTACAATTTGACTAAAATTAGTCTTAGAATCCTGACTCTTATAAGACTATAATCAGGGTGTTAAGCATTTATCCTTTTGACTCTTTTGCCATTGAGCAATTTCATTGAAGAAAGCAAGCAAATAAAAAATAAATTCTCCTCACCCTTTGAAAGTGAGTGGAACAGAACACTGTCACGTTATAGGCCTTTCTTTGTGCATGTGGCAAGACCAAACGGACAGCAGCGGTTCAAGAAGACAGTTCACCACCACGTCCTCAAGGGCAAACTGCAATGGACAATAAATGCTCGCCAAGGCCCACTGTGCTGGAATCATAACATCAAAGATTGTTTAACATGACTATTCTAATTTAAGTGTATACACAATGTTTAAATCAATCTTGAAAACCTTTTTAGATATTCAAACACATAATATTGTAAGAAAAATATACTCAGAGTCCAGTACAATTTACTTGGAGTATTTTGTCTTAACCTTTAAGTTGAGTTAGTGATAAATTTGAAGTTTTTACATCCTAAGACGACTGACTTTTATCTCTCTCTAGCTTTTTGTCTCCTCCTAACAGTGCTTAAACACTTAATTGGGAAGGTTGAATGCATTATATAAATATGTTGTTGTTGGCTGTTTATGCAATACAAACATACATTTCTATAAATTCAGAAATATCAAAAGATCATCAAGATGATGGATTATGAGCCTCATAATGAAGGATTTTAATAATATCTGGCTTTGCATTCTGAAGGACTGATTCATTCAGGGAAAAGCTAAAAATGGATAACTTTGCTGCGGTTGGTTCGCTCGCCAAGCTGGTTCGTTAGTTTGCAGACGTTTCATTACCCTGCTGGGTAACATCATCAGTGCTGCCTCTGACAAAGCACTGTTGTGTTTTCCCGCCTGGTATTTAAACTCTGGGGTCCGTTGGACTTGGTTGCCTCATTTCTAGTTTTTCTTCACAGTGGTGTATATATCGGAGGCTGCACTGATGATGTTACCCAGCAGGGTAATGAAACGTCTGCAAACTAGCGAACCAGCTTGGTGAGCGAACCAACCACAGCATCTACAACCTGAGCTACAAATCTACTCAAGAACCTTAAATGGGTAACTTTAAATCCAGAAAATTCAAAATGGATCTAAATATCAACCTTGAAAAGCAATTCAGTTCCATCAAATTAGTTACAATAGTGACTCAAGAATGGTCAATGTGCAGTCAAACAAATATCATAGCTGTGTGTTCCAATGTAGCTATCAATAGAACCCTTTCTTTCTTCTACAGTTGAAGACAACAATTGTTCTTAACTATTCGTAATTCTGATATTAACTTGAGACTTGATTAGAGAAGGTCATCCATTTGGTCAAACAATGGCATATTGAAATCATCAAAACGATCTCTCCATCTGACAACACAACCAATATTCATGCCTAAATTCAACAAGTGAACATCTGACAGATAAAAGAGAATCACAGGCAGTAGAATTCTTTTTAAAGCTGTATTTATGTATTCTCTATAGTGGAATAAAGTAAATTCCACTATTTTATGCTTTTAAAGTTACAATATATTGTGCAATAAGTTGGGTAAACATAACCTTTCATAAATCTTCTGCTAAAATTAAAATGCAAATAGTTATGCTAACAGAAAAAGCCATTTCCCTTTTCTAATAAAAAGTACAATATACTACGAACAATGTTTCTGTGACTTTTGTGAACTTGAATTTGGCTATAACTATAAATTACAATTATGTTACACTCCTCTAGTACTCAAGAGGCTTAACAAACCGTCATCAAAGTACTAAGTTGAATAATTATTGTTAACTATGCACACTGTAAAGCATGAAAAATCCTGGCAGAGATCATTATTTTTGTCAGCTAATTATTATAGCTATACATCAAATTGGTACCTGCTACACAATGACAATGAGCTATAATAAAAAGAAAGCAAGCCTCAAGATGGAAGACCCTTGTTAACAAAGTATTTTAACCCAACCAAAAGCTACAACTGAAAACATATTCTAATTTAGAAATTCTTTAATGCATACGTAGCAATATGACAAAAATAAATTCTACTAAACTGTCTGATAATTTGTTGTTATAAAAGGTTATTTTTGGAAAAGGTAATTATTTAATGTTGTTCTATGCTCAAGTAAAAATCTTATACAACATTGTAAGGACCCTCACAACTGACAGATGATTGCGCTGTACAAGGTGCCTTCCATTTAGATTTTGTGTTACTGTTAGAATATTCCTTCTATGCAGAAATGCAAGAGAGGCACAATAAATTGAGGATTTTACCTTGAGTTTCCCACCATTAAAGCACTTTCACATCATTCAAAGCCAACACTGGTTCTGACATAGCCACAAATGGTGCGAACTCAATTAAACTTCAAGAGAACGGGCTTCTGATGAAAGCTCATTGATTTAACACATTAAAACACTTTCTGTCCACAGATCCTGCTTGGCTTGCTGAGTATTTCCAGTATGTTCTGTTGTTATATCTAAAATGAAGCTATTCTGCTGCTTTTTTGAAATATTAAGAAATGCAGTTTTTACTGGACAGCTTTCTAAGTTCTATTTCTGGTCATATATAAACAATTAATTTGAAATGCAGAATTTGGAGCAATCAGGCTGTAATGACCTCTTCATTGCATACATGGCAGCCAACTACAAAACCCAAATTAGCCAGCATTGGGAATTGTTGATGTGATTACTGCTCACAAAACAAAACTATTAATTCTGCTGCATTAAAAACATTATTCCTACATTTTATTTCAGCTGGCTGCACTGGAAATCACCAAACAATTCAAATCCACGACTAAGGAAGAACTCTCTCACTGGCATGTAAATAATTCTTATTGATTAACCAAATACAAGAAGTCAAATCGTACCTGTGTACGAGAAAGGCATTACTTCGAAAATAGATGGCGACCACCAACTGTCACTTGCAAGTCAAACAAATATAAGATACTCAATCTGACACTGAAACTGAAGACTTTATTATGAGGTAGGCAATATTACTATGTCTACATGTTAACATAATTGGCATAATTGGCATAAACATTTTATTTGTCCAGTTTTGCATTTTCTGTAACTGTAATCATGTTCATAATTGCTGTTAGAAGCACGATTATTTTTGAAATAAAATTCTTGAAATTTTGAAACTGCCAGTCATGATTAGGTGAATTTTTTGCTGAAAAAATGTAAAAAGATAAACTTATACAAAAAATATACTATTATTATTTTAGAGCAAATGCAAAATTTTTAACTACATGAACAATTAGGTCAAATTATTGGCAAAGTGAATCTGGGTCAGTATTCAGCTCTACTTCCAGCACTAATGGTGCATTCAGCATCAGAGGAAAGTTTGTCACCTGCAATTATTTTCCCCCCAGTTACATCCAAGTTTATCTTCTTGCAAGCACATTTTTAAGAACTACATATGGCTACACTAGCAGAAAGTCTAACTGGCAAAGATGAAATATTGATAAATCATACATAAATATTCAGAAATATAATTTTGCCTTATGTATATGAAATAGAATTCATGGTCATTCATTTAATTGCTACATTTGAGGCATATTCCACCTATTTTTATGTGACACCTCTGGCAGTATGAATACAAAACTGTTCAAAATATATATGTTCCTGCTAACTTCAGGAACCTGGCCAATAATATGTCCTCTTTAATGTAATGATATCAGAAAGCATTCTTGCACACAACTTTATTGTACAAGTGGCATCAGAATATCTAATTTATAAACTATACCATTTACATCCCATTTTTGGACTGATTAATCTCACCTAAGAAACTTTAGTTGAACCCATATTCACATGGAATTCTGAAATTTGTGCGCTCAGTATTGTTAAAATATGAAATTCCAATGGCCTTCAAAGCATTTAAATACAGCACACATAGGTCAGTTGTAATGAGCTACTCAGTATAAACAGACTTTGAAATAAACCACCAACATTAGCTCCCCAATTATATTACATTAAATAAGTGTTTTCAAACATTTTAATGACTTTACATTGAAACTGGGTTTCAGAAGTCAAAATGTTACAGCAGTTAATAGCAGCCCATGCCCAGAAACACATTAAATATTCATTGTAAATGATCAAACACGATTTATGGAATCCAAGGTTCATACATGTCTTTATAAATAAAACCATAATATTGCATTTTGATAAGGCAAACCAGGACAGGACTTATCCAGTCAATGGTAAGGTCCTGGGGAGTGTTGCCGAGCAGAGGCCGAGGGGTGCAGGTGCATAATTCCTTAAAAGTGGAGTCACAGGTAGACAGGGTGATGAAGGCGGTGTTTGGCACGCTTGCCTTCATTGGTCAAAACACTGATTATAGGAGTTGGGAGGTCATGTTGCGGCTATGCAGGACATTAGTGAGGCCACTTTTGGAATACTGTGCACAATTCTGGTCACCCTTCTGTAGGAAGGATGTTGTTAAACTTGAGAGGTGCAGGAAAGATTTACAAAGATGTTGCTAGGACTGAAGGGTTTGAGTTGTTGAGAGAGGCTGAATAGGCTGGGACGTTTTATTCCCCTGGAATGTCGGGAACTGAGTGGTCACCTTATAGAGGTTTATAAAATTATGAGGGGCATGGATAAAAACTAAAAAGCATAGGTTTAAGTGAGAGGGGAACTTTTTCACCTAGAGGGTGGTGCGTGTCCAGAATTGAGCTGCCAGAGGAAGCTGTGGAGGCTAGTACAATTACAACATTTAAAAGGCACCTGGATGGGTATATGAATAGGAAAGGTTTAGAGGGATATTGGCCAAATGCTGACAAATGCTTTCTGATGAAGGGTCTAGGCCTGAAACATCAGCGTTTCTGCTCCTATGATGCTGCTTGGCCTGCTGTGTTCATCCAGCTCTGCACCTTGTTGTCTAGGGTAGATTGGGGTGTCTGGTCAGTGTGGATGAGTTGGACAAGGGGTCTGTTTCCATTCTGTATGCTGCACACTAAGACTCTATCACTTCTGACTAAATCATCATGCATGCAATTACTGGCTCTCCTGACAGCCATCGCATTGTCATCAGCAAAACAAAGAAAAGATCAAACAGAGGTGGAAAAGAAAACTATAAACATCTATGTCCATAAGATGGTTAGATTTCATTGTAAACTGTACACATAACTCTCTTGTAGCTGATGGCTAGTCCCACACCTAAATGTGTTAGAGTCTTATGTGGCATTATGTTTGATTTTAAAAGCAAATAAAACCATATCCAGATCAAACATTTTTTACATCACTTGTTTTTAACAGCTTTCATTTGTACTCAAAACAATTATTCAGGCATCACTTAATATCATTTTTGTTTGCATGCAATCATTCAGCATTTTACATTAATTAAGCTTAAGAACAATCAAATAGTTATAATTTGAAATCCTAAGTAGTTATCAACTGGTATCATTGTCATCAATTGACATCAAATGGAATAATCACAGCGCTCAACAATTGCAGTGAGCATTATCAACTTCAGAGCAGAGAAGCTAATAAAACATAATGATGTAGTCATCCTTATGAGGGCTCTTTGACACAGTAGCAGTGTCCCTATCACTGGGTCAGAAGGCTAGTGTTCAAGTCCACATGCTCCAGAGGTGTGTCTGAACATGTCTAACCAGGTTGGTTAAAAATACCTATAGAAATGTTCACCACAAAACACAAAATAATCTGACTAAGTTTCACACATCAATTGACATCATTATATTGTGTCATAGATTTTTTTTTGTCTCAAATATGTTGTCATGTCCTGTGTAAACTGTTCAGCTCACAATGCACAGATTATATAGTGGGGGTGAAAATATGTACACCCCAGGTATCATTTTGCCAGCTCATATATATGGGTGGTTACATGTGTATGTAACTTAAGAAACCTCATATTTAAATAGTTCTAATATCTTTACAAACTACCTGAACTCCCAAGGTATGCAGTTTAACTGACTGTTAGCCTAATCCTCAATTGGAAGAGATTTATATCATTATGGGAACTTAAAGGAAATACAGAAATATTGCAGGACCTACACCTCAGATTGAGTTCTCCCATTAATAGAGTTCTCCATAATTTCCTTACCCTATCTCACCCTATCCAAATTCCCCACGATTTCTAACGCCGACCCCCAGAACTGATCATGCAGTTTGTCTCCCCAGCAACCTCACCTGCTCACAAGTCTCTCTCATTTTCTTTCTCCTTATCCATTCTCCCCCACCAATCAATGCTTCGTGTCTTCTCCTTCCGAGACTCTTTTCTCCCTCTCCAATTGGTGTTCCACTTTCAGCTGCATAATGATGTTTTCTGGGCTGCGGCTGGGGCTGGGGCTGGAACTGGAACTGGAAATGACTTCGGAGGCTTCAGCAGTGGGCTTGAAGTTTATACTGAAAAAAAAAATGCTTTGCAACCAGAGCTGCAGAGAATAAAGAAGAAAAATGGATTCCACGGATTAAAGTGGAATGTTTGTAAAAAAATTGGGGTATTGGGACTGGTGTTGGAAATGTCCTTTATTTTTTATTCATTCACGGGATGAGGGCATCGCTGGCTAGGCCAGCATTTATTGCCCATCCCTAATTGCATAGAGGAGAGGTCAGAGTCAAGGAGTCACACGTAGACCAAACCAGGTAAGGATGGCAGTTTCTTTCCCTAAAAGACATTAGTGAACCAGGTGGGTTTTTCCTAACAATCAGCGATGGATTCATGGTCATCATTAGTCTCTTAATTCCAGATATTTATTGAGTTCAAATTCCACCATCTGCTGTGGCAGGATTTGAACCCTGGTTCCCATGACATTATCTGGGTCTCTGGATTAACAGTCCATTGATAATAGCACTAGGCCATTGCCTCCCCTTGTTTGATAATATCTCACAGGTCATATTTACACAAATTTAAAGGAGAAGCAAGAGTGGGGAAGATGCAATAGAGAGAAAGAGAGAGATACACACACAAACAAACAGAAATTCCCTCCCCTTCATTACTCTAACACAGCATCCTTTACCTTATCCTGGACCATGAGGTGGTCACCCTGTCCTGAAAGAGGCAGCAATAGCGTCAGTGTGAGCAGCTGATACAGGGATATAGCAAGCAGCAGCGGAAACTCATGAAATGGAGGATGCATCAGAGATGGCACAGGAGCAAGAGGAAGTTGACGTGAGGCAGAGCAGCAAGTCATTGAGATAGTGCAGGAGCAGGAGGAAATCAATGAGTTACGTTGACAAAATAGACACATTATCATCCAGTATTCCTGAGGCAGCACAACAAAAATGATGAAGTGCAAGTATTGAGTGAGTCAGAGCTCAACTGCATCATCAACAACTGTTGCACAGTTACATGATGGCTGTCCAAGGTGCAGTACAATTGTTGTCAAGTAATGGTAGGTATGAAGTTAAATAAGAGCTGATTGGGATTTCGGTTTAGATCATCAGTAAAGTGATAGAAGGCGTCATCAACAGTGCTGTCAAGCAGCACCTGCTCAGCAATAACCTGCTTAGTGACGCCCTGTTTGGATTCAGTCAGGGCAACTGACCTCCTGATCTTATTAAATACAGCCTTGGTTCAAACATGGGCAAAAGAGCTGAATTCCAGAGATGAGGGGAGAGTGACAGCCCTTGACATCAACGCTGCATTCGACAGAGTGTGGTATCAAGGAACCCTAGCGAAACTGGAATCAATGGGTATTGGGGGCAAACTCTCCAGTGGTCGGAGTCATACCTGACACATCGGAAGATGGCCATGTTTGTTGTAGGTCAATCATCCCAGCTCCAGGACGTCTCTGCAGGAGTTCCTCAGGGTTGTCTCCTCGGCCCAACCAGTTTCAGTTGCTTCATCAATGGCCTTCCCTCCATCACAAGGTCAGAATTGGGAAAGTTCGCCGATGACTGCACGATGTTCAGCACCATTTGTGACTCCTCAGAACCTGAAGCAGTCCATGTTTAAATGCAACAAGATCTGGACGATATCCAGGTTTGGGCTGACAAGTGGCAAGTGCCAGGCTATGACCATCACCAATAAGAGACAATCTAACCACCACCCCTTGACATTCAATGGTGTTACCATCACTGAATCCCCCACTATCAACATCCTGGGGGTTATCATTGACCACAAACTCAATTGGACTCACCACATAAACATAGTGGCAACAAGAACAGGGCAGAAGCTAGGAATACTGTGGCGAGTAACTCACCTCCTGACTCCCCAAAGCCTGACCACCAACTAAAAGGCACAAGTCAGGAGTGTGATGGAATGCTCCCCACTTGCCTGGATGAGTGCAGCCCCAACAACACTCAAGAAGCTTGACACCATCCAGGACAAAGCAGCCCGCTTGATTGACACTACATCCACTCTCTCCACCACCAATGCTCAGTCACAGCAGTGTGTACTATCTACAAGACGCACTGCAGAAAGTCACCAAAGATCCTCAGACAGCACGTTCCAAACCCACGAGCACTTCCATCTAGAAGGATAAGGACATCAGACATATGGGAACACCACCAACTCCAAGTTCCCCTCTAAGCCACTCACCATCCTGACTTGGAAATATATCACCATTCTTTCACTGTCACTGGGTCAAAATCCTGGAATTCCCTCCTTAATGGCATTGTGGGTCAACCTACAGCTGGTTAACTGCTCAAGAAGGCAGCTCACCACCACCACCTTCTCAAGGGCAACTAGGGATGGGCAAGAAATGCTGACCAGCCAGCGACACCCATTTCCCACAAATGAACAAAAAAAATTATTTTACGGCATGTAGATTGGAAAAAATTTTTCATGAAATAAAGCATTAATAAATTCAGATCTTACCGATTCATTTCATTTTGTTTTCCAATTCTTAGATTGCTAATTGCATTTAATGTCAATTTTGATGTTTTTGAGAGTTTTGTTTCAAAAACTTTGCTTTGATGCCTTGCAATGTTTCAAACTGATGCATTGAAGTCCATACTTTTGATGTCTATGTAGTGATCTTTAACTGCTTACAGAGCTTCATCTTGATGGCATCTCAGGACCCAGCATAAGGCAAAGATGCTTCTCACAGTATAATGGAAGGGGAGAGGGACTTTGATTTTGTGTGTCTGTCTTTTCTTCCCCACACTCATTTTCCCCATTAAATTCCATAAAAATAAGTTGAAGATGATGATGCCGTTCAGCATGATATCTTCGAGCACTTCATTTGTTCCAAATGAGAATATCTGATGTCAAATGAGAGCTATGTGATTTTTAAGAGCATTGACAGCAAATGTGATGTCAAGGTTTTCTGATGGTTATTTCAAGTACTTCATCCTACAAGGCCCAGTCGGCATGACAGAAAGAACCAACATGAACCACATTTATAGTCAATTGTTAGTTTGATTTCACTTATCCCACATGTTGTTCCATTCAATTTTTACATGCATAAATTCGCTGGACTGAAGTTTACCTAAAATTAGCTGTGTCAGTTTTGACGTGTTTTCTGGAGCTCAAGTGAGCGACTTCATATACTTCTGCAACTCAACTCATCGTTATGTACCACATCTCTATGGTGCCCCATGTGCTATCTTGCCTTTCACTGGAGGCAGAAGTACCAGCCATTTCTGGGACTTTCTGGCATTCCTGGCTCCAGAACATATTTTAAAGCCCAGCCATGCACCAGGTCAAATGCTGCCAGCCTGGAGTTGTCCGTCACAGTGAGAGTAGAGGGAGGGGAAGAAAAGCAAAATGTTTCTGAGAGTACATAGGTGGCAGGCTGGCATATCACAGCAACATAAGTGCACATTTGTTAAATGCGCTGCTATTTGAGAACCAAGCTACACAGGTTACCAATTCTTAGTGTCAGTGCATCTCAGAATTTTCTCTAAGGGCATGGTCTTGCCCCAAAGCTGAGTGTAACCCAATATCTTCTCACAGTTCAAAGTGGGACCATTACTAACTAAAAAGCCTTCAAATGAATGAAAACAGTCATTTTTATTCAGCAACAGCAAAAGCAGAAAAAAAAAGGAAAAGCTAACTTTTGGGAACAGACAGGAGCTGCTTGCCTTTCAAGCATCAACAATTTTATAGTCAATAAGTGATTACTGCACTTAGGTCACATCTACTGGAACTGGGCGTCAATTAAATCCTGGCTTGTTGTGCCCGATTGTGCACTACTCTATCATACTGAAAGTGATGTCCTTCCTCTTTAATGCCCTCTTTCTTCTTCTGAAGATTGCTCCCACTCTTCTAGCTCTTTAGAATTCATCATATCCCACTTTGTCTGCTCCAATTGTGCAGAGCACAGCATACTAGGATCTCACAGCATGTTCTGTCTGGAGTGTACTGCAAGGGGTCGTGTCCACCTCCCCCAGTGTCAGTCACAGGATTGTGTAACAGAGCCATCAGCCATAGTTGCAGAGCATAGCCCTCATCTCCCAGTAACCATCCTTGTAAGGCACTTGGATCATGAAATTGAGCAGGAACACAAGAGTTCTCAATGATATAGGCATCATGGCAGCTTTGAGGCTACTTGGCACAGAATTCTAAAATGCAGTAGAGATGATCGCAGATGACCTGTACATTGATGGAATAGAATCCTTTTCTGTTCATGAAGTCAGCTGTGTCAGTTGCTCTCAATGTGATATATGTACAGTCCCGCAGTGCCTTGTACCCAGGGAAAGCCAGTTATGTTGGCAAAGCCTATTGCCTGGCTGCAGCACTAACCTCTTCATGGGAAAACGAGATGAAGTGGTGTGATCTGGTACAAATTGCATTAGAAACAATTTGTACAACTGTGGGTCGTGAGTTGAGAAATTTCACACAGGTTCTGAGTCGATTGTCGTGAGTCAATTGTCAGAAGCAAACAGTTGCATAAAAGTTTAGCTCAGCTATCATCTTGGGATGACAGGGATGGGTTGTCTACTGACCACTTTAGGTCACCCTCCAGCAGTTGGCATTGTTCATTGAGGACGTCCTGGCTCACCCACCTGAGAGATATTGTGCCTCACTCTTCTGAAATAAATGATACAGAAAATGATAAACTCCAGGCCTCCTATATCTTCTCCACAGCCTAAGAGGACCCTCAACTGTGACGTCTTCATGTGGAGGCTATCTGGCAGCTGCTAGAAGTTGCTGCTAGTCCTGGGCTTGCTGATGCATCTGTTCTTCCTCCATTTCTTTCACCTTCATCACACCACAGCAACAGCAATGATAACCCCTGCTGAACCTGTGTGGTGAACATCGGAAACAGAACAGGTCAGAACTGAGCAGGGGCAATCACTAATTAATCTCATTGTAGAGCACATTGAGTATGAGTTCCTTTGGCAACAGGAAATGGTCTGTTCAGCTAGAACTCAACACCTGAGCCCTTTAAAAAGCAGACCCAGGGTCCTTGTGGCACAGTGAAAGCGTTCCTACCCTTGGACTGAGAGACCTGGCTTCAACTCCCAACTGCTCTCGAGGTGTGTAGTAACATCTCTGTACTGGTTGATGAGGGGGGGACAAAATGGTTAAATAAAAATTATAAAGTAGACCTATTATTGTGAAGTATTAGTGTCCCTACTCCTGGACCAAAAGGTCTGGGTTTAAGTCCCACCTGCTCCAGAGGTATGTAATAACATCTCTGAAATGGTTGATTAGAAAATGATAAAACAGACCTATTGAAGGGGGTCATATCTGCCAATTGTCTGCCCCTCTTCAGTGGTTATGTTTGCATCCAGGTGTCCTTGAAGAGGGAGCATGCAGTGTCCATCAATTTTTGTCTCACGGTTCTAAAGTTAGTTGCAGAATCAGACTTCTTGTCTTTTGTTTGTTGACACTGAGAATTTTATTTTACTGCCCTCACCATATTTTCCCAACTGACTGCATTGCCCACAGTGTTCAAGGGCTGGGAAAATTCTACCCACGTGAGCAGAACTAAATCAGAAGTGCACTGTTCCCGATGGTGGAACTGGAATAAGACACCACTTCAGCTCTTAAATCAGGATTTGATCCCCAGTCAGTACCATGCATATGAAACCCATGCAAATGTATGGAAAAGGGTAAGTTTCCATTGGAAGATCATAGTTCACTAGGTCTTCTGAAGAAGCCATACTAGACTCAAAACATTAACTCTGCTTCTCTCTTCACAGATGCTGCCAGATCTATTAAGTTTCTCCAGCATTTCCTGTCTTTATATAAAGATTTCCAGTTTCCACATATTTTGAGCGGCTTGTTAGGCCATTTCAATGGGGAGTTAAGGAGTCAACCACACTGCTGTGGATTTGGAGTTAAACGTAGACCAGGCAGAGCAAGGATAGCGGATTTCCTTCAATGAACCAGTGGATATCCACAGCATTAGCCCAGTAACAAAACTACTATGGCACCATTCCATTTTAATTCATTCTTGTCACAGTAAACATCTGAAATTCCCTACCTATCAACATCTTTTTGTGAGATTTATGCTTTATTATGCTTTCACATAAATCTTTCAAAAAACCTAAACAAGATGTTTATGCAATGATTGACAGATGAAAAATGATGGAAAAATCTTGCACATTTAAGGGCTGGGCAGTGGGGCTAATCAGGAGATCTTTCAAAGTGCTGGCACAGGTATGAAAAGGAAGTAAAACAGAAACTGCAGATGCTGGTGATCTAAAACAAAAGGAAAAACTGCTGGAGAAACTCAGCAGTTAATGTTTTGAGACTAGTGATCCTTCCTCAGGTGGAGAAGTACCTCCTTTTGTGGTGTCAAATTCTATAAGCAGAGTCACAAATATTGCATCTCTGGCAATGCTTACCTTTAACACAATACAGAGAGGAAGATTTCAAACAAAGGCATTATGATCAGTTTTCCTCTAATGTCTGATGGATGTTCCATTCCAAAGGAAATGAAAAGGTGGGCTTTAGGTTACTTAAGATTTTTGGGACTGTCCTAAGCAGAAGTGTAGAGATGATAATGGTCCTGAGCATACCACAGCCACAGGCAAAACAGCTAATGAGCAAGAGTGAACATTTCCTGTGCTGTCACTTATTTGGATTGTCCCTGACAGAGGCCAATTTGATCAGCCTCTGTTCAACTTGTGAATTGACAGAAAAGAAAAATGACCTGTTTTCTTTGAGGCACACAAATGCTTGATAGTTGTACATGGTGAATAAAAGCCAGAAGGATTCTCGCAACCTGTAGCCATGGTTGCAAAACAAAAACAGTTTCCAATTCAAGACCATAATGTCGGTGGAAATTTGAATTGACACCAGTAATACAATGCATCCATAAACTTAAATTTAATATCATGCCCAGCTTTTAAATATCTGGGTTTTTCATTGCTTCTTAATTACTGCAGTGAAGTTGTGTTCTTTCAAAAGACTTCAAGTCCCTATCCTTGGTCCAGTAAAATGCAGCAGAATGTAAAACATGCTTTTGTATCAGGGCATCTGAAATGATTATGTAAGTACTCAAATCTGCTTCATGCAATAGCACCCATAAACAGATCCCAATCCCCAACTCATTAGGCATTAACATTATTGTAGCATTGACAATAGCCAACTTTATTTTGATCGATGAACGTAGATTGAAGCTACATGGCACTCAAATCTCAAACCAGATTTTCCATAAATGTTAATCAGATGTGTAGTCACAATGTGCACATTTTGCACAACATCTGTGAGAAAGAGTTTCCAGATTTTTTATTTGCAGTAACTAACAATGACTGGGTGATTAAATCAACAAAGCCAGGTGTTTAGCCAGCAACCATCGACTATTTACATCTCCTCCATAGGATCAACACACATAGAAACAGACCTAGATAGAATATTAATAAAGTGCAGCAACTAGTTGAGAAATTAGCATCTCTCATCAATACATTTTCAGTGGTGCATTTATGAAATAAAAGGTAAGAAACATGTTGCAAGTGTAAATAAGGAGTTCAGAAGAACAACAAAAATTTGCTTTCCTGCTAACTCAATAGGCATAAGTGCAGGATTAAGCTACACATATAGATCAGATCTACTTTGGTGTAATGAGGCACTAAACGTAGTTCCACAACTTTAGGTTAGAGAAGGGAACATGCCCTGTTCGAAGTCTGTGCATGCTAGTTGAGAGGTGGATTAAAATCCTGACTATGGTTCCCATTCCAGGGGGTTAACACAACAATTACAGCTGGTATTCAAATACCCAAGAGGTGCCGTACTTTTAAAGGTGTCATCTTTCAGACAAGATGTTAGAGTGAGGACTTGTTTACCTTCTCATTACATTGTTTTCTAAAAGGGCAGCAGAGTTATTCCTGGTACCCTGACTAATATTTTTGTCTTTCAATCAGCATTAAAAAAATTTACAAATTATCTAGTCATCACCACACTGTCCTTTGTGGGAGCTGGATTATGCACAAATCGGCTGTTGTGCTTCCTACATTGCAATAGCAATACCTCAATTCTTGTAGATGTGCAAGGTAGGTATATAAATGCACATCTTCCTTTTATGTCTCCTGTACTCATCTAGGCTGTTAACACATTCTATCAAGCCTTATACATGAATAATAACCACTTAGACAAAGTATCAAAGGCTAACCAACACCATGAGACTACAAGCAAGGACTCGAGGTGAAGGAGGGAAGAGAGAAAAGCAGGCTAAAAATAAATCAATTAAGTTATTTTCAGGTAACAGCCTGCCATGTCATGCAGTTAATGCCATCTCATTTCAGGCACTTAAAAAAAGAACCAATTGCTGAGTCAGCAAGAAGCAAACCTATGAGGTTATTGAAAAAAGGTCAATTAAATTCAGTGACAAGGCTTCTCGGAGGGAATCAGCTGTGTTGGAAAACCAAATCCATTTATGTCTGTTGAGTTTTGCAATGTACAAGTATACACTACAGAATATTGTTGAAGCCAGCTCTACGATGTATTGTGATTCTGTATTTTTTTCCAATCATACCATTTATACATACCTAATTTAAGAATATCTATTCCAATCTGTCTCCTTATTTCTGCTTATTCTCTGGCAGTCTTGTTTACAGATAAATTCAAATCTGATACCTGAAAAGTATATCTGGAAGTCATTCCTTTTAATGTGATTTGAATCAATAAAATTACCAAGAGATATAACATATTGTTCCACTTCTAAGTATTTGCATTTAGAATGTTAGAGAGCATTAATTCTAATTTTGGTAATGGTGGGAGAAGGAAGAGAGGTTGAGGCTTTATTTGTGATATTTTGAAGCAATTCAGCCAAAGTGTCACCATCATATGCTTACTCACAGTTCTTTTAATTACATATTAGCTCTAAGAGAAAAGGTGACACTGATTATGTCTGTAATTAATTTCAGAGAAGAGAATGTTCCACTTCCTTGAGCTGAACGATTTCTTTAATTGCTTATAGTGTGACACAAAATTTATTTAATGGTGTGTTTTCAGTAAATTATAAAAACAAAATATTGCATAATCACTCCAAGCATCTGCAAAAGAGAACCTAAAATCTCAAATGACGTTCCATTTATTCGTAAAAAGCATTTGGCAAATACAGAATGATAAAATCAATGGCTGCTCAGTATCTACACCGGATTCACTACAGTTACAGTGTTCTTGCTGTAGAGTCACACGCTGTGGGTTCCATTGCCACTGGAAAAAACTTGAAAATATAATGGTCCAGATATTCTGAGGAATGGCAATGTCACACAGATTGCTACTCTGTCCTTTTTTTTGACAACGGCAGAGAGCTCTGCATTTCTGACAAGAGATTCCATTCAGGGCTCCTTCAAAAATGTGAAGCCTACTTCCATCCTGACAGGTCTCTCATAGTGCAGAACTGTCAAAAAGGAAAAGCATACCCCTTTCTCACAGCAGTCATCCTGGTGTATTCTTGGAATTTAAACGTCCAGGATCACAGACAGCCACCTTGACAGCTGTTATCAAACACTAAGTATGTAAGGTAAGTGTCAGATGAGGGTGCTGGGAGTTTGGAATGGATAGGGTGCTAGGGTGACAGGTGGAAAACATGCAAGTAAGTGATACATGTTTGGGTAATTCAAATTGGGTGGGAGAAATTAGATCTGATGAGGGTAGAAAAGAGAGGCTGTGTCGGAATATGGGAGAGAGGCAGATCAGGTCTGAATGGGAGAATGTACTGAAAACGACAAATGCTAGAGATGACAGTGGGCATAAACTCAAAACGTTAGCTTGCTCTCTCTCCAGGGATGCTGTCTGACCCGTTGTGATCTCCAGCGTTTGTTGTTTTCCGTACAGATTCCAGCATCTGCAGGAATTTGCTCCTATGCTGGTAGAAGGGGCAGATCCTGAGGAGGCAGAGATAGATTGAGTCCAGAGTGGGGAAAGGTGGACTGGGGCAATGGGGGATTGAGTCTGAAGCAAGGGAAGGTGGGGGGTCACATTCTGACAGGTGAAGGGAGATCAGGTTCCAGGAGAATGAAGGGCCACTGCCCAGAATGGATGATGGAGGATTTGGGTCCTGGGAAATGAAGGGAGGTCAGGCGCAGGGGTTGAAGGGAGTCTAGTCCAGAGAGGGTGGAAGAGCAGCAGGCCTGGAGCATATGAGTGCTGTTGGTGAAGGAGGATCAGATCTGGCACACAGGCCCAAAGCAGTTGAAGTGGGAGTGGGTTCACAGTAAGAGAAAAGAGGATCATCTAGAGGTTAAAGGGGTTCAGGTCTGGGTCAGGAAAAGGAGGGAATTGAATGTGGAGTGACAGAAGCATGGTTGTTTCCTTGGGGGTGAAAGCGTGTCAGGTCTGGAGTAGATGAAAGGTATTAACACTGCCTTAGTTTCCAGGCTCAAAGTGACTGTAACTTTGGCAAGAGCAGCCTGTGCATAAGTGCAGCAAGCATCAGAGAAATGCCATGCACTGTCGACAGAAGTATCTGGAGAAGCCAGAGAAAACATCATTTATTCTTTTACATTTTTCCATTGAATACCTGTAGGGAATATAATTAATCATTCCTCACTAATATTGCTAAGGAACAAATGACAGCAAATGCATTGCATGTCGTATTTTAATTATTTCAATAACTGTAATATGTTCAGATGAATATGGAGTGAAAGGTTATTGGGAGTAGATGGGAAATTGGAATTAGAAATAGATCACATCAGCCCTGATTTTACTGAATGGCGGAGCAGACTCAAGGGCCTGAATGGATTATGCTCCAAATTCATATATCCATACATATATTCATATTGCACACCATCTGCCACCTCCCTGCCTCTTCCTTTTATCTATGTGCTTTCCTTTGCAGATTCCATGCCCTAGATAAAATAAGTCTCATATCTAGCTTTATATCATCAACAAAACTGGACTGATTGCATTTAATGACTTCATCTAAGTTATTAATTTAGATCATAAGGAGAGAGTCGCCAACATTAATTCATGTGGCATCCAATTGGAAATATTCAGACAATGTGAAAATGATTTGTCTATTCTTATTCTGTTTTCTGTCCTCTGTCCTTAAGTAGTAGAAATGAACAGGGAGTACTACAAAAATAATTAGAGTCAGTCGTACAGTGCAGAAACAGACCCTTTAGTGCAAGTTGTCCACGCTGACCAGACATCCCAATCTGACCTAGTCCCATTTGCCTCTGTTAACCCTTCCTATTCATGTACCCATTCAGATGCCTTTTGAAAACTGTAGTTGTATCAGCCTCCACCGCTTCCTTTGGCAGCTCGTTCCATGCATCACCTTCTGTGTGAAAACGTTACCCCTTACATACTTTTTAAATCTTTCCCCTCTCACCTTAAAGCTATGCACACCAGTTCTGGACACCCCATCCTAGGAAAAAGACCTTGGCTATTCAGCTCATCCATGCCTTTCATGATTTTATAAACCTCTTTAAAGTCACCACTCAGCCTCCAATGCTCCAGGAAAAACGCCCCAGACTATTCAGCCTCTCCCTATAACTCAAACCCTTTAGTCCCAGCAACATCCTTGTAAATCTTTTCTGCACCCTTTCAAGTTCAACAACATCCTTTCCGTAGAAGGGTGACCAGAATTGTACAAAGTATTCTAAAAGTAGCCTCACCAATGTTCAATACAGCCAACATCCCAACTGCTATACTCAATGTTCTGACCAATGAAGGCAAGCATTCCAAATGCCTTCTTCACCAGCCTGTCTAACAGCGACTCCACTTTCAAGGAACAATACAACTGCATCCCTAGGCGTCTTTGTTCAGCAACACTCCCCAGGGCCCTATCATTGATTGTATATGTCCTGCCTTGGTTTGACTTACAAAAGTGCAACACCTCACATGTATCTAAATTAATGTCACCAAAAATATTTTCAGGCACACACTGCTCAAATTACAACTAGGAATGAGGGTAGGTTTTATTTTGTTCATTCACGGGATGAGGGCATCACTGACCAGGCAGCATTTATTGCTCAGCAGGCAGTTTAGAGTCAACCACATTGCTGTGGGTCTAGAATCACATGTAGGCCAGACCAGGTAAGGATGGCAGTTTCCTTCCCTAAAGGGCTGCTGTGAACCAGGTGGGTTTTTTCCTGACAATCGCTAATGGATTCATGGTCATCATTAGATTCTTAATTCCAGATATTTTATTAAATTCAAATTCCACCATCTGCCATGGTGGGATTCGAACCTGGCACCCCAGAACATTGCCTGGGTCTCTAGATTAACAGACTAGTGATAATATGACTAGGCCATTGCTTCCCCAATGGGTCAAATGAAGATTTCACTCTCTAGTATCCACATCAAACATTCACCAGTAATGGAACAAAATATTGTGCATGCTGGAATTCCAAAATAAAACAAAAATCATTCATATAGTCACAGAGCATGGGAACAGACCCTTTGGTCTCCAACTCGTCTACGCCAACCAAGTTTCCCAAACTAAACTATTCCCATTTGCCTATTTTTGGCCCATATCCCTCTACACCTTTCCCATTGATGTACCTGTCCAAATGTCTTTTAAACGTTGTAAATGTACCTGTATCTTCCCCTTTGTGATGATACTGTGGTTTTAAGAGATGTATTTAGTCCTTTTTGTTTAATGAAGAGAGGTTGAAACAGAAGTCCCAAGCGATCTGTTCCAAGCCAATAAAGTAAATGGCTTGTAAGGCCTTGGATTTTTTTAAAGTTGGAACAATAGAGGCAGCATGAAGGGGTTGGGCCAAGCTCCCACAGAACCAGGATTTTAGTTTAGCTTTCAATAGCTATTGAGGTTTGGAAGCTGCTATACATCTCTCCCTACTACGACAAAATGTTTGATTCTCTCTCTCTCACACAGAGGTTTATCTTGATGTTCTTTCCTCCTGGACTGGAGAATTGCATGTGAGACAATCTATTTTACTGAATTTGCATTTGGCAAGGGTGTGTTTATGGGGTGTTACTAGTTTGGAACAGTTGCTGTATAGTAGTTAAATACTCTATTATTATGTCAAGTTTTCCAATAAAGTTATTCCAATTCTTCTTTCTTTTGTCTGTGTTTTAACTACAGTGTAGAATAATATATGTTTAGCTTCAAGCCTAGTTTGACCAATTGAATTGCTTCAGGAACACAACGCTTTATACTTCTCTTTTGACCAAATCATCAATGAACATGATTAACCTAAAACATGAGCTTTGTTCCTCTCTCCACAGATGCTGCCAGACCATAGAATCCCTACAGTGTGGAAACAGGCCATTCAGCCCAAAAAGTCCACACTGACCTTCTGAACAGTATCCTACCCAGATCCCCTACTCTATTCCTGTAACCCTGTATTTCCCATGGCTAACACACCTAACTTGCACATGTAATTTAGCATGTCCAATCTACCTAACATGAACATTTTTGGACTGTGGGAGGAAACTGGAGCACCTGGCGGAAACCCACGCAGGCACAGAGAGAATGTGCAAACTCCATACAGACAGTCACCCAAGAGTGGAATCGAATCCGAGTCCCTGGTTCTGTGAAGCAGTAGTGCTACCCACTGAGCCACAGTGCTGCTGCTGCAGAGAATTTCCAGCTTTCCCTGTTTCTATGTCAAACAGTGACTGGGTCAGGTCATACAAATGAAAGCATCCTGCACTTTGTCCCAACAAAGTTTTTTGAGGCCCAATCTCAGGAAATACTGAATTGCACCAGTGTAGCAATTTCTATCTTCCAACGCAGGCATCATTATGTCTATTTGCATGACTGAACAGTTTTATTCAAAACGTGGGTCCAGAGACATTGGTTTCAGTCTGACCAAATACAATCCACATTGAAATGATCAGCCTGGATGAGGTTTTCATCCTATCAGCCTGGCTAAATTTAAGTCAGTGTTCCAGAACAGCACAGTGCATTTCCAAACCACAATGTCATCCACTTCCAACAAATTCATTTTTAAAAAAATACCTTTCTTGCAACACTGCACATCAACAGATCCAATATTATTGCAAAATGTTTAAGGTACTTTTAATCATGTTAGTTTGAATATATTAGATGACAAGTCCTAATAATATGTTTTTTTTCCTTTTCTGCTGCAGAGAATTCAACGGGAATAGACTTGTCCAATAAACAAGAAAGATCATGTAAATAACTTGTAAGCAGAAGACAGGGATTTAATTTCTTCAGAGTTCACCAATAATAGCCTTGGCAGGTGCAATACATCATTGTTCGAAGGCAAGTTTTTTTTTACTTCAGTGCCTTTTCTTATAGCCTTTGATTACCAAATATATGTCTTTGAGGGTATAACTGTATATTCTGCATCTCCTTTAACAAATTATTTTTAAAACAGGAAAGCACTTTAACATGAATTCTTTGAGAAGGAAATCACATTAATACTTTATTATGATTTTCTGAATGCTGTCACATTTTCTCAGTGGACAAAATAATATTGTGGTTGGTTGGCTCACCAAGCTGGTTTGTTGTTTTTCCGCAGACGTTTCATTACCCTGTTGGGTAACATTATCAGTGCAGCCTACGATGAAGCGCTGTTGTGTTTTCCCGCCTGTTATTTTAAACTCTGGTGTCCGTTGAGCTGGATTACCTCACTTCCGGTTTTCCTTCGCAGTGAAATGTATGTGGGGTCGAGCTCTATGTGTTTGTTGATGACTTTCTTCGTGGAGTACCAGGCTTCTAGGAATTCCTGTGCTTGTCTCTGCTTTGCTTGTCCCAGGATCCAGGTGTTGTCCCAGTCGAATTGGTGGTTCTCCTTATCCATGTGGATACAGATGAGTGAGTACTGGTCGTGTCTTTTTGTAGCCAACTGATGTTCATGTACCCTTGTTGTTAATTTCCTTCCTGTTTGTTGGATGTAGTGTTTGTCACAGTCTCTGCAGGGAATCTTGTATATGACACTGGTCCAGTCCATAGTGGGCAGTGGGTCTTTGGTTCGGGTGAGCAGTTGTCGTAGGATTGATGTGGGTTTTGTGTGCTACTCTGATGCCCAGTGGTCGTAGGAGTCTTGAGGTCAGTTCAGATGTGTTCCTGATGTAAGGTAGCGTGATGAGTGTGTCGGGGCGTGTAGTATCTTCCTGGTGTCATTCGTGTAATAGGCATCTTCTGACCCAGTTTTTCGGGTATCCATATTCTCTGAATAGCTGGAAGAGGTATTCTTCTTCTTTTTGGCATAGCTCTGTGCTGCTGCAGTGTGTTGTTGCCCATTTAAATAGTGTTCTCACGCAGCTTCGTTTGTGTGTGTTAGGGTGGTTGCTGTTGAAGTTCAGTACTTGGTCAGTGTGTGTGGCTTTCCTGTGTACCTTTGTTAGGAATTCCCCATTTGTCCTGCGCTTTACCATGACGTCCAGGAATGGGAGCTAGTAGGAACTGCAGATGCTGGAAAATCTGAGATAACAAGGTGTAGAGCTGGATGAACACAGCAGGCCAAGCAGCATCATAGGAGCAGGAAGGCTGACGTTTCGGGCCTAGACCCTTCATC